>NC_139968.1:12257367-12857367 GCF_963993115.1 Abramis brama | reverse complement strand
CACGAGATCAAGTACGATTGGTGAAATCTGCTAATCCAGTCAGAATTAAAAGTAGACTAATTTCACAAATACCAGGAAAACACCAATAAAAATAATTGATAATATATTAACCTGAAAGAAAATATGAAAATTGCTTAAATGTTAGTTGACCGGTCTATGGGGGAATTAAATTAATAAGCAGGCCTAACAGGGATTGATATGGAGGATTGCGCAAACTGGTGGCCATCAAAAACACTGGAGTTTTCTCTTTAGTATAAGTGGTTTGTGTAGTTCCCAGAGGAAAATCAAATAATTGATAAAAAGGGTTATAAAAATATCTGACATTTAGAGATAAAATATGTATATATAGAGAGACATGCTAGCTGTGGGTATGACTGAGCTGTTATATAAAGACATGGCCTGTGATGTTTACATCTTGTTGTCCCTGGGAGACAGTTTTAAATTTGAGCCATTGCAGAAATTGAGATCTTTGGATTGTGTTACTTAAAATAACTTGTGCATTGTGTTGAATGAGCAGGATTGGGTGACCAAACGAAACAGACATTTTTAACAGCCATACTGTATTATACACATTTCATTGTAATGAGACTCATTGATTTAATCCTAAAATGCTTGAGAGAGTAGGGATCGATATAACGAATGATAAAAATACTAAATATGTGACTGAAAATAAGGCAACTCAGACAGACTGAAAGACTGTTATTTTCTGTATTCTGCAAAGAAGAACTTGCTTTATTAAAATTGCATGGGGAAACTGCTGTTATCAACCAGATGATACTTCTGAAATTCAGGGACAATTGAAAGAGATGGTTGCAGAATTTATAAAGGATGAATTTGATTCATGCGGATCTCTGAGTGTTCAATTTCCAGATGACACCAGACAGCTTTTGGGACGGCTGCCTCAACATAAACAACAGCAACTGGACTGTGCAACAAGTGAGAGCGAGAAACATAAGGACACGGCTGCAGAGAAAAGAAGAGGCGTTTGGTTGGTGGACCTTCATCCCCCCTGAAAGAGGAAGCTGAAACTTCTGAGGGGCTGGTATGGACAAAGACTGTGTTGATGCAGAAACAACCAAGAAAAACATCCTGCCATCATGCAAATTTGCCTCCTCCGTGACTTGGCAAAAGCGAGACAGAGAGACAACAGCATCCAGAGTCAAACCACTATGTCCCAACATGACACCAGACCCTTGAATGCCAGCAAAGACTGACAGATCAAATGCATCGGGTGAGGAGGGAAACACTCAGACAGCAGCCCAACCAGTTCAACTGATCGCTGGTCCAAGCAGAAGGACTTCATCCTTTCCTAAGTGGGCACAGGTGATGCGTTTTCAATGATCACTACAGAGACCGCTTCAAATTTCATTGATTGGCCATATTAATTGTATTTTGATTATTCACTGGTCCAACAGCAGATCTCTATATTCTGTGAAGCTGACACTCTCTATTTGCTTTCTTTCAATAGACATTAGTCCAGCTGTAAGCATTAAAAAAAGGGGGGAGGGGAAGTGTTTGCATGACTCAATAATTAACTACAACTGACGCTGGACTTAGCATAGTGAGGGACTACTGCATTAACCAACTAGGGGTAAATGCATAATTAGATAATTGATGATGTTGTAGACTGAACAGAGAGTTTTTGGGCTCTGCTTTCAAGACAGAGCTGATATAAGCTTGAGTGATACCGAGCTCTCTATCAGGAAAAAAAGAGGACATAATATGTTCAACAACAAAACATATGGATGATAAAGCTATGGTGCTGGTCACTCCATCTTGGTCAACAGTTAATTTTTTTAGGTTTAGAAATAAAGATAGTAACTACACAATTTACAAACACGTGATATCACAAATGCTGTAATTACAAGGGATTAAACGATGTTAATATTGTTGGTCATGAATTCGAGATTATGCTGAGATCTCCAGTCATTTAAAAGAGCATCTCATAAGCAACAGAAGAAAAGATTTTGAAGAGAAATTAAATTAACAGATGAATGACAAATCAGATAAGAGAGATAATGGTTCTTTCAAACGACAGCATGTCCAGACCTACAAGAAATTTTTATCTATTAGATATTGAAAAATTTGGGGTTTATGACAGCAGTGTTTAACACAATCAAATGGCAACTGATATCGTCCAGCTGTGTTATTCAAAACATTTAGACACTGTCACATGGGGAATGACACATTGCCTACATTCAGTAGCTTTTGTCATCAGAGTTGTGTTACCAATTTACAATTGGTTGTATTCGCACCTTGAAATTTAGAATAGATAATTGAATATAAAATTAAGTCTATATCATTAGTCAAGAAGGCATAAGCAAAACCCTCAACTTCAGACTATTGGACAAATGAGGTATTAAAAGACAAATAATGACACTAGCAACCCTTTTTACTATTTTAATTTAAGATGGGGGAGATTATTAGAAAAATAAAATTAGAAAAATAAAAAAAGACAAAGATTCACAAAATAATGTCAGAAAAGGAACAGCAACTCCAATAGGCTCTATCCCAGTTCTGGAAGGACCCTTCAAACATCTAGTGATGGATTATGAGGACATGATAAAATCAGTAAGAGGAAAAAGATACAGATACAGTTTTCATTGATAGATTTAGCAGATGGGTCGAAGCAGAACCCTCAGCAGACCAAGGAGCAGAAACTGATAGAATTATAACCAAAGAAGTCATCCCAAGATTCGGCATACCATCTCAGATTAGCTCTGACAATCAACAGAACAATTAAGACTAAGATCAAGCAATGGATGCCTTAGGCCATCAGCTAAAATACACCAGCAAAATGACATGGCAAAACAGATAAGCTCTGAATTAGCTACTGGCAGAAAAAGGAGGGGTATGTGTGATGTTTGGAATTGACTGTTGCACCTTTATTCCGAATAGCACAGCCCCTGCTGGAGCTTTTACTAGGGCCATGAAGAAGCTGAAGGACCTGAGACAAGAAGCTGCTGAAAATGCGGGGAGATACAGACACGTTGGATACTGGTTTGACTCTATATTTGGGTCTTGGAAAGAATGGTTCATTAAGGTGGGAATAATAATATCTGTGGCTGTTGTCATTTTTCTTTTGTGTTTTGTGTTTTCTTTTCTGCTGTGTTGTGCCTTTTCTAAGTTCCATGCTAGCCAACGTGGCCGCCAAACAGATGATTAATGTGTCAGTCAAACCATCGGGAGTTGACATCGGGTGCACAAACACAAGAGTGCACCAAATTGGGCCAGGACTGGACGATAGATGACTTCCTGTAAGGAGATCTGGTGAAGGAGTAAGGAATGGGGTACCTTGTTACTTTTGATTTCTGACAGTTTGATTCTGTTTTTGATAGAGAGGGAGGTAGTAACACTGTGTATTTTATTTTTGGGGTAAAATTAGACAGATTATTAGAACATGAGTAGAGTAGGGAGTTAGTTAGAGGGGTTTTAATTGTTTCTTTGATTTTTGTAAAGGACCCCTTCCTGAGTGTTTTCTTTTTACACTTATAATCCTACTGAGAATATTTTTACATATAATCACACTAACTGTCACAAATATGAATATGTGAATGAGAGGGGACGATACAAGGTTTGAAGCAGGTCATTGCCCGTGGTACGAGGTAATGCAACCAGATATAAAGGAAAAAGATAAGAATGTTTTTACTATTTTTTATCACTTGCTAATTATTTTACTCTTATAACAGAGTTCTTTTAATATTTTAAAGTTTTTTATTAATCAAAAGACGGATGGTCCATATTGGCCATGATTGAAAGATAATGGAGAGAAGCCTGGTCATGAAGATACATTCTGGGACAGAAATGAAGGTGGGACTAGGATTAGTCCCAAAGGGGGGATATGTTGGAGAATTTTCCCTTGATTCATGTCTAAGTATGATGTAATGAAAATGACAAGCATGAAAAAATAGGTCTGAGAAAGATGAGAGATAATACCCAGACATGCAGAGTGTCAAAATACTGTATGAAACAAAGCACCATTATGTGAGGTTTGACCAATAGAGAAGACATGTCTAACTGTGCCATGGTCACCAGGCGTGACAGAGGGGAAGAGATAGATTTGAGGGTGCCCATTGGGCACCTAGCGATAAGAAAAAGTATAAGACATGAACACTGGCCATTATAACTTTAGATGTCCGGACGGCCGGCCGGCTTCTCACTTTGTTGCTTGTCAATAAAGTTAATTCTTCTGACCTGGAACCTCGACTCTGAGAAACTTCTTTGAGACCTGAACCAAAAAGAACTATGAATTTGCCACAACAATTGCTGTTAAAATATAGTCATTACAACTAACTGGTAATAGGCCTACATAGAAATGTGTTAGGTAAGTAACTTAAAAAGAATTACAACAAAATGACTATTTTCTTCATTGGATAATTTTAAGATGTTCATGAGAAGAACAGTTTACCTTTTGGTGAATTTTCTGGATAGATGCCTCAGTTTCTTTCAGTTCTCTGGTAAGGTTCACACTCATTGTAGGAATGGCCAAAACACAAAATGTTATATAGTTAAGCACGCGGCCGGTATCCTGATGTAAAACCATTTTCGGCCACTAGGTGGAAGCATCGGCTCATAATGTTAAAAGTTAATATGGGGAATATGACTGTCTGTCTGTCTGGGCAGATATAGATTAAATATTAAAATTAAATAATTGCTACATGGACCAAAAATGTTTGGTTTTTTTTCTTATAAAAAGGACATTTACATTATTCAATACAATGTTAATAAAAAAATTATGACAAAATAATTTGATCAATAGAATACTTAAAAATTTGTGAAATGTATACAGTTGGCATATATATATATATATATATATATATATATATATATATATATATATATATATATATATATATATATATATATATATATAATACAGTTAACTTTTCTAACTTTTCTATATATATATATATATATATATATATATATGTATATATATATATATATATATATATATGTATGTATATATATAATACAGTTAACTTTTCTACCCCCCCCTTTTTTTTTTTTTTAACCCCTTTTACAGACTCGAATAGTTTACAAATTTTCGGCAGCTGCCATATTTTGCTCCCTCTGTAAACGTGACGAGCGTGACTTCCTGCCACATGGTGCGCGTGCCGCCCTGCCGCAGATCGTCATCACATGCGGATCCGCTGAAGCCGTTGAGCCCCGTGTGTGACTTTAATCCCTCTGCTGATGTCATCTGCGCAGCGCCACTGAGACCTCACGCGCTCTACACTGCATCTGCCCTGAACCGCAGTTCAAACAGCTCGAGCTCTCGGCGCTGAACGTGCGCGGCGCGCGGACTGAGTGAAAGTACCAGATTGGGCGCAACTTCCCAAACGCGTTACAGGTAAGCGGCTTTTAATATGCTTTGCGCGGATGTTTTATTTATGCCTCCGTTAGATGGCACAGGACTCTCTGTGACTGTATTTAATGGACATGCTGCATCTGCGTTTTGGTAAGTGCTCGTGCTGTTTCATGCATGCCTTCAGTTGCAGCGCAGTTTATGCGTTTATGATGCTGGTTTGAAGTGATGGATGCAGTGGTGCCTTTGAGGACTTCAGTGTGTCCCTCCCTGCGCTGCACTGAAGTTGTCGTGGATGTAACAATGATGCTGTCATGGAGATAAATCAGAGCAATAGTGTGTTTGATGCAGATGAAACAGATGCATATGCGTGGGTTATTAGGTGAAATAGACACTGATGCATATTATAAATATAATGTATATATTTTTAAATTGTGTGTATATATATATATATATATATATATATATATATATATATATATATATATATATATATATATATATATACAGTGAGGAAAATAAGTAGGCTATTTGAACACCCTGCTATTTTGCAAGTTCTCCCACTTGGAAATCATGGAGGGGTCTGAAATTGTCATCATAGGTGCATGTCCACTGTGAGAGACATAATCAAAAAAAAAAAAAATCCAGAAATCACAATGTATGATTTTTTAACTATTTATTTGTATGATACAGGAGCTGCAAATAAGTATTTGAACACCTGTCTATCAGCTAGAGTTCTGACCCTCAAAGACCTGTTAGGCTGCCTTTAAAATGTCCACCTCCACTCCATTTATTATCCTAAATTAGATGCACCTGTTTGAGGTCGTTAGCTGCATAAAGACACCTGTCCACCCCATACAATCAGTAAGAATCGAACTACTAATATGGCCAAGACCAAAGAGCTGTCCAAAGACACTAGAGACAAAATTGTACACCTCCACAAGGCTGGAAAGGGCTACAGGGAAATTGCCAAGCAGCTTGGTGAAAAAAGTTCCACTGTTGGAGCAATCATTAGAAAATGGAAGAAGCTAAACATGACTGTCAATCTCCCTCGGACTGGGGCTCCATGCAAGATCTCATCTCGTGGGGTCTCAATGATCCTAAGAAAGGTGAGAAATCAGCCCAGAACTACACGGGAGGAGCTGGTCAATGACCTGAAAAGAGCTGGGACCACCGTTTCCAAGGTTACTGTTGGTAATACACTAAGACGTCATGGTTTGAAATCATGCATGGCACGGAAGGTTCCCCTGCTTAAACCAGCAAATGTCAAGGCCCGTCTTAAGTTTGCCAATGACCATTTGGATGATCCAGAGGAGTCATGGGAGAAAGTCATGTGGTCAGATGAGACCAAAATAGAACTTTTTGGTCATAATTCCACTAAACGTGTTTTGAGGAAGAAGAATGATGAGTACCATCCCAAGAACACCATCCCTACTGTGAAGCATGGGGGTGGTAGCATCATGCTTTGGGGGTGTTTTTCTGCACATGGGACAGGGCGACTGCACTGTATTAAGGAGAGGATGACCGGGGCCATGTATTGCGAGATTTTGGGGAACAACCTCCTTCCCTCAGTTAGAGCATTGAAGATGGGTCGAGGCTGGGTCTTCCAACATGACAATGACCCGAAGCACACAGCCAGGATAACCAAGCAGTGGCTCTGTAAGAAGCATATCAAGGTTCTGGCGTGGCCTAGCCAGTCTCCAGACCTAAACCCAATAGAGAATCTTTGGAGGGAGCTCAAACTCCGTGTTTCTCAGCGACAGCCCAGAAACCTGACTGATCTAGAGAAGATCTGTGTGGAGGAGTGGGCCAAAATCCCTCCTGCAGTGTGTGCAAACCTGGTGAAAAACTACAGGAAACGTTTGACCTCTGTAATTGCAAACAAAGGCTACTGTACCAAATATTAACATTGATTTTCTCAGGTGTTCAAATACTTATTTGCAGCTCCTGTATCATACAAATAAATAGTTAAAAAATCATACATTGTGATTTCTGGATTTTTTTATTTAGATTATGTCTCTCACAGTGGACATGCACCTAAGATGACAATTTCAGACCCCTCCATGATTTCTAAGTGGGAGAACTTGCAAAATAGCAGGGTGTTCAAATACTTATTTTCCTCACTGTATTTATAATGAAATTTTTAATATTAAGAATACATAATTTAATATTTTTTTAAATAATTTCTTTAAAATGAATAAATAAAAATGTTCTATATATTATTAAAATAATTATATATTATTTTAATAAAATGTTAAAAGTATATATATATATATATATATATATATATATAATTTATTAAATTTATACCATTTATTTTATATGTATGAATTGTATTTAAAAAATACAAAATATATGTTAGACGTTATTTTCAACCGAAAAGTAAATATATAGGCTACTTGTATATAATTTAAATACACTTTTATACAGTGGTTCTCAACTCCAGTCCTCGGGACCCGCTGCTCTGCACATTTTGTATGTCTCCCTTATTTAACACACCTGAATCAGATCATCAGCTCTTTAGGAGAGACTCCATGAACTGAACTGAGTGTGTCAGATAAGAGAGACATACAAAATGTGCAGAGCAACGGGTCCCGAGGACTGGAGTTGAGAACCACTGCTTTTATTTATATATATATATATATATATATATATATATATATATATATATATATATATATATCTCAAATGTGAATGTTTCTTTAAACAAAGAAATAAATAATTGCCTTTTGGATAATATATTAGTTTTGTAAACTGGCTCAAAACTCTCAGACTTTGTCTCCGGGCCTCCAGGCCGTCATTATTGTTGAGGCCTGCTGATACATAGTCAAAAGTCAAAGGCACATACATTGATGTGTTTGTGCTTTTAAAGCTTTCCTTGCACTTTGCTAATTCTTTCATTCTTTAATTGGAGATCATGATTCATAATTCATTCTAATTTAGTCAAGCTTGTACATGAGATATAAAAATTAAAAATTAATTTTTCTCCAGGGCAAGGTGTGTATGTGCAATAAAGACTCTTATGGGCTTTTAATATTTAATTAAGCCTGAACTTGCCCTCTGTTCACATTCAGGCCCCTGACTAAAATGTGTTTGGCTCTGCCTCAAATCCTAATGAGCTGCCTTCCTATTCAGCATTTCTGTGCTTATTATGCCCAAGATTGCAGTGTAAGTTGCAAGGATGTAAGCAAATATTCAAGATTAGGCATCCATCTCGATGTCTATGGTGTTTATGGCCTGATAGGGAGTGAGATTACTAGGGTTTGGAAACAAAGCCAAGGATAATAACATTGAACAAACACAGGGCTCCAAAAATATGACAATGACATAGGAGTCACTGGCTCCTAAAATGCAACATTTACTCAAAATTATGTTTTAGTTAGAACAAATAGCCTGGATACAGACTGATTGTTGTTCCAGTGGTCTTTCCTTTACAGTTGATTCAACCATACAATTGGACCTCACATTGTACTAGATAATAATCAATAATATGTGAAATGATTTTTTATAAGACAATCATTAGGCCTATTTTAGAGCAAAACTCATATGATTTTAATTGCATGTAATCATCACAGTAGTGATTCCCTGTTCATTTCAATTGAACGTAACTGAAACTGTTAGTGAAGGTTAAGGCCTGTTCACACCAAGGAAGGACGATAACTATAACAATAAAGATATAGTTGTAAAAACTGTTCTGAATGTATAAGAATAGCAGAGTCCACACCACAACTATAATGCACTGAGGAACAATAATATTGGAATCACGTTCATGATGATTTTTACCAGCCGATGAATGCTAAAAATATTGACAGCCAATCAGAATTCACCATCTTTAAAGAGCTCGAGCATTTAAAGAGGCAGACGACAAAACTGCAGCTTGTGCATTGAATAAACAGAACAATATTGTGTGTTGGCGTGGATGCTAATATAGTTATCGTTATAGTTAGCTTTATGGTTTATAGTAAGAACTGCGCGATAAGTCATTGGACATCACAGCTCAACCGCATTTACTGAGACTGTGAGTCTTGAAATTTCCCATTCACACAGCATTACAATAGCATCTCGAATGATGTCTGTATGAATAGGCAGGATTCAAGCCCGTATCTCTTCACAGTAACAGTAACTACAGTGACCAAAGTAATATCAAAGACATTATGAGATTATGACTTTTAATCATACTGACGGCAGAAGGCTTGGACTCTATCGAAGCTTTCATTGACCGAGGACATCTGACCGACATGCAAAGCAACCAATCATAGTTCGTTTTGTTCAGCATCATGTTTAGGGGCGTGAAAATGTAGAATTGATGTCCCTAGAATAATAGACCGATGTGCAATTTATCCAAGAACATCAAGTTTACTGCAACAATGGCGCAACAAACAACAAAAAAAACAGCATTTAGTTGATCCTGATAAGCGATCAATGTCCACGGCGGCTTTTTTCCAGGTAGCCTGTTAAACAACGCGACACACACGTCTCCCGGATATCCTGGAGAATTCAACCAATCAAATGACAACTTCAAAACTCCTGAGGTGTTTCCATTTTGTGTGCCTTATGCGTCAGACGTTCAGCCAGTGGTCCTGAGACTAAATCACTTTTGACACAACACAAGTCCAATCAAAGCTGAAAGCTTATCCATCAAATCTCCATTAAAGGTAGGATAGGTCATTTTCAGAGGTTAGCAATAGCAAGCTAGCATTGAAAGCATGAGATCCCACCCTTCCTTCACAGTGTCTACAAATCCACGCCTTCTCCAAAACACATGAACACATAACATTACAATAATAATGAACGTAAACAACTTATAGAGCTCTTACTTGTACCACCTGACTGCTGCAGATTCATTTCGGTGTTGATAGTGTCGCCATTGAAACACATAAATATGAGTCACGAACCACTCCCAGTAAAAAGTCACGGGTTTTCATCTCTTCCAAATTACAGTAGTTATGGTGTGAACGCAGCATAAGCTCATTGTTTTGGATCAGGAAGAACTGTAAAATGCGTATATAAATTGTATATATTTATAGATATAAATATATTTAGACCACTTAACTTAGTGATTGCTATCAGGATGTGAAGAGACTTTCAACCAGCATAACAATAAATGTTTCTGGAACAAATCGCCACCCTGCCTTAAACCAGCAGTGTTTATATCTGTTGGATAGCGAATTATTTGAATCACGCGTAGAACTCAAAACTGAGCTGAACAGTGACTTGTCACTTCCGTAAATAACCAAACTGTGTGTGAACGTAACCGTATTAAGGACTCAAATGCAGGACTGGCAACCGTATTCTGCTGCTGAGTGAAAGGGGCCTTCGTTGTGTAGATAAACAGATTTCTGGACTGTTGCTAACACTAGATTTTAAATTGATATTGCACATTTTTTCTTTAATACTAGAATTTGAGTTCTTAAGCCAGGTTTTAGCCTCTCTCCTTTCTCGATGGGCGTGTCCGCTTGTCTCTCTCTGCACGCAAAGGAGCGCATGAATATTGCAGATGATCAGGCTTCTTTTTGTTTTTCTTTCTTCATATCAGGAAAAAAACACACCGTCTGGCTGAGAATGCTTTCTGAGGTCAGATACATATAGAGATGCATTTGGAGTATCTGTTATCCAGCCGCGTGTAAAGATAAACACGAATTGAAACCGTAATTTTATCTTCTCTTGCCCTGACAAGCGCTGTGAGTCTCATTTCTGCATGTGTGTGTGTTTCAGTGCTTGAGTAAGAATGAAACCATTTGGAAAGCACCAGTCTTTTTATTTGAACCTGTCCAGTGGACAAGCATGACTTCATCATTACCTCACAGTTCCCCATTAACGCTTATCAGAAACATATGAGCTCCACATGCTGACTGCGTTCTGCCATGGAAACTTTTCATTTTGTTTTGAGGATGTGTGGAGCGAGTGCGAGTGCTGGTGGTGGTGTTTCTATTGTGCAAGTTACTCTCGCTTTCTTTGGTCTTGCCGCTCCATACGAGTCTAATTTTGGGTTTGTTTTATCCTGGTTTTCTTTTTCTCCATCTGCATGCGGCTCATCGACCAAAAGTTGCAGCTGAGAGCACTTATGTATGTAAATGTGTTTTGCGCTGATAATCCTTTGATTTAAATTGGGGATATGCCAAACCACGTATTTTCAAAGTTGACTAGTTAGTTGTGGATTGTCTGAATAATTTGACTAATCTGACAAACTGTCACCCCACTTTTTGACCGTAAATAGTTGTAGTTCATGAAGGCTTTGGAATACACACCTATGGTTGGTCTCTCTTCTTTTTTTTTTTTTTTAAGAAGACATTCAGTAGATTATTGCTAGTTGTAATTTGCTATTAGCCTATTTGTTAGTAAATGAGACAGATGCTGTTTTTGTGAATTAACTAAATCATTCAGGTGATTCAAAGCCATTACTTGTGAGTTTTCGAGTCTTTTTGACTGATTCATCATTACCGCAGCCGTTTCTCAACAGTCATTCATTTGTGAATTGTCCTAAGGCCAAAAGCAGTCCATTTTTTGCACCGGCTTTTTAAGGTCAAGTACATGGGTTGTAGTCGACACATGTAAATGTCCTTGCTCTAGATGTCTTTAACCTAAGAAATACCTTTTTAAGAGAGGAGTAACTCTTATTATCTTTGGAAGACCCCTTAAACAAGAGTTTTACAACCTAAAGTCCATTGGAGAAGAACATCTGCATTGACATTCCAGATTCTGGTCGTTTACCAGTCAAAAAATAGATTTATAACCCCACAAAATGGTGCACAGCCGCATAATGTGGTCTTAGACATATCCACATATTGTTCTGTGGGGTTATTTGATTATAGATGAACAAGCTAAATGACAGAGAGCAACATGAGCAAATCTTGTAATATAATTGGATGAGCCGGTGTGGCATAAGACCGCATCATTGTCAGGAATCGTGTCTCTGTGGGATAAGGGTCAGAATAATCTCTTTATACATGTGTGGGTGGAAACAGGCCCCATAGAGATGGTTCTCACAGACTGTAACACAACTCTATACCAGCACAGGAAGTGAGAGGAGGACAGACCCCATGAGATCGCTTTGGATGTGACACTAAGGACCCTTTTCACAGACTTTGAATGGGCTTATGTCTTGCCCAAGAGATCTTTTCCATGTCTTCTTACAACGTCCTTCTGTTTAGAGGAGATGCAACAAGTTTCCATAGTCAAGTTATGTTTCTGTTCTCAGAAAAAGTGAAGCAACAATTTCATGACCAATCAGAATTGTGTTTAATTTGGAGCTATGTGATTTTTGGATCGTGTACTGTATCTGCCAAATCAAAGTCATCGGGTGCAACCAATGTGTTGAAACATGCAAAGAAAACATGAAATGAAAAAAAAAACACTTGAAGATCTAAACAAGTCACCTTTTATGACCAGGCTAGTTTAGTTCAGGTTGTAAAATGTCAATTGGTACAACCCTAAAAAAAAACACGTAATGATAGTTATGAATTAACTTTTTAACATAACAAAAATTTTACTTTAAAAGATTTTATTTAAAGGGACCGTGTGTAGCTTTTTAGGTATTTTATTATCTAAAATCAATATTTTTATTAATAAATATGCCCTCAATGATGTACAAATACCTATGCCAATGATCAGACTAATCCTCGTAAACGAAGAATTTATTATCTTTATATACATGGGACGGGAAGGTCCACGGAGGCTTCCATGTAGTTCCGCCATCTTGAAAAACTATAATAGCAGAGAGGGACAAAAAGTACTAGACCAATGCGTTTCCACAACGCGTTTTCGTTCAGAACCAGCGTCACGTGACTGAAGCCAGCAGAAGTGGAGGAGCAGAGCAGTGAGAGGCGCTTGTCACTGCCGCGGCAAGTTTAAAAGGATGCACTGCACGGTTATTTATACACCGTTCATTCATACATATGCTGAGTCACAGGATGAGTCCTCGTCGTCGAAAAAGTCCAAAACAGACCGTAAAAGGAAACGTGACCGGAGATTACAAAACAAGCTTAATGTCGGGATAGCTAATGCAGGAGAAAGCTTTCAAAAGAGACGCTGAAGTTGCCTGCTTTCTTCTCGACAGGTAAGTCAATGTTACGGTCTTAATTACAAGCTTTTTTTCATTGCTTGGTTGTGTGCTTTATTATATAGACAGTAGAACATTTATAGTTAAAAGTTAAACAGGCTCTTTGATGAATAGCAGCTATTGAGTAAAGTAACGTTAGAGAAGGCTCTGGTGATGATGATATCTAACAATGCACGTACTTCAAAAAATATAACGAGTAAAGAAGGCTTTATTACTACCTTAGTTAATGTTTTTCACAGTCAGTAATTCATACTGTAACATTCTTTTTTCGTTGTTTCAAGTTTCAGTTTGTTTTAAATAACAAACCTGTTCACCCGAAGAAAAACTCGAAGTGCTATATAAGACATCCTGTCATAGCTTTTTGGTACATAACGGCTACCGTAGATGCAACGCGCATTTGAAAAAGTGAGGCGCTGGAGAGCATTATTCGTTTGAATGCAAAATACAATTTCACCACTAGATGGGAGAAATTCCTACACACAGTCCCTTTAAAAATAAGTTAAATAAGAACAAATTGGTGTAGTACAATTTTTACTCACAATTCTCACACTATTAAATTTCAAAATTAATTGTAAATAAATGGTAGAGCTGCACGATTCTGGGTAAATTGAGAATCGCGATTGTTTTGTTTCAAATAGAGATCACGATTCTCCCATGATTCTGAACTGACAACTAAACACAATAACATGTAATTTAAAGGTTTTGACAAAATGTTAATTGCTGCAGTCTATTTAAAAGTGTGTCATTCATTTGAATGAATTATTTAAAAAAACAATCGGTTTGAAAGAATGATTCAATGGCTCACCCATAAATCCTTCACTTGTTTTACTGGATGAATCAGCATTTTTGAATGAATCTCTTGAATGAATGAACGATTCAGTAAAAAAAAAACATTAAGTAATTTGTCGCCACCTACTGGTGTAACGATGTAATGGATGCAATCGTTATTTGAAGCGCAAATTTACCTTCAAACGGTGATTTGCTCTATTTTGATCACTACCATAGACATAAGTGTTTATATCCAAACTATAAACTTACTTTTATCACAGTACTTCTGTGATCATTTGACAAATGTAACTAATGTAAATATTGATACTGACTACTGTGTGGTTGAAAAACCTGTTTGTGAAGCTGTTTCATACACATGGAATCTGCCTCTCTCTGCCAGGCTCAACAGGAGCGCCAACAAAGATCTGAATGTTCGCTGTGATTTTGTCAAAGGTTTAATAGACACCAGCGAATCATTGTCATCAAGGAATACATGGGGATTGTGACCTTTTAACGTTTAATAGTGCAGCTCAAATAAATGGAAAGTAACACATGGAATTTTGAAAGATTAGAAGTATTTTCTTGTAAAATGTACTCCAATTATCTTTTAATATTTAAAACTTTTTTTTAATTTACGGTGTACCTTTTACTTGGTTATACCACGACAATTTTAGAGTCTTTAAATTAAAACTTTTGTTGAAAATGGTGTCAAAGTTTTTCAAAACCAATGTAAATACAAAGAGTGCATTTCTCAGAACTTGGTAGAAATATTTCCTCTTCGTTGTTTTATCCATTAGCCTTTGGTGAACAAGCTAACAACATAGCAAGCCTATCAACGTAGCATAGTGATATCTGATTAAGAAACGCTCAAGCAAGAACAAATCACGATAAAGCCCTTCATTGTTTGATAAAGGGACTATACTTTTTCTCTACAATTTCAACAGTACCCATTATAGTGGTGGAAATGGCCGATATTCACCCTAGTTGGGCGGCTATACAGCCAAAACAAACTTTGTTCAATTATTTTCACTGCAAAGCTGCTTTGAAAACAATATGTATTGTAAAAAGCGCTATATAAAGGTGACTTGACTTGACATATTTTATATATTTATATCACAGGTGCCGAAATTTGAAATTAGAAATTTGCATAGCGTTTGGTGTCTTGGTGAAATGGATAAATGATGGAAATCCTCTACATTTTGAACTGGAACTCCATTCCCCCCACACACACACATTTCCAGGCCTGATTATAGATGCTGTATAAACTTTTTGTTCTTGTCTGGTTTTTGGTTTTAAGTTTCTGGACTGTGAGAATGAAAATGCGCAGGCTCCTCGGTCGAATCCTCCTCTGGAGTGGCACTCGGGGTTCCTCCGGTCCAGCCGAATTCCTGCTAGCAGAGAATCCATTTGCATTGATATTAGCAGTCCTTCGCCATGGTTACGAGGTCGTACCCTGTGAGAGAAAAAAAAAGAGAAAGAGATGCCAAGAGCTGACTCAAATGAGTTTGAGACGAAACCGTTTGATGTCCCAGCCAGTTTTGTGCATGCTGGATCTGAGAGGCCAGACGTCTTACGCAAGAGATTCAGATCTGACTAAATAAAATAAATTAAATGGTTATTAAAATGTAATTTTAATTACAAAGAGATTGCATGCGCTTACGAACAAGGCCATTTCCATGGCTATAGCTATTCAAGTTTTGTTACAGTTTTAATTTGCTGGTGGTATTGGTAGGGATGTTGCTGTGGTTGTTTGACAGCTGCGAGCTCAAACAACTCTGATGTAGTTTGTGTGGGAAATATTGTTTGATGGTGTTTACTGTGAGGCTTGACCCCCGGGGTGTGTGTGTGTCTGTGTTGGGAACACAGTAAAAATGTTCCAGGTCAGGAGTTTAATGGACCCAATCACTGTCATTTTACATCTGTTGAGAGCGGCACAATCACTCCCAGATGTGGCCGTCACATCTGTCTTTCTTTCTGCATCAAAATGTGGTCTAAAATACTGTTATTACATCCAATCATCATATTAGAATGATTTCTGAAGGATCATGTGACGCTGAAGACTGGAGTAATGATGTCGCTGGAATAAATAACATTTTCAAATATATTCAGAAACAGTTGGTTGTAATATTGTAATAATATTTCACAATATTACTGTTTTTACTGTATTTTTGTTTAGATAAATGCACCCTTGGTGAGCAGAAGAGACATTCAAAAATACCCCAAACTTTTGAGCGGTAGCATTAAAAAACTTCAAAAGTAGCTTTATTTGGATGGCATTCAAACACAAGCCTTTTCCACAGGCCGAAGTTGGATCATTGTGATCTCTTTCTTTAATAAGGCAAACATAAAACATGTCGAGACTGAATGAAGCTCCATACAGTGGTTTTGCATCGCTTCCAATGGATGACAGGCCTTTGTTGCAGGTTAAAAGCAACGCTTTGTATCCATAAAATCTCTAGGGGGTACGTTTGTCCGACATTAAAACATTCCACCTTTGTGAATCTCAGGCTGCACTGCCATGAAAACAAAGACGTCCAACCACTCTATTCTCCATTGATAGATTGTAGGCGCTTATTTAATTTAACGTGTCAGATTCCGAGCGCTTCGCTTCTCGGTAAGAGCCTCGGATCTGATCAACGAATCCTGGGATTTTAAATCGCAGTCAGTTTGGAGGAAGTGGGTCTGAGCTCTCATGGTTGAGGTTGATTTTACGTCCCCCTGAAAAGAGAGTGGTTTGAGGTCAGATTAAAATGTAGAGCATTTAGCCAAGCTCTTTTCTGAAGACATCCTCCCTAAAGCCTTGTGTCTTTTTTGACAACGTAATTGAAGGTGTGAATCGTCAAGCTAATCCTTGACTCGGCTCAATTTGTCAGTGAATCGTTTGGAATTCGGAAAATTAACTTTTTGACCCTCTCTCTTACGGTTGAGTACACAAATCTGAGCGCATATGTGCTAATGAAGATATATACATTCTGGCAGTCTTTACATCCCTCCCTCCGGCCAAAACAGCTCAGCTTTCCCAGGAATGCACCAACAGCATCTTCAGGTGTGGAATTAGCCTGAAGTTATACACATGTATATGGTTGTGTGTTTGTATATGAATGTTTCATCTGGATCAGTGCAGTTTTTAGTGTTATTTTAGCTACTTGTTAGTATTGCAATTGCAAAACAGCATTTTATTCAGGTTTTTTCATGGTGCGTATGAAAAGAAAACTGCCCTGTAATGTACTTTAATAAAAAAGGATTGTAAAACTTCACACACAATTAATATCCTGTTACAAAAAAAAAAAAAAAATCGTTTATTAAGCTTGTCTGTTTATATGCGTATGTATGTGACCCTCTGACCCGTGACTTTGAGGGTGGTGTATGGCATCCTGCCCACAAAGGAAATGTGCTCTATTGCACTGATTGTGTAAAAAGAAAAAAATAACCTAAATATAACGACTCATCTGCCTGGGCGGACACACCCTACTCTTAGTTCCTGTTGTCGAGTGCCGCATCACAGCTCTGTATTCTCAAACGGTCCAAAATGTACTTTTTGCCACACCTGCCAATAGAGAGTGAAATTAGAAAACACTCTGTGTTTTGCCCTTTTTTATTAAAAATGTTTATGTTGCCATGACAATTGAATTTCGCTTTTTTTTGCTTACTGTGACAGACAGCCCAGTATAGGGGCTTTTGCACTGGAGGAACCTTTCCATAGTTAAGTTGGCTTGAGAGAGCCAACTTTCTGATATTGTACTTAAACTTATTATTATTATTATTATTATTCTTCTTACTAAAAATTTATCCCCTATCTCCTCCTAGAGCTTTAACTCTACATACTCCAAACTCGGCTCAGACCTTCAGACTATTCTGACTTGAGTTGCTATATCTTTTCAGACTGATCGGACTTACGGTTTTCCTAATATTGCCGATCAAAACTCGGAAAAACTCCCATTGACTTACATTGGGGAGTTCTAAAAAATTCAAATCTAGATTCAAACTGGCCAACCGACGAAAATTCAAATCAAAATACCTTGAAGACTAATTCAAACTGCCATTCTATATAATATATAAGCCATTGAGACTCAATTAAACTAATCAACTCATCTATCTATCTACTTCAAACTATTTTAAACTTTAAACTACTTTAAACTTCAAACTAAATTAAACTTCAAACTAATATAAACTTTAAACTTCTTTAAACTTCAAACTTAAGCTTTAACTCATTTAAACTTATAAACTGTAAACTCATTTAAACTTATAAACTCAAAACTCATTTAAACTTACAAACCAAATTCAAAAACGTGTACACTTATAAACTCATCCATTTATACACTTATAAACTCTAAACTCATAAACTCTGAGTGTGTGTGTGTGTGTGTGTGTGAACCCACATACACACACACACTCTCTAAACTCATTTAAACTTAAACTCTAAACTCATTTAAACTTATAAACTCAAAACTCAAAAACTCGTAAACTAATTTAAACTTCAAACCACTTTAAACTTCGTACGTATAAAGCTCCCAGCTCCCAAGCAACTCCATAGCAACCAAACTTGAGTACCCTAGCAACCATTTTGCAAGACCTATATCTCTGTATCAGAACATTGTATAGAGATGAGGTTTGGCTCTTTTGACTCATGCTAGCAAACAGCACTTCCAACATGCTACACATGCTAGCAGTGAATAGCTACATGCTAATAGCGATTAGTTAAGTGCTAAATCATACCAAGATCATGCTAAGAACTATACAAACTCCATAGTAACCATCTGTGACAACTACCAACCACCAAGTAACACCATAGCAACCACCCAGAACACCCTAGCAACACCCTAGCAACCACCCAGAATACCCTAGCAACACCATAGCAACTACCAAAACACCCTAGCAACCACCTAGCAACATCATAGCAACCACCCAGAACACCCTAGCAACCACCTAGCAACACCATAGCAACCACCAAAACACCCTAGCAACCACCTAGCAACATCCTAGCAACCACCTGGAATACCCTAGCAACACCATAGCAACCACCCATAATACCCTAGCAACCGCCTAGCAACACCATAGCAACCACCAAAACACCCTAGTAACCGCCTAGCAACCACCCAGAATACCCTAGCAACCGCCTAGCAACACCCTAGCAACCACCCAGAACACCCTAGCAACCGCCTAGCAACACCATAGCAACCGCTAAAACACCCTAGCAACCGCCTAGCAACCACCCAGAACACCCTAGTAACCGCCTAGCAACCACCCAAAATACCTTAGCAACCGCCTAGCAACACCCTAGCAACCACCCAAAATACCCTAGCAACCGCTTAGCAACACCCTAGCAACCACCCAGAACACCCTAGCAACCACCTAGCAACCACCCAGAACACCCTAGCAACCAAACAGAATACCCTAGCAACAACCTAGCAACACCATAGCAACCACCCAGAACACCCTAGCAACCACCAAAAACACCCTAGCAACCGCCTAGCAACCACCCAGAACACCCTAGCAACTGCCTAGCAACCACCCAGAACACCTTAGCAACCCACTAGAAAACCCCCAACAACTTTTTAACTTTAAAATACTTTAAACTTTAAACTAATTTAAACATTAAACTAATTTAAACTTTAAACTAATTTAAACTTCAAACTAATTTAAACTTTAGACTAATTTAAACTTTAAACTAATTTAAGCTTCAAACTAATTTAAACTTTAGACTAATTTAAACTTTAAACTAATTTAAGCTTCAAACTAATTTTAACTTTAAACTATTTTAAACTTCTAACTAATTTAAACTTTAAACTAATTTAAACTTGAAACTACTTTAAACTCCAAACTACTTTTAACTTCTTCAAACTTTCTGGTCCAGCTTTCTCAAGCCAACTTAAAGTTTGTCTCGACGAACTTTTTAATCTAGTTCCTATAACTATTGGTGGAAGTACCCACTTTTCGGCAGGTTTGCACCGCAGGAGCTGGGAATGATTTTGGTTATAGGAATGCCTTTCGAGGAACTAAATTAGCTCCTACTTCAGAGTAGGGTTTAATCCAGCACAATAGAGTGGTGCAGGTGTGACGTCATTTTGTAGACCAACTGGCAGTTCGCATCACGCTGGTTCCCTCGACAAAAAACCAATAGGATTTTCCCATAGGCTTTTGGATTATACCAAAAAACAAGCTCTGTGATCAACAAAAGTTTATGATACTTGCACGTTTTTGTCCATTGAGATAATTTTCTCAGATGTGCACAACTTTATGAATTTTGAAGCCTAATTGCAGCTGCTAGAAGTTAAAAGCTAAAGGTAATCAGGACTTTACCTAGGATTGTCGAAAGGGGAGAATTGGGCCCAAAATCGGCCCGATTATCTTGTAGTGTGTGGGTGCCTTAGTTACAAAATTTCACTAGCAGGTGGCAACCAGTGAGTCTTATGAATACGAATATTTGAATCAGATTTGTTCATTTTTACTTGGCGATTGTTAATTTTCACAAACACTGCATAAGGTTTATATGATGAACCCAAACACTTGACGTGTTTCTGTCGGGTGTCATGTACCAAACTAAAAATACCTTGCATTTACATGGTCACATTTTGGAATAAATGCTTCCTGCAAGGTTAAACATATAACATTAAAATGAATCATGAAGAATCATTTGGAGTTCTTCAAATATCTCTAGATTTAACCAGGAATGCTGGATCTACTGGGAGATCTTTTAAATTTTCTATTGACTGGTGATGGGAATCTGAGCAAGGAATGGCAGTTCACAAGTTCATTCTCCTCAACCTGATAATGATTGTGTATGTTACAGTGGGTATTTATGGATGCGTTAATGACCGATAGGATCGAGTTTACTACTGTGTGCTGAACTAAGAGTGCCAAAGCCGTCTGAAGGTGGATGGACGTTCATGCAAATCCAAATACATGGAATTCCCTTCTATTACTGGAGCTTCTCCATGTACAGCAGGGATCGTGTTCCTCAGAGACGCTAGCCGCCCCGTTCAAATATCTGAATCACATGGCCAGCTTTGATTTGGCATAACATGACATAAACAATCTGCATGCAACACAAACTCAACGAACAAACGCACTGGTATTTGAACACAGTCCGTTGGTTCCAGGCACTATGTCCAAGTTCATGGAGAAGCGCGGCTATTTTTATCCAGCTTGTAGCATCCTGTCATAATAGATGAAGTTAGTAATTGTAACAGCAGAGTTTAGCCCGTGGTCACGTTGCAGTATGTGTATTCACTTCATTATATGTGTTTTTTAATAATAAATTGGTCATTTAAAAAAGACAAAAAATGGGCATCATGTAATTTACCCATCAGATAGATTATGGGTAATGGAGAAGGAAATTGCAGTTTGTTCTCGCATCACTGTTTACAGGGCAGGGCCCACACTCTTCAGCTGCGGTTAACACTTGCGTAATGCTGTCCTAATTTTGCTACAGTGTTGCTAAACTGGACATAACACTGAAAGATTTAACAGCAAATGGAGGGCAATGTTCTTGAATAATGACTGCGGTCTAAATGTACAGTCTTTTCCACCAGCTCTTTACCACTTAAAGGCTGTTTCCTGGATGTGGCAATTTAGTCAAGGATGAGGCAGTGGTTTACTCTTAAAAATGACCCTGAAAGTAAGTGGCACAGCAGGTTCTGTCTGCCCGAGGTTGTGTTTTCTTGACATTTATGGTGGTAGATCTCCATCATGACCTTTAACAATGTTGTACCTGCTGTTTCTGCGGTCATGTTCTTTTGTAATATGAAACACCAGCATTAAGTTTGTAATGTGTTAAAAATCACAGAAAAAGAGGAATAACAACTCTAGTTTCACTCTCGCTCAAGACCGTTATTACCGGCCAACAAACCCCAAAGGCTTTTGGTTTTGAGCTACAACCTCAATGTGACTCTTTCAGTTCTTGAACCGACCGGCATCAATCAAACTCTGTCATGGGTCGCCATGCTATAATTTAGCATTTGTATTTTGACAACAAGCCCACATTGACCCCCTCCCTGAGTAAAGCTGATATCATTGTGTTAAGAGTCTCCTACTGTTGTTTGTCTTTAGTACTTCAACCTTTTTGACTCCTGCGCGTTTGAGTTTGTGAAAAATGAGGCTTTTTGAAGATCAAGACTTTCTGGTTGTGTTTAGGATAGTCATGTTGCTGCACCTCTTGAACTTTGTTTCTTTGAGTTTGCAGCGTATTGTAATGTGCTCTTGAAGATGGTTTTATTTATTAACAAATTAAAAAATTATGTTCTTCATAATGGCTTCAGAAGACTTGAAATGTTTTTTTTTGTCAAATCTAAAAAAGTCATATCAACTAGCCTACTTTAATGATGCCAATTACAGTAGCTAGGTTTTTTTGATGTTTAAAAACGTTTTAAAGTCAATTTTATTTTAAGTCAATGTATTTTGTATTTTTTTTTAATAGTGAGGCCACCTCACAGGTCTTTTTAAAGAGGTTTGACAGTACATGTGCAGATATTTTGAAAGATTTTATCTTAGAAAGTATTGCAAAACAAATCCTCGCATACACAGCGCTGTGCTTTCGCATGTCCCTTCAGTGTTTTCCTGACGGTGAGATGCCCATGGTTCACTGTGAGATAGTCGAGCCCTGCAGGTCTCAGGCTTATCAAAGCACAGCTCCAAACTCATATCAGAGTTTCCACTGAGGATGTGTGGCTGCAAAAACAGATATCAGTGTTGGGAAAGCTACTTTGAAGCTAACTATAGCTATAAGCTAGCAGCATGCTTTTAATTTAAATACATTAAAGCTAGTCCACACTAGAAACTAAACTACTAATAAAAAGAGTTTTTTTAAAACCGTTTATTTGAATGAACATTCTCTAAAACTAAATGAATTCCCCCATGTTTAGATGAGTATAAGAGGACATTTTAGGACATTTAGCATGTTTAAAATAGCGATGCTACACCACTACTCAATGTAAAAATATTGAAGCAGCTATTATATAGCTACTAGCCTATTGTGAAACCAACTGAAATATATGCTACTGAAATATTTTGTAACAGCTACTTTGCTACTTTTAGCCAGTGGTGGAAGAAGTACACAAATCAAGTAGCCTACTTGAGTATAAGTACAGATACCCTAATAAAATATTACTTAAGTAAGGTGACATAGTGATGGAAGCCAATCAGTATGGGGATGATTAGCAGGCCATGGTGATGGTCAGAGGCCAATGGGCAAATTTGGCCAGGATGCCAGGGTTACATCCTGGGATTTTTAATGAACACAGAGAGTCTCGGTTTAACGTCTCATCCAAACGACGGTCCTTTTTGGCAGTATAGTGTCCACATCACTATACTGGGGAGTTAAGACCCACACAGACCACAGGGTTATGAGCACCCCCTGCTGGCCTCACCAACACCTCTTCCAGCAGCAACCTGGTTTTCCCAGGAGTCTCCCATCCAGGTACTGACCAGGCTCAGCCCTGCCTAGCTTCAGTGGAGCTTTGGAACGAAGTGTAGTAAAGGTTTCCCTATAGATACTCAAGTACAGTAACAAAATAAAAAAATAATTTGTTACTGTCCAGCACTGCTTTTGGCGCCCTAAGAGTCCTATAAACCTATGTGTTTGTTTTGTGTTATGTTGTGCATGTGTGTTCGAATGACAGAGATGCAATCCACAGCAGGAACAGGAAAGCATTCCGTTTCCTCTTCCTATTCTCGATATAAGTGGACAGGAAGTGCTCTTTTTCTTTTTGATGGTTCAGATGGTTACAAAGCTGACACAACAGGCTTTGAAAAAAGACAATGTTGATGTGTCACTTTCTTTCCTTGAATTTGTCTTTTGTCAGTGGATATATGTAGGTCACCCCATGTGATCTTATTATGCAGTCATTGTGATGGCTCTATTCAGGAAGGAAGAGGAAAACAGTGACCCTGTGATGTCACAAGATGGGTCTCCGTGATGACGGCAGTGCACCGGATGGATCTGGTCCATGGCCTGTGTCACACAATCCTCACAGAATTGACAAGAACAATTTTTCAGTATTAAGAATCATGATTTTCCTCAATGGAACAGTCGGGAGAGTCAGAGTTGTAGTATTCAGATGTCTTCTTAAATAGTTCTTGCCCGGCTCTTGTGTATCATCAGCCAAGAGTGGCATTTCACAACATGCTGACAAGCAAGATCACATTTGCCTCCGAATCTGAGGGGTATGTGGTCGGTCATTAAGATTACGAGTACAAATAAAAGCAGGAAAAACAAAAAGGGTGCAGGTTTCATGAAAATGGATTTTTGCTACAGCCATCCATTATTGTGGACATTTTTTGACTTTTTGATGCATTGAGACCCTTGCAGTCTGTTCCATTCCATTGTGTTCCATCCAGCTGTTTTGGAACTTCTTTTGCACTTCAGATAGGAAAAGGGGTGTCCATTCCTGGTCCTGGAGGGCAAATATTCTGCAGATATTAGCTTGTCCCAACCTACCCAGCCAGCATTGCATGGTGAGGCCAATGTAGGCACAATATGGGCTTGAGGTATGGGCCCTACATGGGTTTGTCCATGGTTTCCATGTTGGCCCTATCTGAATTAACCACAGTATGGGCCATAAATGTGTTTTTCAATGGCTTTCATGATGGCTGAAATTGAACCCATGGACAAACCCATGTAGGACCCATACCTTATGCCCATATTGAGCCTACATTGGCCCCACCATGCAAAGTTGGATGAATACTGGCATTGAAGTTTCTGGCAATTGAAACAACATTCTGTTGGTTATTTTCAAAGTTATCTGGAATGCAACACAAGGTCGCAAGTTGGAACTTTAAACTAACCCTAACAATACAGCATTTTCTAAACTGAACTAGTGTCTGATATAAATTCATCCAATCATGAACCGAGAATCCAGCACAATTATACAGGGCTTCCTTAAGACCAATTAGTCGGCTGAGAGACTGTGAATGTACAGATAATTGTTTTAATTCCTAGTTCGACTGTAGAATCCAATCATATCAGAAGTCAAGTCAATGTTAATTTGCATAAACTTGAATTCATTTGCTTCAACTTGAAATTTTGTTGCAATGGTGTCAGTAATAGGTGTTACTAATAATCAGCAACTCTCAAAGAAAATTAGGTCTGTTTTTGTCTCAACCATTGCCATGGGTATCTCTGTCAACCATTGTGTTTTCGGGTCCAATCCCACATTTAAATACCGTTGTCAGTTTCAATACTAGCTAGTAGACATTCGACTGTAGTATCCAACTGTATGGGGAGTCAACTCAGTGTCTTCGCTCCCATTGGTAGTCGCCACATCATCTCTTAATTTTCACAAACTGGTCTTGAACTTTTATGAATATTGTCGCAACAGTAGCAGTAAGAGGAGTTACTAATAATCACCAACTCCCTTTGAAAATTAATGACTTTTGATCACTTTGTTTGTAAATCAGTTTGAGCACCCTTTTTCTAGTTTTCCTCCATATGGAGCGAAATTGTATTAAAGAGAGGTCATTTATTTTGTGTGGTCTTCAGTGGGCTTTGGGAGGAAATGTTGTGTGGTAAAGGTAGTTCGGGATCCACATGAGAGTTTCAACATGACGTTTTGCATGTTGACTTTGCATCAACTCATCTTTGATCACCAAATGACATATTTAAACGTTTTTTCTTTGAAAAAATAGCCTTAAAATAGCTTGAATGTAACTCTACACCCTTGCCTCATCTATGAATATGCAAATTAACCCCGCCTCCACTCACTCACACCAGCTCAGAGATCCACTTGTTGACATGATTGGTAGTTTGTGATGTCAGAAACACCAGCGATTTCAAACCGCGTTTTTGAGACTGTCTTTGGTTCACTGCAGTTTTAACTTGTGTTGACTTATGAATTTGCACATGGTTTGTCTTAAAGTATATTAAAAACACCACATAGACATATAAACAACATTAAAAGCTTGATTTTCACTTTTTTCACCACAGGGGAACTTTAAAACAAAAGATTGACAGTAAGGAAGAAATGAGCCTGATAATGCATGAAAAGGTCGCAGCCGCTTCCCCCACCCGTCCATCTGTGTGTTTGGGTGTGTGCAGTCATCACGCCTCGCAGGACATTTATGTGTATCAGATCAGCTGCTCTGTCAGTGCTAGATGAACCTAAACCCTCCCATCTCCATCTCCACGGCCATGTCCTTAAGATACTAAATCATGTTACATGAGGGTGTGACTGCAGATTACTGAAGAGATTAGAAATTTGGTGATTCATACCAACATAAACATACATTTTAAACAGATAGTTGACAAGACAAATGAAAATGTTATTGTTTGCTCACCCTCGTTCAAAACTTGCATGGTGGTATTTTTTTATTTCTGTGGATCGTAAGATAGTTTTGTGCAAGGAACAACTGAAATATCAGATTGAAATGATTCTTTAGAAATGTTCTCCTGTTGTATTCCATGGAAAAAATTACAACACAGGTTTGGGAAAACCATGAGGATAAGTTAAATAATGACAAATTTGTCTTTTTTTTGATGAACAGATTTAACATCACACCCATTTTCTTTCTTTCTGAAATGGGTCTGTGTTTCATTAGAACTTCATGTATTAATAAGATAAATCAGTTATTCAAGCAAGTTAGGAAACACCCTTTGATGCAGTGACGGGCTGTTTTACATAAACCACATGCTGTTTGTTTAGCCATCTCGAGCGAAAGGTCGCCAGCCCATCTGCTCCAGCTATGAGATTGAAATGACCTTGTATCTCCGCCAAGTGTTTATATGATTTGTGCTTTGGCTATGTTCGCTACACAACAGTTCCTCTTCAACATCGAGCTGGTCGTTCCCGGGGGATTCTGAGTCACTGCATCAGATAAGCGTCAGGCGAGTTAAAAGCAGGTTTTCCTCTGGTACACCGGCAACGTTTCATTGTGTCAGCATTGGACCATTAAACCCCATTTCCCAAGCACTGTCAGCAAATTTTTCAATATTTATGTATTATTTTTAATGAGTAGTTTTTCTTTTTTCTTTTTTTGATCTTGAGTAAAATATAGGCTAAAACATTTTAAAAAAAAATATTGTGAGACAAAGTTATCCATGCTTTGATATAAGATTTTGGTCTACTGCTAGTTAACTTGCTTTTATTGGACTATAAGGAACATGTCACACTCTGGCTTTTTTATACTAAAGTAATTAAGACAATAATTAGGACCATAGCCTCATTATGTCACGCCATGTTAAAGCAAGGTGTGTGAATGAAATTCAGTTTGTTTTTGGGCAGAGAGGCTTGAATTGGCTGCTGTGTAACAGCTAAAAGTCTCCATTCAAAAGTGCACAAGTGAAGCACCTTCGTAATCACTGGCGTGAATGTGTTCATATTCTTAGGGGTTGTCAGTCTTGCAGTGGTCCTGAGGGGGTTTTATCATTTATTGAAGGGATTCCCGAGCACCATCTGTTCTGGCGTAGAGCGAGCGCAGGGATGCTCACATACTGAGATGGTTTACTGAACGCTCATCTGCCCGTTATTCTGTCAAATATAGCTTGTCAGCCGTTCAAAGTGGACTTCCTCTTCTCTTTGATCACTCTTTTGATTTCAGACCATATCTGACAACCACAGCTGGGCAATATCACATGTACACCTCATTTTTACCTCATAGGGTTGCATGAAATTGGTAAAAAATGGCAGTAGGATATTTTACGATTATATATTGTGATATGAAAAAGACAGGAAGTTTCACCAGATAACTTGAATTGCTCTATTTGGAAAGAATTATTAGCTATAGAATGATTGAGGTGATTTTGTTGGTGAGTACATTTGCATTTTTTTTTTAAAGGCTGAAAACTTGAAAAATGTGGGTGTTCATATTTAAGTTGACTGTTTACAAGAACCAATTCTAACCATAAAGTGAACATTTAAGTGAAACAATAAGTGACCAATTCAATGACTTTAAAATAATAATTATTAGGATTTTGTTTTCAGTGTTATTATTATGGGATTATATTAAGGATTATTATTCAATATATTAAACATAAGAAATTTTAATTCAAAATAATTTTATTTTACTGTAAAATTACAGTACTAAAATTTTCTTAATTTCTTTTTTTTCAAACAGTATGTCATCAAGCTTTTATTTTGACGGGTTGCCAACAAATAAATAAATGCGCTGTTGGTTTTATAGTGAAGGAACTGGATGTTCATTTACACGTGTGTATCTCACAGCATTTCAGAACAACTTAATTCACTGTAAATTAACCAAGACTCGGAAACACTGTATCATGAACTACACGTGTGTAAATGTGCTTTACTCTGAAACCGGTCTCACATATATTTGCTTAAATTGCGCTTAGCCATATTGCGATATTGCTTTTATTACGATATATCATGCAGCTATAATTTTCCAGACTTGTATAGTAATATTGCTCATAATTCATGAAGAAACCCCAACAGCCAATCAGATTGGAACTGTTCATTTTTAGCCAGCGCTTGACATTTTTGTACGCGATATGCATCAAGCAGCCAGCGAACAGACCGTGGCTAGCGTAATGATGCTGTGGGCTACCAAAGTACTTCCCAAAATCTCTGCACATTCCTCTCATAAACCCCATTAATGCTCAGGGTGACAAAAAGAGCCAAACTCAGTAGCGAGAGCCTGTGAAATTCAGAGCCGTCTGACAGAATCACACTAACAATCCAGTGTTGCGTAAGTGTCTCGTTTCCCACAAACGCCGTGGTCTGAGTTTTTTAAAATAGCTGGGAGCTCACTGGTCTGCAATAAAACCCCAAATTTAAATGGGTTCCTACGCCAAAATATGTCTGGAAGTGTGAAAACAGATGCTGAGTGTTTCGGTTGCAACAGGACCGAGACTAGCTTGCTTGCATAAGTTGCAGAGCAGGAATCACCTCGCTTCAGGGGCCACTAGCTGTCTGTAGGACAACACGGGCCAGACACAATTATGTAAGTACCGATGTTATCTAAGTGACCCTGAAGCCCATCAGCACGGTGAATGAAGCGTGAACCAATTATTCGCATGTGGCGTAACAGGATTGAACTAATTTGAGTTTTCTGAACATTAACTTGTAGATTCAGTTGGTTTCTAACTGTGTAACTATAAAGGTTCTATATTGGCATTTATGGATGAAGAGTCTTTAACATCCGCAGAAACGTTCTATTGCACAAAAGGTTCTTTATAGTGGAAAAGGGTTCTTTAGATATGTTCAATCTAAGAACAAAATGGTTCTTTTAAGAAATGCTCACTGAAAGGTTCTTTGGGGAAACAAAAATGGTTCTTCGGTTGCATCACTGCGGAAACTCCTTCTTTGGAACCTTTATTTTTAAGAGTTTAGCATAATCGGACATACAGAGTGAAATGATGCGTGGACTTGCAGCATGCACTACCCGCTGTGTGACCTAGCAGTGTTTAGACAGATGTGTTGGTACAGACGATAAAGATGGTTATCACATGCTGCGGAACTCCCCGAGGGCTCTAGACAGGGTCAATTTGATGGGTTTTTCCCCTCAACTTTGATGGAGGTCTGTCTGTCTCTCGGTATGTAAAGGGAGTCTATCATTTTTAGAGCATTTTTAAGACATTCTAAACAGATTGGAAGGAAAAACGTCACATTTATTTGCAGGTGTCAATCCATAAATATAGCAACATTTTGGAAAGCATTGAGAAGAACTGCAAAATGTTTTTTGGTGGTGGCAAGTAGTGTTGTCAAAAATATCGATATGTATCGATACTGAAATATCTGAAAAGCCATGTTTATTTCATTTGCCTCTTTGTTTTCTATTGTATGTGTTGCTCTATCATTTGCAATTTGTTTTGTAAATGTAGTTCAACGATTCAAATAAAGCGTCCCTGTGCTTTGTGTAAGCTATTACAACAAAATTACCCAAATTATCAAAAAATTATGATATAATAAATTATCTGTATGGCGGTATGGATGGCAGTTTTCCACGTGGTATCGAAAATGGTATTGAATATCAGTGTTTTTCATGGTATCGTATCGAAGTTGGAAATTCCAGTATCGTGACAACACTTAAGCCCCTTTCACACAGAGATTCCGGAAAATACACGGATAAAGTGACCCGGGATTTGACCCGGGTTCGTTTGATTTTGGTTCATTCACACTACCAGTGATTTTCCGGAATCAGAGTGTGCGTTCACACACAACCCGTAAAAATGCCGTAAAGACACGTGACATCGATGTGACTTGTAATCTCTTAAGTTTGCTTATGAGCTGCGATCTCTTGCTGCGAGAAACCACGATTGTGCATTTTTTTCTCTGATTCGATCATAAACTTGCGCATTACGTACCATTTCACAGCTGGCGAACGATCCCGGCTTCAGCGTCATCACTACGACACGGCAATATTACGGCTTTTGTTCACACAGCGCGCGTTCTGGGACTGAACACGGCAATGTTACTAGGTCCCCAACCCGGCATCGATCCCGGCATCAATCCCAGGTTGTGTTTGCGTTCACACAGAAGGCGCTCTGGCAATTTGCCGGCAATTTCCCGGGTTCAAAGTGCTGTGTGAAAGGGGCTTTAGTGGAAAGTTGTAAAGTTGCAAATATACTGTATAGCAATACTGTATGAAGCAAAGCTCACGCAGAAGTTAGTTTCAAATCAAGCAGCTTTCAGCAAATTTGCGTGACCAACTTGAACCGGTTGCAAAATCTTTCACCCTTGCGTTAAAATTCCGGATTGTGTGGATACCAATTGACATGACTGGATTTCGCCCACAAACATTTGATAAATAATGGTAAATACGACTGTGCCTTAGCTTTAGCGGTATTGGTAGTATGAATAACCAATATTAAATAACCATCTGTTATTGTTATTAAAGTACCATTGTCATAAACAATTCGGTCCACCTATCGAGTCTGTCCAATGTCCACAGTTTGTGTTGCCTGATCAAAGAAAACCGTATAATTGAACAGAATATTGGCTTAATAATTGGATGACACACCAAGGATGATAACTAACGATAACTATTTAGTTTTAATAATCATTCTAATTCTGAGAATAGGGAAGTCTACAGCACAACCATAATGATAATGACAAAGTGGAACTATATCTAAAAAAAGTCTTAAAACCAAGTGTGCAGCACAAGTCCTGAAAAGTCGCACATTTTGATCGTCCTCTGACTGCAGTATAGCTCATAAACCCCGCCCTCTCCATGTAATCGAATGGGATGCGAGCTAAACAAACAAACAAAAAATTACATTTCAAATAATTTGTTTCCAAAGATCATTTCTGTCGTTTTTGGTAGTTCTCATCGCGTAGATGTTCAAGTGTTCGTTTTCCCAATAAAATGTCTACAGTCTATGTTAAAAAAAATACTGACATGCCAATCAAAATCCACCAGACTTTAACGAGAACTGCAGAACGGTTATAGTAAACCGAACGTTATTATGCGTTGGTGTGGGCGAAGCTAATATTGTTATAGTTGTTCTTTGCGTGAACAGTGTGCTAAGCTTGTACAGTGAGAGATTACCTCACTAAATGTATGCTAACTAAACAACCAAAAAAACATGAAGTGTTAACTTGGTTCTAGAATGCGGTTGTTATTACCCTGTGATGAAATGGTGTAGACATTGTGAGATTCGTAGAAGAGGAGCGTTAAGCATGTGTACAGGAGTTATTATTTTTAAGATTCAAAGAGTTTTGCCTGGCCTACTCTCTATGTTTCTCTATTTATCGACTGAGGGGCTTGTGTAGGGAGTTGACTGTCTACGTTTTTTTAAATCTTTTGGCTCTCGTGTGCATTCCAGGCGTTTGAAGAGATAACAAGGTACGTCAGATCAGGGAGGAAGTGCACCTAGTTATTTGGAAGGTTTTGAGAGAAATCTACTGGTAGCTGATATTTTCTCTCTTACTTCCAGCTGCAGCGTTCATCACTTTGGATGATTGTTGTGTGTTTGTTTATTTCAGGTGATCGAGCAGCGTGAGCGCTAACAGGCGGTGTGATCTCAGGCTCCCAGCAGGTGAGTCTAAATAAAGCTCATTCCCACGGCGAGTGCTTCAACTGAACCTTGACTCGCAGCACCTTTTCATTCAACGCACAGCGTCTCGTTCCCTCAGGGTACAACCTTTGCTTGAGTCTGGAAAGTGAATATGCTGTAATGTTTTGAAATGTTGACTTAGTTCTACATATGCAAATGAGATCATATGCATATGTAATAGCCTATTAAATATGCATTATAATCTGTCCAACACAATCTCACAGCAATTCGTAACTATTTTACATTGTGTTTAATTGATGACTAATTTGTACGAATTCATACGATCAGTTTAAACCCCAGTGACGGGTACGTTTTGGGGAGGGGTTGGCAGTGGTCATGGTCCTTCATAATGAGTTACTTTTGTAAATCGCATGTTTTTCATACAAAATTGCCACCTCGTAAAATAGTTACATTTTCTCGTGAGATCGGATTGGTCTGTCAAATATAAAAAGTAGTGCTAATTGATAGTTTTTAAATAGCCATAGCCATTATCAATATCTTTATTTAAATAAAATTATATATATATATATATATATATATATATATATATATATATATATATATATATATATATATATATATATATATATATATATACTCAAAATTTACCAAAAATATGAAAGCAGAAATTTATCTGTCAACTAAATTGTCAATAGATTTTAAAGGTCATTGTTTTTTTTACCACAGTAATGTTAGCAAATTGGCTAAAGAGTCAGATGCCGATAATCTCAAAATGGTAAAATATTGGTAGTATATTGCTCCACGACTTGTCAATATTGATATAAATAATTTATAAATCTTGTTACTTTTTACTTTGAATGTTTTCTGAAAGTTTAGAACGTTTGTAAAAGCTAACTGGAATGGACATTTATGCCTGTAGTTCCTTCTTTTAAAGGGTTAGTTCACCCAAAAATGAAAATTCTGTCAGTAGTGACTCACCCTCATGTCGTTCCAAACCCGTAAGACTTTCGTTCATCTTCAGAACACAAATGAAGATATATTTAATGAAATTCGAGAGCTTTCAATCCCTCCATTGGGAGCAACGTTTACACATTTAAAGTCAAGAACGATAGAAAAGACATCATTAAAGTAATCCATGTGACCGCAGTGGTTCAACCTCAATTTTATGAACCGACGTGAGTGCTTTGTTTGCACAAAAATACATTATTTTACGCATGCGTCGTGGTGCTTCCCCTACTGGATTGCAGGTCAATATTTTTGTAAATAAAGTGGTAAATTATGTGTTTTTTTCTGCAAACAAAGCACTCACGTCACTTCATAAAAGTGAGGTTAAACCACCTTTGCATGGATTACTTTAATGACGTTCTGGACCTTGAATGTGTAAATTGCATTGCTGTCTATGGAGGGACAGAAAGCTCTCAGATTTCATCAAAAATATCTTCATTTGTGTTCTGAAGATGAATGAAAGTCTTACGGGTTGGGAACAACATGAGGGTGAGTCAGCCGTTTCCACATTAAGCACATTTTTGTCTTGTTGTTTGTTATTGTGCTCATTTTACATAACTAATCAGATACCTTGTGCATCATGTAGCTACAGTTCCAAAATTCAGTTCTCGCGCAAGTTTGCATGACTTTCCAGAGACCGAGGACAACATTTGGCCATAACTTGCTCGATTAATTGAATTATTAGATTTTGTGTCAATTTAAAAATCTACAGTCAGCTTTGATTAAATTAGTCCAAGACCAAGTAAGGCTGTTTCTGTGAAAATGAGCACTTGTGTGGATGGTTGGTCAAGTGTCGTTTTGGGCCTTTTTTGTTTTTTTTGTTGAGTAAATGACATGGATGTAGTCACAAAGACCTGGCGAGACGTTTTACAGTCCTGGAGCGGGAATCGCTGACGGCTGTAATGACCGCAAACCCAAAACGGGCAGTTTACAAGCTCCCCTCTCTGTCGCAGTCTCTCTCTTTTTCTGAGCTCTTGTGATTAATTTAACATCTCTGCAGTTCTTCCCGCTCCTTCGGCCGCTGAGAGAGAGAGAGTGATGACGGCGCGTCCCTGAGCATTAGCGTGCTTTACGGGACTGTTGGGAGAGCCCTCAAAAACGGCATTTAAAACGCTTGGATTACACTTCCTGAGTGATTTCTGACGTCTGGGAAATGTTTCTGAAGCCCTGTAGATTTACTAGTTAGGTTTGCCGGGCTTTAGTGGCATTAAATATAAATGTAGACAGTTGACTTGAGGTGAAGGCGAGGTGGTTTTTGAGTGTCCGTAAATCTCTTCTTGGGGTCAATAACTTAATTTGAAGTGTTGTTTCTGTTCTTTCTGATTCTTGGACTCTTGTTACAATGATGTTGCAATTCTGGGGCGTTTGAGGACACAGACGGGGAATGCTGGGAAAACGAACAGAGCTCTGTTCAAAGTGGCCTCCACTCGTGCTACTATGTATGATACGTTTATGATGCGCATGTTCAGCGCACAAATGATGTCTGGAGGACATACTAAATGTTTTCCGCCTGTTTTAATTATCTATCTAATTTTCAAAAATCTTTGGTTGTTGTTGTTCTTGTTGTTCTTGTTGTTGTTCAAGGATTTTCCATCATTTCAAATGATTTTAGGTACCACAAATGATTCATGATTAATAATTTAATACCTTTATTTTTATTGGTCAGCTATTAATATAAAATAAATATTTGCACAAAATGATTGAGGCCAAAATGTGACGCTCAATAATCATTAGAGAAATTGATATATTAAGAACTAAAAAAAAAAAAAAAGTTGTTTAATTTTGCGATTTGATAATCAAAATGACAAAAAAATCAAATCAAAAAAGTAAGCAAACTGAAAATGCAGTGTTAAGTTCATGAATCACTAAATTAGAATTAATGATTGAAAATAGTTATTTATTTTTAATGGACGAATTAAAATGCGTTCGTCAGTAATCACTTAAATGTTTTTATTTTTTTTATTTAATTTGTTTCTTGTTTTTTGATTTGATTTGATTTGGTTTTGTTTTGTTTTGTTTTGTTTTGTTTCGTCTTGTTTTTTTTGTTGTTTTTTTTTGTTTTTTTTGGGTTTGGTTTGGTTTGGTTTGGTTTTGTTGTTTCGTTTCGTTTCGTCACATTTGGTCCCCCATACAAAACATTGTTGCTGATTTAGCAAAGTGAGATTTCTGATTTACCTCCATTGTTTGCATAAAATTCACTTTCAATTTTATTTTTGTTTCAGGATGGTCTGTGGTCTGGTTATGATTGTGAAGTCATCTGTGATCAATTCCACACTACAGGCGTAATAATCTGTCGCTGAGGTCTTAGTCTCGCATTACTTGCTGTATGTGATTTTTGGCTAAACCCACGTAATGCGACAGCTCTAATCAGGGTTACTGGTAAAGTGGATTTGGGCTGTGTTGTTATCATAATCTCATAAATCATAGTTCATTGTAAGCAATGTGGATTTTGATGCGAAAAAGCACAACGACGGAGCTGCTTTGGATGATCCGTTCACCGTTTTGCTCGGATTCTGAAGCAATGACGCATAGTGAGCGATCGTTTGTAGAGTCCAAATGACTCTCTCTGCCTCTGACACAATTTCACATGTTTTATATGTTAATGAAAGGTGAATAACGTCTCGAGAGCAGTCCATCAATTCACAGGAATTTTACATCTTTGAACGACAAACAAACAGCAATTTCTGTCTGCAAACCCCTTTAACTGAACACATGAGAGTCTCAACGGCCGCTCTCTGCTGCCTCATTCTCTGGCTGGACTGCAGAAAACGTCCCAAATGACTCCTCAAGCCTACACTTTCCTCCCTAGCCCCTCTCCTCCCTTCTTTTCTGTCTCTTTTGCTCTTTTTCACTGCACACGCATCTACAAAACCCCTCTGAGCACTGATATCCCTCCCCACCTCCGTTATGATGTCATTTGTGCGAGAGTTTGGGAGTTTAAACAGACACTTGAAGGGTATGAGAGTGTTTTACCATGCTGCTAAATGCAGTAACTTCACATTATGTTCAAACTGAGCTAAGTTGCCACTTAAATCCTTTTGGATTTGGAAAGCTCATAACTTGCATATTTAAGGATGACCTTGAAAGATTTTGGAATGGTAAGATTATAATTTTAGTATATTTGGCAGGGCTGGAACTGTATCTTATCTAAATGAGCACATACTGTTTTTGTACAGTTTAGCAGTTCTAAGCTAATTATAGTCATCTGAATTCTAACCCTATCCCTAAAAGAATACTCTTAATATATACTTAATAACTGACGAACGAGCTGGTGTGACGTCATTCTGAACGAATTCAGGCCAAAACTAAGTTCTTTGGAGTTTGTTTCTGGAGTTCAAAACCGCTTGCCAAGCGAACTTGGTTCACTGGCTGGTAAACACTTTCGAACTACCATTGGACCGTGGCGATTATGTAATAGGTGGGTGTGGCTCTGAAGCTCCGCCTTCTTTGACGTGGAAATCTTCTCCTGTTCAGTCCGTTGAGGTCAAATGCGAATAAAACTTGAACACACTGGAGAGCCACTATATAGTAGAAATTGAAGTTTTAATTCTAATCGAAAGCGACACTGACTCAGTTTTTTCACGTTTAATACTGTAAAGCTGCTTGCTTTAAAGCAATCTATTGTATAAAGTGCCCTATAAATAAATGTGATGTGACTTTTACTGGAGTGCCTAATTGGAGCTTGTGCAAACATATCCATATCGCTACGATCCGATACTTTCTTTTTTTTTTTTTTAAGAGGGAAGTGCGCAGCACATATTTACATATTCATCTATATTCATCTTCATCGAATCTACCTCACAAAACTTCTGAGGCAGCGATAGAGCAAGCTTTGGTGAAAACTAAGGAAATATGTATTTACTGCAATGCTAATTTCTTGCTGGAAATTACATCAAAAGTGGGAGAAGTTGGTCAAAAACGCACACAAACTGACCACCAACCGCAACTGTCAGACGCCATCTTTATTTTAACTGTTGCAGAATGTGGATTGTGGGATATCAAAGGCAGTGAAGGATAAATCTGCTGCCTTCAAAACTCGATCAGATGAAGGGATCTCAGGAGACGTGAAGCTATCATTGGATTCGGATGGGCCTTGATGCCTTCCTACCTTGGAATATGTTTTCCAAAGGCAGCATTTTTAAGCTTTCGGACGCAGCCATAGCCATTTAAAGTATACTCCATTTGATAGCGTGTGTGAACACAGGCACTAGAGCACACTAGAAAGCTTCATCTTTGTCCAGTGTTTGTGCTGTTTCTCTCCAGAAGTTATCGGTCAATAACATCAAGTCAATGTCATCGAACTCTTTTAAAGTAGAGTTACATGTATCTCTCTTAACCCTTCACACAAGTGCTTGTCATTGCGTGCGTCTATTGTTGTTGTTTCTCTAGTACTTTGTTGTTGTTTTTCTGTTTCTTGAAGAAACAGCCAGGTTGCCAACTTTTGGACCAACTATTTTGTGCAAAAAACTCATTTAAAATGTCACCATGAAATCACAATTGTAATATTGCAGTATGTATAAAAAATGTTTTGTCCGTGCAACATCTTTAAAAATGATCTTCAGCGACATCTCTCTTCTTCTCTGATGACGTGTTTATTGGCATGAGGGCGGTGCAACCTGTCACTCACATGAGATCCACCAATAGCAAACCACAACTCTACAACCAATTCCCAATGGACAAAATCAAGTCCCACCCTGGACTTTTTTTCTTGTTCGAGAAGCCGTTTCACACTGATATATAATAGGGAAGAAAAGACGATCACAACTTCCGTTTCCGACTTAATGTAGATAACCAGGCAATCTAGCTTTTGGAACAGAGCCTGTGACTTACATGGATAGATGATATTGTAAAGCTGTTGATTTCTCTGCTCTGAGGTCTTGTAATGTAATAAGAGCCTGACTGCATAAAAGGACTCACTCCCACTCAATACAGTCTGTCGAGTGACTTCACTGCTCTAGAATGCCGAAAACACAGTTAAAACTCAGACACTCAGTACTGAGGGTGGGATTATTGTGTGTGCGTGTGATTATCCAGTTGGGTGTTTTCCTCACAGGCAGCAGCTGAGTTAACCATGATGGCTCATGGATCTGCACTTCACCGTTGCTCTGCTGCATGTAATTGCATGTACAGTATGTTTGCGTCTGTGTCTGTATTTACCGAAGGCAACTTCAAAGGGCTCTTGTGGCAGTAAACCAAAGGTTGTTGCGCACTTACTGGAATCGTTGCTGAAAAAACAGCAAGATTGTGTTTGTCCAAGTAATCTGACGTGATAGCAGTGATCGATCATGAAAACGTTAATTGCATGACTTGACGTCAAAACATGAATTTTTGAGACCATTAAGGCCCCGATATACTCAAAGGAGTTTACCAGCCAAAGCGAACTTTTCCGGAACCTCAAACGAAGTTCGTTTTTGACTGATTTTGTTTGAAATGACGTCACATCAGTTCGTTCTTCGATTTCGCTTGAAGTACATCGGAGCCTTAATACACAAGTCAGAGGTCTTTGTAATTTTATGATAATTTCTTCTTATCGGATAAAAAACGCTTCATTTTTAGAATTAATCTTGGCATTTCCATCCAGCATGTTTTTGGTGTGTTTTTATTTTTTTCAATGCGATATCCCAAAATTTGCATAAATATAGGTAGGCAGAGACGTTAGCTATAGACAGGCCCAGTTTAGCGCAATCATAGTTCTGGTTTGCCACCTAACATGTTCCTCATACATTTTTGAGATCTCATCCAGTACTGCAAATGAACTTTTGCCTTTAGCAGCTGAAATGAGCTACTCTATTGTTTTTTGTTTTTCTCAGTTACATTTGGGTTCGTCTCACAATGTCCCTTCCCTGCCTGATCTGATTTGTTACGTGTCCCCATCAACAGACACATTGTGCTGCCTGTTGATCTAGTGTGCAGTGATGCATTGGGCTTCCCTGGCTGGGCAACCAGGGCAGATAGGCACTCAAAGGACTGTTTTATTGGTGCTCCCTCTCTCTGACACTTTCTTGATTGTTTGGGTTTGCCAGAGGGCAACTTGCTCCCAACCTGCCAAGACCCCAGAAGCTCTCTGATATAAAACTGTGGTAAATAACCCCATCTGGAATAGATTCACCCTGAAGCGATGTTCATCACCTTGTTTGTACTACTGTGGCTACTGGTTTTTCAAAGTTACTAGCCGCTCAGCATTTTCATTGGCCACAATTTTGACATTGATACCATGAGGAAAAATCGGCATATAGATATTTTTAATATTATCTCATTATTTGGCAGCTGTCACTTTAAGACCTGACACACGGATCCATTATACTGTTTCACATGCGTTTTCTTTCTCAACTGTTTACGTTCACTTTAAATGTAACTGACTCGGTTTACATGAATACTCTGCATTTTGACATTATTTTGTGTGTATTTGACTGGTTAAGCGCAGTAAGCGTCGAAAAAAGTACTCAATTTAGTACTCAGAGGCAGCTTTATGTGCGAGCACTTTGATTGTAAGCGCTAAATCTGCGGGAATGGGTAAAATATGCACAAACCCATACCGAAATTCAAGCAAAATAACAGCAACAATATTCATCCGGAGCAAATGAAACGGGTTTGTGTGTAACTCGCTGTCGGAGAGATGAGAGAGTGAGAAATCACAGCTGGTATCTATTCTGCGGAAAATTAGTACTGGAAGTGTTTCAGAAAATTCAGTATTGATATGTATTGAAAATTTATATTTTTGACAAAGCTACGTTGCGCTTAGTTTATTTCAGATGCCCTTTTAAAAGACTACTTAAAAACTGTATATTATAATTCAACCCATCAAGGTGGCTAGTAGGAGTGACTGCTGAAATCCTCCCGCATTTGTTGGGTTGGTGGGTGTTAATGTCTAACCCTGACAATGCATTTGAGATCTGAGATCATTAATATGCATCAGAGTGTTTTATTACACATTTTCAGTCAACATCCGTGCCTTGGCACAGGAAATGTAAATGACCATCGACTGGGTCCAGCATTTCAGACTTGTCGGCCCTGTCGAAAAATACTGTTTATCTAACATCAACCCTAAATCTATCAAAGAAATAGAAAAAGGCTTGCAAATATGATTCTAACCCAATAATAGAGGTCTCATAACTGCTGCTAGGGAAAATAAGCTTAGGCAACTTCACAATCATACATTTTAAAAGCTCAGTTTTTTTTAAGTAGCTTAAATCCTGAATATACTCAATTTTGACGGTGATGAACAGTATTTTTCTCTCTGTGTGGTGAAGTGCAGCTGCAGATTCTTCATGTTTTGTCAATGTCAGTGCAGTTGAATAGTGCCCAAATCTGTTAATCCAGTCTTTTTTGTTGCGTGTGGTATTTTGCAAGCCCGCTAAAGACCCAAATCATTGATATAATACTTGAGTTTGCAGTACACCACTTGCTAGTGTCAATTAAACTGAATAAGTTAAATGTAACCTAATTTAAATTAAATTTAACTTGATTTGGGTTGCACTAACTGCTTTTTGTATGCAGTCTAGATAGGAGGCATAAAGTATGCACTAGTTGGATGGCAGCCAGTCTGTGATTTTCTTCCCGTACATATCGAAGTGTACACAATAAGTCATGCGTGCTTGGTGCCTGATTGCGTTTTAAATGGCATTCACACTTCATTAACAAGTTGGCCAGTCAAATATGTCAGAGAGCACTATATTTATAATTAATTGTGGCTAGATGTAAACTGTAGACTGTAAATTTTGAAACAAAGATGTTAAAGAGTCCCCACAGACATTTTTTTAATCAGTTGTTTGGCAGTTGACATTTGGACACTTCAGTAGACCTTTGCCATGGTAGCACCATATTTAATTTTTGACAGGAATGAAAACGAGGCTGTGAGGTATAGAATACATATAGTTCAATGAACTATACTGTTGTTTAACAACATACAGTACAGATTGTACAGCTGATGTAACGTCTTTACGAACATCCAACTTCATAAAACCATTTTAAAAGTTGTGATTTGTGACAATTACGTGATCTAGGATCTTAATGCAGTGCGTGCCATTGTAAAGATCTTTTTAATCTGCGTTAAATTCAATATGACGTCTAACCTGACTAAGGCCTATAGACATACAGCATGCTATCAGCTAATTGTTCAATTTGGTTGCAGCAATGTATAATGTGTGAATGTTTTTCATTTAGTATTCGTCCCCATGGAAAAGATGAAAGTATGGCCATTACTCATGTAAACAGATTTTACTTCCCCCTACAGCGTTATTTAAATTCTAAACTGGGCTGCTTATTCCTGGCTAATTTTTCATACACGCATCTGGATTTTGACCTTTTTAAGATGGTGTCAAACTCCTTTGAGTAAAGGAGTTGAGGGGAGTTGCAACTACAAATCTGTAATGTTCTGTAATGTCTTAAAATGGGTTTCAGATGCAGAAAATGTAGAATAACGTCCAAATCCATTTAAGGCAAGTTAGGTGTGGTGGCCATTTTGGTGACACCCTAAGCAGTAAGCAGCTAATTTCTGTTTGCAGCAGTATAGCTGTTGTTCAGTTGAATAGGGAATTACTAAAATCATGAAGACTGTTTATCAAGAGTATATGTCAATAACATATTTCAAATCAGCCGAGAAATGTGACCAGGCTCGGTTCTACGGGGTTGCTAAGCCCCCTCACACTGTAAAAAGTGAACAGTTGGATCAACTTAAAAAAATTACTTCAATTGGTAACACCTAAAGAAATTAAGTTTTCTCAACTTAAATTATCACATTTTATCGTGAAAAATGTGATAATTTAAGTTGAGAAAACTTAATTTCTTTAGGTGTTACCAATTGAAGTAATTTTTTTAAGTTGATCCAACTGTTCACTTTTTACAGTGCAAATACAAGCAAGCACACCCTCAGTTAATACTGTAATAATATATCAGTGAAACAAATATGGCAAATGCTCCAGTGCATGTTTGTGTTTGCGCTTTGGAGAACATCAAATGTATGTATTTACAAAGTGTTTTGGCAGCAATGAGGAATGGAACGCAATAGCCAATCAGAGGTGATTAATAGTCAGAATCCACTCACCGTTCAAAACGCCAGAGTTGTTATTCAGAGCTGAGTTATGCAGGCTCGCGAAACACCTCATTAACAAACAAAGTGTCGACACAAAATAAGTAAGAGATTTATTGTGCATTGTTGGCAGCTTCATTGATTATAATGGAACTTTGTGATATCGCGATGAACTGACAAAGCGACAGCGTATTAGTTAAATATAACAGAAAGAAGAAGCACCCTTTGTAATTTGATTCTGGAACCGGGCCTGAATGTGACCAAGAAAAATGCAGAAATTTTACTTTTTTGAGCTCCAATTATGCTAAAAAGTTAATAAGGTGATTGGCTGTTTTACTGCCACTGCCTCAGAGCGGCCATATTTAATGATATGCTAAAGCCCGCCCCCCTCGTGATGGGATTGGTTACAACATGTTTGTGACATATAGAACAAGGGTGATTTTAAACCGTGTTTTTGAGACGGTCTTTGGTTCCCTGCAGTTTTTAGGGGAAAATAATCACCAATGGTATTGACTGAATTTGTATGTGGTTTGTCTTAAAGCACAGTAAAAACACCACATAGACTTGTAAACAACATTAACAACATTATTTTTTAACTATCACAGAATTTTTGTTGCGTAACTCTCAACTATACTATACAGAATCTTCCAATTTCTTGTCAACTTTTGGACTGCTAGAGACTTTTCCTCCTGCATGAATAATTGGTTGCATATTGATTTTTAACATCCCCCGAGAGACCCACACTTGCAGAGGCCCCACTGAGGGCTTTCATTTGGGTTTTCTGTGGTAAACAGTACACAGTCATACTTTATCCTCCCATAACTGTTGTTCTTCACTGTCTCCTTTGGTCAGCGCTCCCTAGCAGAGCTCGGCAGTTCACTCAGCAATTAAAAAGACATCAGGAACCACCGGTTGTGTAGGAAAGAGTTCTACTTGGATGTTTTGCTTGTATTAGACTGTCCCATTTGAGATGATTGTCGACATTTTTTGAAATTTTGTTTACATCTGCAGCACTTGCTTTGGTCTTACAGACTCCCAACAGGAGCTTTTGAGACAAACTAGACACATTTATCGATGACTTACTCAGCAGAATAGTATATAGGCCTAGTTATTCAAATGCTAATTCAGTGTCACTCTCTTTGTGCCTCTTTAGTTAACAAATTGACCCTGGGACAACCGTTTAACAATACTAAAAACCCATTAAGATGATACAACCAATTGGAAGCCCCACTTTTTGTTCTGAAAAAAATGTTGCAGGACAAACTAGCCTAGCACTATCAAGAGCTTCTTTACAATTACCACCGACACTGGAGTAAAATTTGTTGCAATTCTGGTTTCAACTCTCATGTGGGGCATTAACCAACTCCAGAGAGACGTGTTGAGTTTGGTTTTAATGGAGGTGAGTTTATGAAGACCGCAAGAGTGGGTTATTTCGGTTGTGGGTTGGCTGATTATACCACAAATGAGATGTAATGAACATGTATTTAGTACATTATTTACTCAAAATACATAAAAGGTTGTTTGTAGATTTTGTAACCAGATATGCAAAATATATTGGTACCATATCGGTTATTGGCCAATATTACTGATTTAAAAAAAATGCATTTATCTGTATCAGTCTGTATTAGATATTTAATTTTCACATTTAAATGACCGTTGCCGTAATCTAACACTCACTTAGAATTAATAAAATAAAAAACAAATAATCTAATAACATTGTTGAATGTAATATTTAGCCAATCATGCTAAACATTTTAATTTCGTGTTGCCCACATTTTCAAGTTCTGGGGATTGTTTTGTAAATTAATTTAGACAAAGTAGTTTAGAATTTTTTATATAGTCCAGTTAACAGCCATACCAATTATCGGCCAATCAGTATCGACCAGAATCGCAATATTGGTCCATACATATCCGGAGTGGATATAATGCTAAAATTGGCCAGGTTTATATCAGGCTTATCTCTGTCCATGTTAGTTCCCCATTTCTGATTGTGAATCTACAAAGCAAACTCTTGGCAGTCTTTCAGCTTTGAAGGCCGTGTTACTTTGTAAGACGGTTTGAAAGCTGCTTCGGCTTTGTTGCGGTCTGATGCTGGGCATTGTTCGGACAGGGTAACCCTTCAGAGACCAATGAATACCACATCTGAAGAAAGTGAGAAGACAAGAGTGCGGGGAGAGAGGAGGGGGCTATCTTTTTTTCTTACCCTGGTAGTTTTTCATTTTGCATCCCTGCACCTCCCTTCAGCTCCAGAAAAGACTGCCAGAAGACCAAAAGAGACAGAATCGGAGTGAAAAAAAGACTACAGTCTTAAACTTGAACAAAAGCCAGCCAGCAGGGCTTTATTGCTGCAACGGCCTTCGACAATGTGCCAGGAGAATTTTAATCAGAGATCCCTCCCTTATGTGTGTGTGTTTCTTTCTCTCTTTCTGTTTCTGCCTCTCTCTCTATCAGTCTCTCCTAACCGTGTGAGATGAGTATTGTGGTATCTTCTCCAGTGGAGACTGGAGAGCCCATGTAGGAACTCTGGAATTTTTATGCGTTGAGCTTGAGAAGTGAGAGGAGAGACAAAACCTTGAGAACAGGAAGTCCTGGAATTCGAGCAGGTGAATTTTTCTGTCTGTTGCGATTTTTCTTCTGTGCTGAGGTTAGTGTGCCTTTATCTCCTCTGCATTTTTGAGGTGCATTCCTCTACATTTATTTTGGACCTGAGCGGCAATGCAGTCGTCTTGCCGAGCACCACTGTCCTGATAAGTTTGCATTTTTGCATGCGTTTCTCTTCAGATAATTGCTTTTGCATTGGCTCGCCAAACTTTTGCGTTCTCTCAAAACTTTCATTCCTCCAAGAAATTTGCATTTTTGGTCGCAAAACTTTTGCATTCTCTCAAAAGGTTTGCATTCCCCTGAGAAACGCATACCTTTTGGTACTCTCTACCAACTTTCTTTTAATTTCACTTTCATTTCATTTCACTATCCCTTCAGATTGAGTGCACATATGAGCTCCTGGATCTTAGCAGTGGAGGTGCGTTGTTCGTATATTGTTGAATTCTCAGAGCTGTCATCTTGCAGTCTGGCAAATAAATAACTCATTAGCGTACAAGGCAGCGACCCTGGGCTCGAATCCAACTCCGAATCAAAGTCAGATAGACTTGCCTCAGCAAAGCTCTCTCCTCCTTAGAAGTCTTGGAGAAAAACCTTGATGGATAGATCTTTGTGCAGGTCAGGGTGTCGACAATATGCTTCAGTTTAATAGCAAAAGGAGCCTCTTTGCCTAAGGGCCGACTTTTTGTGTGTGCATTGGTTAGCGAAGGTGCATAAGTGTGTTTGATGTAAACTGATGCTGAAACAAGGCCCTGCCATGTCATTTCACTTCTCCAAACACTCTTTGCCTGAAGGCAGCATGCAAGGATTTGAGTACGGCAGTCAGCGGGTGAGTTTCTTTCATATGTTTTTGTTTACTGACGTGATCTTGAGTGGGCATAAAAGCAGGTTGCTCGCAGGGCCTTTGGCCCATTATGCTCTGTGTTTCCAGATGAATGCGTCCCGTTCATAGATGAAATGCTGTGAAAACCACACCAGTCCACATGATTGCCGCTGACCTCTTTATAAACCTCATGTCCTGTGTTTACGAGGAAGAATCCTGAATTGTAAGGCTGGGTATTCATAAAGGTTTGATTTGATTCTGATGACTAAATCGTTCTGATTTGATTCTGATTCATTTGGGTATATTTCAGTTATAATATTATTTTACTTGCATATGAAAGAAATTCTCTCTCTTCTAAAGTTAGTTATACAGGGCATTGTGTCAGACCGATTCAAACCAGTAACTTGTCTTTTTGAACTATTCGTTAAAAGGATTGGTTCGTAGGAGTCATTTGTTTTGAGAATTCGGACTACACTGGTCATTCTGTATGATTTGAGTCACTAAAAAGAACTGGTTTATAGTGTTATATAGTCATTTGTTTGTAAATCAGACTATATTGGTTGGTGTTGTATGTTAGTTTTTGCATGCAGCCTGATAGAATAACTCAGTTGAAAGACATTTATTTCCATTATTTTGAGGTGCACAGTCTTTTTATTGAAAAACAATTACTTGCCGTACTGCTGGAGCATGTAATCTTGCCCCAAACGGTTGATGTGCAGGCATATTTTTTTTTGCTGTTTTACAGATTTTAGGTCTCTCACTGATGCCAATACAATTTCCCAGGACAGCTTTTTTTGCAATATCCGTCCAGTGGTTAGAAAATGTTATGCCTGGTATTCCAAAAAGAAGTCACTTACTCTGCTGCTTTGAAATCATACAACACCGTAAACACTGTGATAAGTTTCCAGTTTCACAATGACACAAGTATTTTCGGATTAGTGTTGAAGTAAGAATATGTTGATATACTTGAGACTTGATTATTTGGAGAAAACAAAACCACAAAATATGAGTAGTTTTTACATTTGTTTGTCAAAATGAATGAAACTTTTCCTAAGTTTAAGCTGCAAAAAATGAAAACGTATATAAGCATGTGAACCGTTGTCAAGGTGTATAATTACGAACAAGCTTTTGCACTATTTGACGGCCAACGTGTCAAGCAATGGGAAAGCGGGAGAGCCAGCTCCTGTGTCCTCAGGCTAACCATAAATCATTCTTTTATCCCGTTTACAGTGTGAAAAGATGCTGTCACTCAGCTTCACAAGCTCCACCCACGCGTCCCAGAATCCCAAGAGCTACTCGGATATGTGCACAGATGTCATTAAAGAGTCAATAAACTGGAGTGAGTGCCGCTTTCCCCATTACTGAAATTCCTGACGACCGTCCCAAGAGATTTAAAAGCTACACTTCAAGAGAAATTTTGCATTTTGCCAAAAGCCAGACAATATCCAGTTGCCTGTGGTTTCAACGCTTGCAGTAAATTACTTGACATTATTACTTTTGTTCTGTAAACTGGGATCTGAAATCCACACTGGCACTATAAGAGCTGGAAATCATAAGTTCTTTAGATCTCTGTAGTACTATGATATTAGGTGATATTTTCAACACTACTTTCAATGTCATAAATAATGCCTCATTTTTGCTCCTAGATATTTCATGTTTATCGCATTTTGGTCAAGTCATTTTCTCATTTTTGGCTCAATAAAATGGACAGCCAGGTTCTTGATCTGGGTCTCGAAGTCAAGTCTTGGGGTTTGGTCTTATTCTGGGTCTTGAGGTGTTTAATCTTGGTTTGGGTCTGGTGGTCTAGCTGTGGTCTGGTTTTAGTTCGGATGTGGGTCTTGGGGGTTTGGTCTGGTTTGTCGGAGACGTGGTTTAGAGGTTAGCGCATGATCTGATGTTCTTCTTTATGTGTTTGTATTTAAAGTTTTGTGGATTTTAGTCCATGTCTGTTAGCATTGTGGCTAATCATTATGCTATCTTCTGGCAAATCAGAACAGTTTGGGCTCAGTAAGATTTTGATCTCTATTGATGACTCATCCTACACTCACTTATTTCGTCTAATCACATGCTCTCTAGAAGCAGAATGCCCCTCCCCCTCATTCCATCTGCCACAATCTAACTATCAAATCATGGTTTGTAGCTGTGACATAACTAAAGACTTTTTCTTAAAAATTTGTTTAAAATTTTTTAAAAAATAATACTGGTCTGTGATCAAATATTTCCCTATTCTGGACAGATCCTAACCTGAGAAGTCATGTGACTGATGGTAAAAATCATGCATGCTGCATTGACACAGACACATTGTAACATTCCCTTCACTCAGCCTTTGCCATCCTTTAGTCATTTGATCACTTGGCTTTAAAATAAAACAAACCCTCTGCCTCTGTACTTGCAGGTGTGCATGTAACAAATGCTTGTGTGTGGCTGTGTGTCTGTGCGACCTCGTATGTGTCTTGGCGGCCCGTAGCCCCCAGAGTGTGTAGACTAATGGTGTTTGTGTGAGACAGATTGAGTAATGTGGAGTCAGGCTTCATGATAAACTGAACCAAATGTATTCGGGTTGGGTCTGGGCTCACGGGCCGGGACCCACGGCATTCTTCTGCAGTGATGTAGATGTGACATGCTTTCAACAATCAAAGAAAAGCAGAAAAAAAATGACTTTTATGCTCAGAAAGAGTTTGTTTATGAACACGCTGAAGTTATTTTTGTGTCATTGGGCCGGATTCTGATTGATTTAGGGTGGCGTAGCCTGATTTGGCAGTAAGAGGGATTGACCCATGAGGATATATGTATGTGGGTCTGGTTTCACTTGGAGCTCATTTGGAGGACTATGGCGATGTAGAAGTTAATCAGTGTTTCCTTGCAGCAATATACAGTTCTTTTAGGTAGGCCTAGAGATTTACGTAATGCAGCCTTCCTATGTTTTTGTTTTTGCTCTTTAATTCTGGACGATAATTATTTTCATAGTATGACCGATAGCCAATAAATATTGTGATATTTAAATTCTATAGTCTTTTGTCTAAATAAATTAAGAATAAAAAAAAAAATCAGTCATTTTAAATAACATTATATATTTGTTTTGAAATTAGCTAAAGTTTTTATTTAAGTGTTATAAAATTATTAGCATTTATGAAGATAAACCTTAAGTGAGGGTTATACTTGAGAAGATAATCTAAATAAAAATCAGGAAATGATCATTACCAATACGATAAATTCAAAATCCGTAATATCGGTTGATAACCGATATATTGGTTATTTGGAGAAATATATGCAATCTTTACATCCCAGTCTCCATATGCTGTCCAGATTGTTCTGTGTTTCCAATATTGTATTTAATCCAAGATGTTAGAAACACACCTGGAAAAAGACTATCGCTTTGGGTGTGCGAGGGGATCTGATCCGACTCCCTTTCGGCCCGTCCCACTCTCACGCCACTCGCATTCCTCCATTCAACCCTTCAAAGTCTCATTTCCTTCCAGATTTGCTATCTGACACAGAATGCCAGGTCTGATTCGCTGCTGACAGTGATATCGTGACAGATCCAGGGAACGAATCTTTTCAGAAAGCGCCACATCTGGTCTGCTTCACTGATCTCCATAGATTGTGGATTTGATCCGAAGAACAAATAGATCTGCCTCCAAATTAACTCAAAAGAAGATATTTTGAAGAATGTTTCAAATGTATTTGTCCTTACAATGAAGGTCAATGGGGTCTAAAACAACATCTAGTTTTGGACCCCATTGGCTCTCATTGAATGGACGAAAAACACTCGTATCTTCTTTTGTGTTCTGCAGATTAAACAAAAACATACAGGTTTGGAATGACGTGAGTGTCATTCAGTAAATGATGCCAAATCATAAATCAAGCTTCTCTTCCAAGATTTGATTTTGATCAATAAAAAACGTAAGCCTCTTATTGCAAATCGTCGTGGCAACTCTGAAAACCCTCAAATCAGGAAACTTTGTGGGTTCAAAATCCATGTGATGTTTTTCATGACAGAGCAGCGGACTGGCCCCAGGCCCTGTGGCTGCGTTGAGAGAAAAAAAGGGGACAGGAATTGTCAGGCCATGAGGCCACACATACGGCATGTGAACCATCACCACAGGGGGACAGAGAGACCGAATTATGAGAGTGCAGAGGGAAAGTCAGAACTAAGAGAGGCGAGAAAGAGGGTGGGAGAGCAAAGCGATGAAGTCATGACAAAAAGTTTTTAAGCTGAGCTTTGGGCCTCTGTAGCCGGCTGTAGTCTTCAGGGAGGGAAATGGAATATCCATTGTTATCCAAAAACCACAAGGCCAGAACACGTAAAGCAATATTCCCTATCCTGTCTCCCGTCAACCCACCTCACCTCTATCTTTCTTTGTCTCTCAGGAACGTCATACACTTTCAAAGTAGAACAACTTTAATTGGATTTTAAAAACTAGAGATTAACAATATATGTGGATGTATTTAGAGAGATATTGTATCAATGTAATGGTATCAGTTGATATCAATGATAAATGTTATCTTTTGAAAAACTTAAAAGTAATATCAGTAACTGTTAGGGGTGTGACGAGATCACCTTGACCACCTCGTCAAGGTGAAAAGCTGTCTTGCGATATTGCCATGATGGAGTGTGAGGGTGAGAATAGCATAGAATATGCCACCGTTACGTTTACATTACGCCTCCACTGTCGGTTTGCTTTTTATAGAAATAAAAACCATTTAATTCAGTTGGAGAACGGTCGCTTCAATTCCATCCAGCTCATCCAACACGAGCTGCAGAGTTGCGCACAGTGCAGCAGAAATCAGAGTTCACTGATCACGTGATGAGATTGAGATGACTGACGAGACAATGGCGGAGGATTCGTTGCACTACAGAGCCTAAGCATCTGATAAATATCTCATCTTGTAGAATGCGCGCTCAGCACCGCCGCTCCCTATTCACAGAGTACGCGTGAAAGCGAAAGTAAAATGCAAGCGCACATTCGAACGCAATTTTAATACCGCACATTTTGAAAGTGGCTTCCTGATACGCGAACATCTCCCAATACGAAAGCTATCTTAGGCTGGGCTGTGTTGTTGTAACCATCTCTTATCTCATGCTTGAAGAAAGATTTGGTCTCTATTTACACTTTGAATATTGAGAGAGTACTTTGATTATGGTTGCACTTGTTGTTTGCACTTAATAAGACTAAGAGAAAACAGTGTTATGTTACTCATGTGAAATCGTACAGGAGAGATGCCAGTCAGCTGAGTTTGTGGTAAAACCTTTTTCAGTGCTTGTATATTGTTGTCTTTCAATGATAATTCATACTCAGAAAGTTGGACTGAAATGACATTCATTACAAGGTGATTAGTTCAAATATTTCAAAATGCACCTGCAGACTATTTTTCTAGTCATTGCGATCTTTTTAAAAATAATGTGCAAAAATCTCGGCTTGTCTCGTTCTCGTGAACCCAATCTCGTGTCTCATCTCCTCTCATGAGCTAAGTGCCTCGTCACACCCCTAGTAACTGCAAATTACAATTCAGTCGTTGCATTCATCAATGCATGTTTAATTTTTCTGGATCTGCCTTCATCCAATCAACAACCGATGGACAGAACCAAGTCTCCGCTCTAACTTTTCTACTTGGATGTACTGTACATCACAATATGGACAAAAAGATCTGCTGTTATTTACGTTACATTGCGACGTGAAAGTAGCTCATTTTAGTGTAATATTTATTTACACAAAATAATATAGCATTTAAGAATGGCTATTAATCGGTTATCGGCTGTAACATGAAAATAATGATCGGCTAAGTAATAACGGCCAGAAATTTTGTATATGTATATTAATATCACACACACATGGACTTCTGTGTTTCCTTGTGTGATGGAAAACAAATTGCTGACTTGCTCTGATCCTGTTAACAAATGCATTACTTTGAGTCACTCTCCTAATCTCCATCTTTTTGTATCCGGGCTTTTATCCAATTCAAAAAGTAATCCTGCTTTTAGTTGTCGTCATAGTGTTTGTCTGTCTTCAAGAAGCCTGAAAGGATTCCTGAAACAAGCATCTGACCACCCCATGTGAGTGTTTGTTACTCAATATTTTATTGCGTTATATTGTTACGTATTGGATTTCAGGGTCAGGACCCCTTTCACAGTCGAGGAAGCACCCCGTACTCAAGATGTACCAGCTGTAGAGAGATGCGGAGGTTATGATTTGCACCGGCTGTTGTTTTTTTCGAGCATTGTCATTTCCTCTGCAGCTGGAACAAGCGAGAGGGGAGAATAACACAGAGTTCTGGAAAACTAAACATTTACCCAGCGTGAGTTTGGGTGTCCCTCTCTAGAGCATCACAGAAAACAAGATCAGCAGAGCAAACAGAATCTATTGTCACCAAAGCATCATTTCAAACGTCCAAACTAGAAATTACCATGTTATTTTGCTACCATGTCAAGTTTTCTACTTGAAAAAGTTTGTGGTTGCACAGACTCTAGTTGATTGGTTCTAGTGTGCTCCACAAACTGTCCCGTCGTACATCAAATTCATGTTATGCAGAATCCACAAGTTAATTTGTGAAGAGATTTAAAGGACAGTATTTTTTCTGAAGTCTGTTTATGGTGTGTTACTCGCTCCAGGGTGTTTCTCAGAGCACTGCAGTCAGACTGATTACTGCTTTAAATTGTTAAGAGTAGGAAAAAAGGCTAAACAAACTGCCTTGAACTAGATGTATCGCTCCCAAAATATATAGATTGCCTCTCTGGCTACATTTGAAGCTCAATATTCTGCATCCAGGTATGCACATTTAAGCCATTTTGTTTTATTTATATATGCAATAAAAGGTTGTAGTTATATAGCCTTTTTATTTGTTAGTTCTCTTATTGAAGGCAACATCCATATATCCATAAGAAACTCCCATCCGGGCCCTGTCCCAAATGGCACACTTCATGTGCACTTACAGTCTTGTGGACTTACAATGGCTGCCGCTTGTCTGTTAAGTCCACAAGTCCGTAGAGTGTCCCATTTGTCATTTTAGGCTTCAGAAGGGTGCCCGTGCGCCCCCTTTGCACTTCTATCCCACAGTCAAAGCAGCATTACGTCACGAAAGTGTGGACTCATGAGCTTAGGGTTGCATTTGGACATGACTGCAGACTAATCGATTATGAAAAGTGGCAATTTTGCACATCCCATCTACTTTTTGGACTACTAGTTGACTAAAACTGAGTAGTCACACAAACCCTAGACATAGCAATTCGAAATTCCTAAGAAATGCGCCCCCAGGCTCATGAAGAGCTCTTGAATGCTGAAGTCATGAACGAAAGGGAACACTGCTTTAAAACTCAATATTGAGTCTGCTGGACCACCCAGTGTCTGAGAGACCCCATGTGAAGGAGATCATGCAAACTGTCTTGAGGCTAGACCTCATTACAGGGACCATCTGATGGACAGCCCTGTTTATGTAATAAACACAACGGTAGTGTGGCTTGGTTGGACTCCAGGCCTCGGACAACTGAATAGTCCTCATCATACTTCAAGACTTTCAGGCTAAAAGTCTAGAAATTTGTGGCCTTTAAAACTTGAAGTTTCAAACACTCTTGTCTGTTCTCTGTTGTTCAGCAAAAAGGTAGTCCATTGGTTGAACTGCCAGACCATTCAAATTGATTGCAAAGAAGTCTTCTTTAGTTTGCTTCAGGACTCTCTGAATGAATATTCTTAGTACACATTGACTCTGGAGATTCAGCGTATAATGCAATATGTCAGGATCTGTATTATGGACTTGCTTGCATTTTGGCAGGTGGGGAGCAGAGTTATGGAAACCATTAACATTCCGTGGCTACATGTGGACACTTGTTTATTTTTCCATATGTGGGTGGGGCAGGGAGAATATTGCACTGTCCGTCATTGGAGACAGAGAGGGGCTCTCTAAAGGGGGCCTGAACCCCTCCGCCCTCTCCACTCCTGTCGAACAAAGAGCAAGGACAAACAAGTGCTGGGAGTCAGTGAGGTGGAAGAAGAGAGGCATTAGTACTGGATGGAGGGATGGCAGCAGTGAGGAATAAGAGGAGATGGAGGGAGCAGGGGCAATGAAAACAGAGGATAACAAGACTATGCAGTCAGGGCGTCCTGTCCAAATATTCATTCTGTACCAAGAGAAACAAGGAGAAAAAATAGGTATTTTACAAGCAAACAAAAAACTATATATTCTTATCAGTAACCATGCATATTTTTCACGTCAAATTAAATGCGGTCTACTCTAAGGTCTGTGCTGTAGATATTGATGTCAGTATAGGTTGTTCTTTGGGGAAAGTTTAAGTGTGCAGGCTGTCCTTAGAAGATCTTTCCACTGACCGTCACCAAACCTAATGGACACACAGTAGTGTTTAATATCTCCTTGTGTCTGTTGTAAGTCCATTTCAGAGACAAAAAGAGAAAAAAAAACATGGAAATATGAGAGTCATCCACCAGTTCTGAGCTCACACAATCCGTACACTACGCAGGAATGAGAGAGAGAGAGAGATGATGCCTTAAACAGAGAAAGGGGGAAAGAGAAATGAAAAAGAAACTGAGATCATAGTGATTTTCTCCCCACTGGTCACTGCTAAGAAGCGAGACAGTCTGGAAGTTCTTTTATTGGTTTACCAGTGACCAGTAAATTCAGACACACGCTGCCTCACTTTTAAAAAAGCTCACACTCCTCATGTCTCACATTCTGTCTCTTGATCTTAGGTTTTCTTAATGGCAAAAACATTTTTTCCAGGTGGGTAGGCCTGTACCCTGTTTATACAGTTACATGTGTGTGAGAAAGGGGATAAAAGGCTCGGAAATGAAATAATGTAAAAGAATACGTTCTTGAACCTGTGTGTGGAAGTACTTTGGGGACAAAATAATCCTCAAATGTTTGCTAAATGTGATCAAACCCTAAAGGTTAAAATTATTTATATAGTAAAGATGTATAAATTATATAATCTGCTGTTGTATGAAAAAATAATAGAGGCCTGTTATATGTACTTTCTTTGTATAAGCTGAGTGTGTAGTATGTCCGGTGTGTCATTGTCTAGTACATTGTTCATTTCTTTGTGACAGTTTTTTTTTTTTTTTTTTCACATTGATGCTTACATTTTGTGACACGTTTTCTTGTGCCTCAGACCCGGCCTGAAATGGCCTGTTGAAGAGAGCTAGGTGATTTGACTCGGCGTAGATTCAACGCAAAAAAAAAAAATTCCCCCAGCACAGGATTATATTTCATTCTCTTAGCCTTTGAGGCATGTGGGATCCACACCCAGCACATTTTATGAGCAGATACTTAGGTGGTATCTTCATGCTTCAGTTGGCATGATTTGTGATGAGCTACTTTGCAGAGAGGAAACATTTTACAAACCTGTCTGGATCACCTCAGCTCTTTCACTGCAGTGATGCAATTCCAAAACTCTTTCCTCTCATTTCTTAGGTCACATCCTCAATTTGTTCTTTAAAACTTGCTACAAATGACTTGCCTGTTTTGCTTCACGTGTGTGTGTTTACAGTTAGCAGCAGTGCATCGATTCCCTGAGCAATCAGTACCATCCTCCCTGAGCGGTCTGTACTCATTCATTACTCCCTCACTCCATGGGGTGTGGAAGGAAACAGCTGGAAGGAGTGACCTTTAGTCTTATATCAACACACAAAGAGGGATACTATCCATATGACTTGAGCGCAAACTACTCCAGTAAAAAGGCATTGCCGTGCCCCTTGGACCGCCTCAACGGCCCTGACTGTGACAGCTGTGTACATTGGTGGTCCATTGTCAAGGCTTTTCCTGAGGAACAAAGTTTTCCATACTTGTGGGCAGGATCTTTCGTAAAATGTACAGCGTCCAGAATGAAGTTTTTAGAAGGAGGCCAGCTTGCCTGCATGCCCAATGAGTTGGCTGTACCATAGAAGAACTTAGAAGACTTCCTATATCAAAAGATCTTGGACAATGTTCCAGGGTGTTCACCCCCTAATGACAAGCCCTGTTTGTAGGAAATGGGATAACCCCAGTTATCCCCAGTTAATTTATATTGGTTATAGTTGTGTTTGGAATTCAATGTTGTTGAACTTGATTGCAATTGTTTACCTCAAAGTTCTAGAATTCTTGACTGGAATTTAAAACTGGGAAATGGCTTGTTGTGAGTTTAGAATTTACTGTTGGTTCTGAGTCACGTATTACTCATGCATCTGTCTCTTTGCATGTCGTCCCAGTGGACAGTGCAGGCTCTGGCTGAATGCCTGTGACCCTGCAGGATCCCTTTGTCTATCAGGAAGTTTGGCTCCTTATATTCTGTTTCTTGATTTGCCTCATCCCAACTGTGGACACCCATCACCACTGAGACATTACTGGCCAATCGCACAAGCAGTAGAAAGTGTCCTTGTCGCTACTCTATTTAGTTGTGCTGTCCACCTTCTGAAATTTTGAATGGACAAAGCGACTAACACAAACTCTTCTATCTTTTTGGGAAGGCTGATCTTGAACAGTGGTACTAGCTGAATGGTGTTTCGGCAGGAGGTGGTGCTGCATAAATGGATTTGGCAGGAGAAGTGATGGCTCCTGCTGCTGGGTGAGCGGACGTCTATTGGTCTCTGTCTTGGCCTTTACTGCTGGTTCAGCTTGGAGCTGACCTTCTGCTCACTTTGCAGGGGCTCCGGAATTTTCCAAACCCCTGCCGATGGGTGTTTAGCATTGATACACAGTGGGGCATCCACAGTTCTCACAGAAAAAATGGAGAAATAACCACCTCGGTGGGGACTTGATTCACTTCCTCCAGCTGAACTGTCTTCTATTACAAACCTGCCAGATTGGAAAAGACCCTTACAGCTTTCAGTGCTAGTTAAGATCATTCATAATACATTATCATCAAAGCAAATATTCAGCTACAGTTTCCTTTCATCTTAAAGAGATCAATTCAGACCTTGGATATTCAGAACCACACTTCAGTTTAGTTGAGTCTTCTCCGTTGTCTTTTCTCCATGAATGTATTTGCTTTTCAATTGTGAGTTTCTCATCTTGCCTATTGCATTAGCATGTCCTGCCTTAGCTTATTTTTTATTGTCTAAAATCCAGTCTTCAACCCAGCCCAACCTAAGAGAAACTAGTGTAAATTTATAGGCCAGAAACTAAGCTGTGCAGGAAACTGGTGTTGCATCTACATTGGCTGTCTGCGACTAAACTTGCTTGTTGTAGCTTGACTGTTCAAAACAAGAACAGAAAGGACTGAGATCAAAGTGTATAACAAGCCTTTCAGAAGCCTCCCTTGCCTTTTAGATGGGACCCCTGAATAAAACCTTTTTTCCCCCTTCAGTTGGGGTGAATTCCTGAGCAGAACAAGACGACTGCGTAGGAGAAAATTCTGTGTGATTCCTTCATTCATTCAGCGTGCTTTGAAAACACAAAGAGACCCAGAGGAAAGAAAGCTCGTAACTCACCTCAGCAACCCTTCGTCCTACAAATTACTCTTTCATCTAGTGGTTGTAAGGGTCATAGTTCAAGTTCACGGCCTAGCACATATATGTTTGCGCCTTTGGGACGCCTATGAAAATCTTCACCTCTAGCTTGTTACTCGTAGCAGGTGGCTGATAATAACGTCTTAATCTGGCAAAGTGCTCGATGTGAGGTCTCGTACGAAGAGTGAAGACGGAAGATCATCCCATGTAATTGCACGTTTGCTCCATTACTTCTTAAAGCTTTTGTACACATGGTTTATGTTATCGTGTGTTTGAGATGTTTTCTATATATGAGTCCCTTGAAGATGGTAAAAAGAACCATATGTGAAATTTGACGGAAGGGAAGGAGGGGACTTACCCAGGTTGATTGCTCTCTTAGGGCATGAGGTGGGGCCGCAACATACATCTCCACTGTTTGTGTTCGTCTCCCTGGAAACCTCTGATAGTTCGGCTGAGTGGACGGCAGATGTTTTTAAGTGTGTGTGTGTGTGTGTGTGTCTGCGAAGGACTGGTCATACAAAACTTGTGAGAAAGTCTTTTGGCTCATGGGGTAATACATCATTGTCTTACACACACACCCACACTGTTTCTTTTTCCTGACTGCGCAATACCCTTCCAGGAAACAGTCGTCCCTTCCTTCATCCATGCAAGCTTTTGATTGTTTCAGTTCAGTTTTGCTCAGTGATACAAATCTACTGTCACAAGTCCTTGTCACGGCCAGAAGTTCAGCTTCATCTCATGAACTTCAGTAATCATCTCTCTCGTCATCGGTGGACATGGACATGGCTCTGAAATTACATTTTTTAGATTGCAACAATGGCTTCTGCAGATCTGAATGAGTCTCTTGTTCTAATATTCTTTTTTTTATTTACTCATTCCCATTTCTGGAATGTTGAAATGGCTCCACAGGGAGAGTGAGATGGTTATTATGCTGTGCTAAAGGTCGCCTGTTGACATTCCCTTCGTTTCCGAGTTCACCAAGTAAACGTTTTGAGCTTGACCTAACCAGATCAGATTATGCTGATATCAGATCAAGTAAAATATTAGCTTAGACTTAGAGTTAGTAATGGGAAATTAAAAGAAGTTTCTGTATCTAATTAGCCAACTATAAAGCCAAGATTTCCTCCTATGCACAGGGTTGACAGCACCATGTGAAATCCGCCATTAGGATCTAGAGGATCTGCGCCTCTAAAATGCCTGTCCTGAGGGGCTTGAACTTGTGTGGTCATGAAATAGAGAGTCACAGCAGTGCCATGTGATACATAGCAGTACACAAACATCCTCTTTATCAGTTTATTTATCAGCGTCATCACAAAATGAGGTCTATTACACATGGATGAATGGTTCTTTGATGGTTCTTTTGGGAAAGGATGTTTTCATTGGATCAGTTATATGGTGATTATTGGTGTTTGTTTGGTTAGTGCAGTCAGTGGTTCTCAAACAGTGATCTGTGGACAAGTGGTCTTTGAGATGATTGGCAAATAAATCAATTAAATTAATTAAATGGACTAATTAATAAACTCTTAATTAACAATGTGGTTCAGTGGGCATACATGTTTAGTCTATCTTTAATTGAAAAATTAAAGACAGTGAAAAAAGCCCAGCAAAATAATATGGCTCGGGACAAGTAACATCGACCTTCGAATGAGGTTTGGTTTGTTTGGTGATTTATAAACTATAGACTTACTTTATATATGTCTTCAGAATCACTTTGTGGAGTGTCTGAATGAAGTGTCTAATTTCATTGCAAGTTTGAAAGGTTGCAATCTCTGTTATTCTAATTCTAAATTACCGTCTGACGTCTTTTTTGCAGCTTTTGTGATCAAAAGAGCAGCATGTCTCTTTTTGCCATCAGCCATTACATAATCCCTAAGCATGAATGAGAAAGCGAGTTTACAGGTTATTGGTATGAAATTAATGTTGGCACTGCTTTATTAAGAAAAGGCTTTGATCAGCATTGAGAATAAAAGGATAGAAAATATTGCTTATTAAACTCAGATCTGTAACACGATGAGAATGTACAGTGTTTTATTCAAGCTTTAAAAGTTTTAGATAACATCTTTGCTTAAAGTGGCCATATTCTACACTTAACCATCTTGTGAATTTTAATTTATTTTATAGTTTTGCAAGTTTTTAGGTCTGGATGGACTGGGGAGGGGGCTTTACATTTGTGAACTTGAAAGTATGACAACATTGTACATCAGAAAATCCTGTTTTCCATTATGTCCCCTTTAAAGTCTTTCATCCGCCCTGTGATGCTCTGACTCAGATTGAATTAAAACAATCGGAAATCAACTCAACTCAAACAGTTCAAGGTAAAATGATTTCCCCTAAGGAACTCTCTCTAGATAAAACTCACAATCATGGAGAGGTCACGACTGAGTGAAAACTACAGTATTTGTCAAGCTGCATCCGCTGTTTTTGTAAAAGTTGGTGCACCTAGCAGGAAATATTACCTTTTACTCCCTGACCAGGTCAGATTTCGGACAAAATCTGAAGGCAATGTCACTTATCCAGCTCACATTTTAATATCTAGGCCTATTTGTAGTTAAGTTGACATGGTTGCGCATTCAGAAGACTTGTTTACTATTTGCTCATTCCCATGGTAACTATTAACTGTTATCTTTTTAGAATCCAAAATATGACAACATACAAAGAGTCTGTTTATCTACTGTGTGCATGTTTTCTGGTCTGCTGCCCTGTATGTTACGCTTACTACACTTGGGGAATTTGTTGAAGGCTATCAGGTGATGCTGCCCTCCAGGAACTGCGGCGCTACAGGCGGATCTTGGCACACGCTCATACATCAGCCATGAACTTTACTGTCTGGCTGACTGACTGACAAGCACAAGAATTTGATACTGATGTGCAACAATACTAATACAACCATCCAAGCAGCATTAATTAAGGACGCAAATATTTTCAGACACATTTTAAGTTCAGACGCATTTTAAGGTCACACACACAAGCTAACTATTAACTCGAACTATTAACTCTTTCTCTGCCATTGACGGAAATTTACGGCATTTATGAGACAACACTTCCCCGCCATTAAAGGGATGGTATAATGCCGTTTTCACAAGATGTAAAATAAGTCTTTGATGCCCCCCAGAGTTTTATATAGCATGTTAAAATTGTTACTTTTTGAGTTTTTGTGTGTGTGTCCCTTTAAATGCAAATGAGCTGCTGCTCCCGGCACAGAGGGCGGAGCTACAACGGCTCGTTCTTAGCAGCTTCGATTACTACACAGTCATGCGGTAAATATTCCCTTTTTTATGTTCAAACCGGAGTTGGACAAAGATGGAGAGACTCAAGAAGAAGTGACAACATGTAGACAACATTTCTGAATGGTTAGTTGATGAATTTATGTAGCTTATGTGTAGTTAGTAGTTCTAGTCATTGATTAGCATATTCTGTCATGATAATCTATAAATCGCGTTCCCGGTGGCGGGTTTATGTAAATGTTAGGGTTTATGATGTCACTAACCCGGGAGGAAGTTCGTGTAGTCCCTACCAGCCGTTTGTTGTAGTCCTTAAAAAGCAATTTCTTTAAAAGCAAATATCTCCCTTTGCTTTGAACTTTGAGCTTTGTAACTTTGCAGATGTTGTTTATGCTCAAACAGCAACATTACACACTAACTAAAGTTCGAAAAGTGAAATCATAATCATTAAAGCTACAATATGTAATTTTTTTTGCAAAATCGGTCGACCTCTAGTATTTACTACCTTTCTGGGGCTTGAAAGTGGTAGTTGCGTAGACTGTCAATGGAGGGACGGAAAGCTCTCAGATTTCATTAAAAAGATCTTCATTTGTGTTCTGAAGATGAATGAATGTCTTACAGGTTTGGAATGACATGAGGGTGAGTAATTGATGACAGAATTTTCATTTTTTGGGTGAACTAACCCTTTAAAGACACACAGGATTTTACTTTTAATGTCTTTGTCTAGATCATTATGTTTGCATTTACCCATCTAGTTTCACTACCAACTCCAGAACTAGTTTACCTAATGAATTCATTTCTTCTACTCAATACCACATCCAACAGTCTCTCTTAAACCGTATGTGTATGTGTGTCTTCATGATCTTCTGAAATGCTTGAGATCACCAGTTTAATGAATTTGTCCCGGTTCCAAGTTTATGTGCAGGTTCAGTAAGAGTGTCATTTAAATGTCTGTGTTTGTGTGGAAGAGTTGTTTGACATACAGTACACTGTCTCCGTTGTTCAAATGTCAGGGTGGGTTAAATATTAGCCTCTGGCCACAATGATTCTGCCCTTCCCTGAGATATCACACTAAAAGACCCGCACTTTGACGGAACATGAGAAATGATGGCCTGATTTGATATCACAACTGTGTGTCATAAAGCCACAACTGTGGCCAATATTTTACAGTTTTTATCAGTGCAAACAAAAGGTTTCACAACATGGTTAAATGTTGGTTCAAACCAAGTGTAAAAACCATGTGCAAGGCCCGGATGCCTGTTATTAGAGGGTAAAGTGGTCTGTGATGACTAGTGTTTGCATTCTGACATTTTTGCATCACGTAATGCAGTCAGGCCTCGTACACCGAGATACCTGCGGGAAACACGGGACGGAACGAGAGGACCGTACCGCAATGCACACATCAGCGCCATCAGAGAGAGTAAACAGTGAATGGCGTCTGTTTGCATAAGGACACTGGGAATTACGCGCACACACTTGCACCTGTTCTGTTGGTAATACTCTAGTAGGCAAAGAGAATTGTGGGAAAGGGAGCGACAACAGGGCATAGACTCCATAAAATTGAGACTTTATTTGCAGGCCAAACCACGAGACAAAGATTTTCCGCTCGGTTTTGCCGGCTCGCAGGAATTCCTCTCTGTCCTTTGGCTGTCAATCTGATTGACTGTCCTCCCACTGGACTTTCGTGAACTCGCATGGAAACCATTTATTTATAGTCTGTCTCTGTCATTGCTGAAAGTTAGTTATTGGTTCACTTTGCCATTGATCAGTGATCATATCCGAATGCTGTCATTAAAATGCACTCGATTTTTACATTTTCGGTAACACTTTACAATAAGGTCTCATTTGTTAACATTAGTGAATGCATTCGCTAACATGACCAATATATTTTTAAAGCATTTCTTAATCTTTGTTAGCATTAGGACTGTCGCAGTTATTGATTAATTGTCTGATTGTGGTTATTCGATCTAATCGCAGTTATTGTGCAGTATCATGTTTTTCCATCCAAAAAAAAGAGGATTTTTGCTATTTTATATTTATAGTTAGTATAGTTCTTATACATAACTAATTAATTAGCGCTGTCAAATAGATTAATCACGTCTGACACACACGCACACACATGGGCATATGGGCATATTTTAATTATACATTTTATTATTATATAAAGTGACAAAAACAAAACAAAAAAATTGTTAATTGCAATTATTTGAATGACAATTAATCATCAGAACAAAATTCCTAATCACGATGGGCTTAGTTAATGTTAGTATAAGTCTAATATGTTCATTGTTTGTTCATGTTAGATCACAGTGCATTAACAGATGTTTACAAATACTTTGGAATTTAAAAATGTATTAAAAGTTAAAATTACCTCGGACTAAGATGAATAAATGGTCTAGAAGTATTGTTCATTATTAGTTCGTTAACTAATATAGTAAATCAATGTTAACAATTGAAACATTGTAAAGTGTTACACTTTCTTAAGTGGCACGATGCTAAGGTGTTGCTAGGATACTCTGGGTAATTGCTATGGTGTACTGGATGGTTCCTATGCTAACTGGCACAAGTTTACAGATCACACCCACAATTCTCCTGATATTCTGGTTTGGATTTGTGTTGGTTTGGTCTGTTATAGACTATGTTTGGTTTGTCACAACAGTCATAAAGGAGGAGTGATCCTTACTTCCCTAATGCCATCTGAGATAAGATGTGTGTGTGTGAGTTATGTTTATCTGTTTACATTGACAGGAAAAAAAGATTTATGATTGCGATATCGGTGTCTGACGTGTCTGTCTTCTCTTGAGCTGAGTTTGTATGCCTCGCTCTACATTTGCAGTACCCTTTGTTTGACGGGACAGATAAAAAAATAACATGTCTTGTTAAAGATGCTTATCTCCAGACCGTGCCATGCTAACCTTGACCTCGTGTTTTATCTGTGAATTCACACGCTGACACACTCCGACTAGAAGAGTATGCAAGTTATCAATATCAGTATGTGTTATAAAGCGTCTCCAACTCTCTGGACGGAAAGTCGTGGGAAAATAGTTTCATAATTTTGTTTAATAACTTGTGCTGGATGCTTTCAGAGGCCAATCTGCTCATTAATTCTGACGTCACACGTCACTGTTTCCAGGTCCAAAACACTATCAGATGCCAAAAGCAAACAACAAATGGTACTAATATACACTCTCACATTGTGTTGAAATCACGATCCTAACCTTTATCTCCATACCGAAATCCCAGATGGCCAGACAGTGATTCATCTTTTATGAATCGTTAAAATATTGGTGTCCAGGATGCCGTGAGCCCAGAGACTGCAGTGTATATACACCGTGAGATTATATATGTAATATGAATCAATAGTGCTCATAATGTAAGTTGAGATGGTATTCACAGTTGAAACAAGTGAAGGATTGCACCGGAAATTATATTATCATTTATCAAATTATCATTTATATTCAAAGCACTACTAGCTGACTAGTAGTACTGTATTACATTGTAAAAACATTTAAGGTAATGCGCTTTAAACAGAAGTGTATGTATGGGTCAAGACACTGCACCAAAATATGTGTAAAATACACCTTTTTCTGAAACTATAGCCAGAAGAGATGGGACTAGTCGTGTGATAAAAATTGTTTGCACAATTATATCCAATATTTATTACTCCTGTTAAAACCATGTAAAGACAATGACTACAGAAGTTTTTGCATAATATACGCAAGGATACCAGAAGTACATCCACTTAGACAAGTAGTCCCACTGCGAAAAGAATGATTTTGACAACTTAACATCTCAAATAAAACACACTTTTGTTTGAAAGAATTAAGTGCTTTAACATAAATATCAGCTGCATGTTTTTTTTTTTGCCTGGTTTTATAAACTAATGGGATGAAGAGTCAAAATGATTGTCTATCACAGATGCTGTCGATATTGATGAACTTGTACTGAACCCAAAACATTGATTTAATCAAACTTTGCTGTTCGTTGCTCATATTTTGTGTTGCCGATAAAACGGGCATACAAGGTTACTGTGAATCACAGCTGTGTTCCAGCTGCTAATGAAAGAATCTAATGCAGTGTCCTGCTCACATCTATGTGTAGATTGCTTGTGTGTGAGGCGAGCTATGAGGATAATTCGGTTATAGTGTGGATTTGTGTCATACTGTAACTTTATCTCTCTCTCTCTCTCTCTCTCTCACACACTCACCACTCACACTCACACTCACACACACACAGTATCGTAAACACTGACCTTTAATTCTTCTAGCTGGGACACGAGTGGGCGGGGCACAGTGGATATCCTACGTTCTGATTGGCCGGTTGGATTTGTGCGCTCAGTGAAGGGGCCGGATTAGTAGGTCACATGACCACTTCAGTTTCTCTCACTACTGAAGCAGATCCTCGCAAACAGACTCCCACGTACAAACATACACACACACACACGCAGACTACAGGCGAAAATCCCCTATTTACGAGGGAAGAGGAGTGTGAGGGTTGCTTTGTGCGCTTTGCTGAGTGGAATTGTGGAGTTTTGGGACTGTTTTTGTCGTGTTTAATCCTCCGAGGTAATCTGGGATTCTCGAGGCGGGAATGAAAGAGATGCGCTCGAGCGCTCACTGGACTTTCACTCTGTGAGGATCAAACAGGTGAGTTTAACGGCACAAGTTCTGGAAAACCACTCCGTTTTCTTTTCTGTGTTACTATTTAAGCCTGCATTGTCGTTTAAAGTCAATTTGAATGATTAAGTAAACTATAAATATCGCCGCCTGAAATCACAACAGCGTCAAAAAAAAAAAGATGTAGCAGCTAAAGGTCTTATTCGTCAACCATCACTTTTTTTGTAACATTAAAGCACTATTTATTTGCACCATATCATGTAATTTTACAATTTTGTGCTTTTTTAAAAATTGCTTTGTCGTTATTTTCTGCGCGAGCACGCACACACCCCCTCGCGCGCCGACAGTCCGCTATTCTTAGCGCGAGACCCTGAAACCCGAGTCTGAAAATCTCTCGCGCGCTATTTATAGATCTGCTAAAGATAAAGAGAGAAATAGTACGGCATACCGACGATGATGAGGGGTGTGGGAGGAAACACGCATATTGTACAGTTGCCTCAAAGGTACTTCAGGGCGCTTAAGACTCACTTTAGACTCGCTAATTATAATGTTTCTGTTTTTTACTCTGATTTATTATCAGTTAGTGTATGTTAAAGGTTCACACACAGTCCTCAGGTCAGTCTGACCCGCAGTGAATGGTAAGTAGTGATTGTAATGGTTAATTTGAGGGTGACTGCTGTCTGAAATGGGACTCATGTCAAACTGAATCTAAGCTGTGAGAGAGAAAGCAGTAACACAATGAGGCATTGACTGTAGTGCACACTGTGAATCTTGTGACTCGTACTGCTGGTGTCCCTGTAGTGTATTTTATTGTCTTCTGTGGCTATTGTATTACTAATGTCCTTTCTGTTATTACAGCACTGATCTCTGTGCATGTGTGAGAGAAATCCTGCACAGCAGTTCATTATTGCCTGCGAGCAGCTGTTTTAAGTGAGGATTGAGGATCCTCCCCATTTCCCACACTTTTTTATTTTCATCAGACACTCACAATGACAGTTTGGGGCGATCAGCAACACGTCCCAAAATCAACACACTGCTTTGCATAAAGCAGTCGATAAGCTGAGATTGACAGGGTTATATAATTTCATGTACAGGACATCTGCCGCCTGTCCCAGTAGATTCAGATCCAGATTCATATTTAGCAGATTATAATTCCATTATGCAGTTTGTTTTTTCAACAGATGGTGGAAAGTTTTAAATGGTTAGTTCACGCAAAAATGACACCGTCAAGCCTCAAAAGTAGCATACAACTACATTATCTTTCAAAAGTTTGGGGTCAGTAAGCAGTCTCTGATGCTCACCAAAGCTGCATTTATTTATTTAGTTTTTAGTTTTTTCCTGAATCAAGACTTTGATTTGAAAGACTGAAAAAGCTGTTGATTCTTCTGTCAGACGCATTTAACTCTTCAGAGTCTTGGGCTATTTTGGCCATTTTTGAGTACTTTTTATTTTTTTTATTTTGCGACATAAACAAATGTGTACCATACCAATGTTTGGTATCACTTTTTTTCAGCACAACATCACCTATATGAACAGACAATTAGTTTTTCACTTTGATGTACGGTATCAACATACTGGACCCAAAATCACACAAAAAACACAAAATATGAATAGAAAAATTATAGGTTTTTTTACTACAAAAAAACACAAACATGCTCAATGAAGCATTGTAAAAGGTTTAAAATGTAAACTCAAGTTGTAAATGTCAACATATACAGGTACAATTCAGATATAATCAAGCTATATACAAAAAAAAAAAAATGATTTACAAAAAAAGGCTTTTTTGTGTGTGTGTCTTTTTAGCTTTGCCACTTTTTAAAACAGTTCATGCACACGATTATACAGAGAGCTATATTTAAGGCCTTGCATTCCCAGAGTATGAGGGTTCCCAACTAGTGCAAATACAACATAAAAAAGGTAAAATTGAGAGAAAATCAAATTATATACAGCAAAAAGCAGGTGTGGCAATAGGCGTTTTTTCTTTTCTTTTTTGCTTAGAAACTCTACAAAACACTTTGTACAAAACGAACTTTCCTGTCCTGTCAGATGTTGAACTGTGCTTGTATTGCACACTCTTTAATTGCACACACAAATGAAGAGGCGCCTACAATTGTGGCTTAATGACCATGGGAAAATGCGGGTCCCATAGTCAAACCATTTGAGAACTTGTAGTAAACTCTCTTCCACTTTAATTTTTATAGAAATAAGCAACAATTATACTTTTTTTTTGCTTTGAAAGGTAGTCATACCTTTCAGGTTTGAAACGACATGAGGTTGAGTGAACTGAATTTTTATTTTTTGGGTCTTGAAGGGACAAATACTGTGGTTATTGTCTGGTGAGATCCACCCGCCTGCTGTTGTTGTCATTGTTTAGTGCGGTTCGTAGTTCTGCCTTTCAGGCTTTGCTGCCTTCGTGTTGTGTTTCTGTTTCTGGGTGGGTGTATCAGAGTTGTCGTCATCTGTCAGCACACGACAGTTGCAGCCAGGGCTCGCCAGGTTTGATTATTGCATCATAAGTTGAAACGCATGAGTTTTGTGTGCACATATGACTTGTTGTCTTGACAGCATAATAAACTTAAGCATCGTCCCCTTAAGCTTCCCTCTTCCTGTTAGTCAGATGTGCTCAGATCTATTGTAGAGTTTGCATTTGTTTATGTTTGTGTGTGTGTGTGTTTATTTGACTTTTTAACCTAGAACCCAACTCTTAATCAGGTTAATAGGGCTATTTGATGCTATAAGTTTTGCATGTGTGCGTAGAGCACGTACCTAAACATATGTGGTGAAGTATTGCTTCCTGTTGGCTTGGGCTTTTATTTAGCCCACCCTGTGCAGATGTGTGTGTGTGTTTCTGGCAGAGTTGTGTGTCTCTAATCTGAACCATCTTTCCAAGTGCCATTTGACCTGAATGAGCAGCTTAGCAACGTACAGCAGAGAAAAGAAGCCCACCCGCCCCTGCAGAATGAAGTGGGGAAGAGAGTGAGTGTGAAAACACAGAAGTACAGGTGAAAGCTTTTTACTGAGGCCTGGGAAAATGCCTGACACAGCCTGGAGCAACAGCAGAAGTGATTTGAAAACAGTCCCAGCTGAATGTCTGATTTCAGTGGTCACTACTAAGACTATTAACGCCAAGTAGTGTTAAACTAGTACCAATTTAACTCATCACACATTTATGTTACAGACATGAATGGTGCTTCAAATAATGCTGCTTGTTCAGGAGAGGTGTGCTGTTACTTTTCTAATCAATCAAACATACTTTTCTCACCCATTGGACAATAAAATGATCAAATCATGTTCTTAAATACAAAGTTTGGGTCGCCAGGTTGGTTAGATCTTTTTATATTTTTTTTGAAAAGTCTCTTATGTTCACCAAGGCTGTATTTATTTGATCAAAAATACAGTAAAAACAGCAATATTGTGAAATATTATTGCAATTTAAAATAACTTTTTAAATAAATATTTAAAAATGTAGTTTATTCCTGTGATGCAAAGGTGAATTTTCAGCATCATTACTCCAGTCTTCAGACACATGATCCTTCAGAAATCATTCTGATATGATGATGTGATGCTCAAGAAACATTTCTACTTATTAACTAAAAAAAAAAAAAAAAAAAACAGATGTGCAGCTTCATATTTTTGTGGAAACCGTGATAAAAAAAAATTCCAGGCTTCTTTGATGAATCAAAAGTTGAAAAGAAAAGCATTAATTTGAAATAATATAAATATTTTGTAACATTATTAATGTCTCTACTGTCACTTTTGATCAATTTAATGCATCCTTGCTGAATAAAAGTATCTTACCAACCCCAAACTTTTAAACGGTAGTGTGCCATCTGGAGAAATTCATTTTTAATACTCTGTAGCTTTACTCAAACAAGAGAGAGAAATCCAAATTGCTGGGACAACAGTGTGTGTGTGTGTGTGTGAGAGAGAGAGAGCAAAAGAGAGAGAGAGAGAGAGAGAGAGCAAAAATCAGGCCTAACTAAACCTGATAGTGTAATAGGATAGCGCTGCCCTCCTGTTGGTTGACCTGACGCCACCCTTCACTGTTGGCGGGACAGCCACTCTCTTCTTTTTGTTGAGGGTGAACAAAGAACAAGGTCCATTGTGAATAGTGATACTCTCAGCAAGTGAGTTCAGCTTATGTGCGGTTGCCTGTTTTTTGATTGTATTGATCGGTGGACTTATGTGCGTGTTTGTGTGGGATGATGGGTTTGCCCTCAGAGCATTAGTGATCTCGACTGTTTTGCCTGTCAAATGAAGTGCACAGGCTTCCTCTCACAGGTTTTTTCATTCAGTGAGTGGAAATAGATGGTTTTGTGTTTACTAGGGATTGTGCAATAATTAGTATTTATACATTTTTCTTTCTTTCCAGGTGAAAACAGCAGGACAGTACAGTAGAGATGAGTGGTGAGTCGACACAGGGGGTGGTGACAACCCCTCCACCCCCCAGCGTGGGGAAACGGGAGGGTTACTTCGACCGCATCAATGAAAATGACCCCGAATACCTGCGTGCACGCAACATGTCTCCCGACTTGCGACAAGACTTCAACATGATGGAGCAGAAGAAAAGAGTCACACAGATACTACAGAGTCCAGTAAGAAAACACAAACACTCATTGTTGGCTGAGGAATTGCCCCCAGAAGACAACTTAAAGTCATTATTGTGTTAAATGAATAGGCATTACAAAAAGCAGCGTTAAAAGGAAATATTATATTTGATTCAACATTTATTACACAAACTTTTAGGCTTCAATGGCCATGAGAGTGAGTAAATTATGACAGAATTTTCATTTTTGGGTGATCTATCTATTTGATGTTTTTTATTTTATTATTATTAATATGGAAATTGAGCTTGCTGCGATAGTCAGTGTTCAGCCGCAACAGCGGTTACTTCACTTGCCCACCACGGCACCGCCCCCCACCGTCGTTTTGCTTTTTTATAGTAATAAAAATAATTTAATTCAGTTAGAGAACAGACACTACAATTAAAAACTGAACATGTCTGCTCAATGCAGCGTGAGCCAAACAAGATTCGCAACACAGATCAGCAGCAGGAGTCAGATTTCACCTCACTCTTGACTGACAAGACAATGGGGGAAGATTTGGTTTCAAAGCGAAATATACGCGGACGATTGTGAATCGAATCACAAATGTCAAAAATCGATTTTCTTGGTATTAATTGATAACGTAATGTTGGAGGAACGCAAAAGGCACCTGGACAGTCTGTGCCGTGCAGCTGTGCACATAAGAGGCGCATGATGGTGGAGCGAGAAATCTGACCGGTACCCTCTGGATTACAATCTAGCGTAACTATGGCTTCTATGAAGTTTAAGGAAAAAGGACCTGGACAAGAGCCACACTTTATGCAAGTAGGGCTCCAGACTGCGACCAAATGGGCAACAAGAGGTTGCACTGGTGCGACCACCACGTTGTCCAATTGAAAAGAGCTGCAACTTCTGTTACATACGAGAAACGGCAAACGAAAGTGAAATGAAACCGCGCTATTCGTTTGAGCTGCAACGGAACGTTTAGTGCAAGCTCAGAACATGAAATGGCGCAAGCTCAGAACCGGTGTACTCGTGGGCCGATCTCAACCACTCGACACTTTCTTCACAGCGCTGGGAGATCCAGTGAGAAAGCGTTTGAATTCACCGCAGAATTAATAACATCGCAGCGAGATCTAATTGGAAGCATTAAAATTCGGTGCAGAATTCTGTAATAAACCGCACGTCAGATCAAACAGCGCTGACGTGGAAACCAGGACCTTAAAAGCTTCCACCCAACTCGGAAAAGGCCAAGCGAATTACAAACTCAATCGCAAGATTTATTGCCAAATCACTTACATTTGTTTAATTAATAAAATATATTGGAACTAAATTCATTATGGATCATTACTTTTCTTTAGAAATACTAAGTAGTCACACAGTGAGAAAAAAGATAATCGTTTTATCATCGCATCGCAGCCCTCTGAATCGTAATCGAATCGAAATGCCTTGAGATTCCCACCACTAATATTTAAGCGAGTTTGTCATTGTACTGTTTCTTTGTTGTGTTTTTCATTAAGAATAATAATGAACCCACCTTTCAAGCGATTGCTGCACCCGAATTGGCCCTAATTCTAAAGCGAAAGTAAAATGCGCACGGCCACTCATAACGGGGCGTGGTTTCAGTTCATTCCTATGGACGCTCAACTTCCATGGGAATTAATTGAAAACGCTTGCTCTGCTCCGCACCGTTATGAGTAGCCGTGCGTATTTTACTTTCGCTTTAGAATTTGCGATTTAAAAGTGAGGTGCAGAAGAGGTCCCCCCCCGCCCGATGATACTGGTGTTGTCACATCCCTAATGGAAATATGAATTTTAAAAAAAGTAGGTGGTGGTAAATGTCTAAATGAGTCAGTCATTCATTCATTTAATTCGTTCAAACAGCTGATTCATTCAGGAATTAAGTAAATAGGCTTGCTCGACTTGAACTGGCGCTGCACAGACCGATCGGTGAATGACATCAAAGTACCACGAAAGTGAAGAGAGTAGGCGCTCCTCATGCTTTTGAATTGCTCTCACAGTACTTTGATGTCATTAACCGATCGATCTGTGCAGCGCCGGTTCAAGTCGAGCAAGCCTATTGGCTCTATTAATGTATGGGCCATTGAATCATTGGTTCGCTCAAAACGCGGATTTATTCAGAAACTAAACACTGCAACACTGTGTTGCTTGGAGATTCACAGCAGTTCTGCTCTGGCTTTAAAGGTGATATTTTCATTGGCAAAATTGAGCAAAAGCAGACAATATTGTGTCTGAAATGTATCAAGATATGAACTTATTTATTGAACTGTTGTATAAAATCAATATAAACATTTGCTCTCGTGCTATTTGGGACAAAAATGTTATTAAACTATTGGATGATTTTTTCAGGTAAATTCATGTTTAATTCTTTGGGTTACTTGCCATTTTTTTTGTAATTATTTGTGAAATTTACTAGCCATTTCAGAGTGAAAATTATTTTTAAAGTAAAAACAAATTTTCCAGTGCACACCGAAACAACACGTGTGTACACAGTTTTGTTAAAGCAAATGTTTTGGTCTGTTTGTACAGTACAGGGATGTTTTCCACTTTTCCACCGATTTATTCGGCAGGAATGTGCTTTCAATGTAAAAGTGTTTCCTTATAGATTTTACAGGTTGTCTCGAGCCATGTGGTTTTGAATAAACGCCATGCCACCGTGAAGTTTACATTCAAAAGCTTGGCATGAACTTCTAAAGTTAGTTCTGAACCCAGCCGCTTGCACCTTACACAGCCTCTCTGTTCACAATGAAAGATTTATGGTTTATTTTTATCAGATGAGTAGGTTTGTCAGCAAGTTAATTGTGCATTTGTTGTGATGTTTTGAGTTACAGTTCAATCGTACACACAAAGCCACAGCTGCACCGTAAAACCCATCTGGTAGACCACACCCTATTACACGCGCACCACCGACATCCACTTCTCACATATAAACACAATCCAGCCAGCGAAGCACAGCTCTGCACCTCTGACCTACAGTAGAGAGATTATAGCGAACACACACAAGATTACAGTTGACACACTCTGGAGAGATTACAGTGAACATACTGCGCAGATTACACTCCTGCAGACATTTCAGTAAACACATACTGTTAAAGGAATGTTCTGGGTTCAATACAAGTTAAGCTGTATGGACGACATCTGCCGTCACATGCCGTCGATTAACTCAGCATAATACCAACTCGTACCTCACTTTGTAAAAAAAAAATATATTTTAACCAATTTAAAAATAAATATTAAATAATAAAATATACTATTAAAATAAATGTTCAAGTTTTAATTATAAAGTGTAAACATTTAAAACACAATGTAAAATATATCGTTTTTTTGTGGTGGAAAGGATAAATCTTTTTAAAAAAACTTCTGTACTCAGATCTTTCCTTTGACATGAATTTGAAACAACATCCTAGAGCAGATCTGCACGGTTGAGCGCTTTAATGTCAGTATTTGAAAGTGAAATGCATTCTTTCTGTCATTGCTATTATAAACAAGAGGCAGTGTGACAGCACGGTTAATTACGGCATGGCCTGCTGGGCTTTATTAGCAGCAGCTGTCCGAGCACGTGTTTCTGAGACACACTATATACTATTCTCACTCATCCTTCACGGTGTATGGAGAGGAGCCAGTCAGGGTAGGCAGCAGGTGTATCGGCACACAGGACTGTGTGTTTACGTCTGCGCTATCAGAGCCGATTCAACAAGCCTCTCTTTCATATCTCTCTCTCTCTCTCTGTAGCATCAGGGTTTCCATGTGTGTGCGTGTGGAAGAGAGCTGCTTAAATTACACGTCTGTCCGTAGACTGTGTTTAAGGTCAGACTATTATAGGCAGGGCGGAGTTTGCTATGCTTAGACCTCATCTGTGCTGTCACAACCAAAACAAATGAAGACATCTCAATGTTAACGCAAGCCGTTCTGCAAACTGAGGAAAAATAGTGGTTTGCTCTGACGGATATTTGCTTTGGAGGTTAAACAACATGTTAACGATATTAAACTGTTATGGCAAAATTGAATTTGTCTTGAATTTCCTCCCTTGGGTTATTTTTAGTTCCCCCACTCCCCTCTTGTTTCCATTTTCAGCATTAAAGCATGCCATTCCCAGAGTCGTAACTGTTTTCCAAGAGCGCTGTGGTTTGGTTTGGTCAGGACCCTCACGTTTGAGAGGGTTTCATGCTGAGAGGCAGGCGGGATCGTTTCATACCCTGTCCCGGGCGTCCAGTTCTCATTCAAGCACAATTTAATACTCGCACTGGGAATTAGAGCCCAGGATATCGCCATCTCACCTTTGTACTTATTTAGCTAGTTTTGGCTCGGACTGTTGCGTTTGAAGAGCCACCCATGTGCTCATAAAGTGAGGTGAATGGGTTACTGAAACAAATTCACCTTGTCTGATCAGACAGCATATCAAAACTGACTCAGACCCACATTACAATGTCTTAAAGGCTAGATAACGCCCATCTTCCACCATGACGGATACAGTTTTGTGGTTTGATATTAATGTAGTAACTGTGTGTTGTTTTATGAAGTTAGATCTTCACCGCTTTGATCTAATGACAAGTGTGGGCATAATAGCATGTTTATCTGATGGCGTAACCCTGTACAAGCATGTTGGCTGTATGGTTGGTTTTGGAGGCGTGTTTGATGATTCCCACAGTTCATCTTTCATCATGCCGTTCACCTCTTAATTACTTCGCTGAACGAAACCTGCACACAGCTAAACTGATCCCAGATTGCTTGTGTGCTTGTTCGCAACAATTTATTGTAATACACAAGAGTCACTATTACTATTGCTCATACTTAAAGTGCGGTCACATTAGCGACATTTCTGCAAAATTTTCCAAGCTAAAAACATCCATTGTCTTTAGTCAATAGTAAGTGATTTATGTAGTAGAACTTACACAAAAGTCACATTCAAACCAAGAAGCTTTCTTCTGTTAAACGTGGCGGATTAGCATTACCCACTTGAATGTGTTGCGAAATCTGCATGGGGAGATTTTTCACCTTCAAGCGATTTTCCCAATCTCATAGATTCCTATTAAAATGACTGGATTTTGCCCACAAAAATTCTCAGAATAACCGCAAATGTGACCACACCTTTACAATTTAAATTTTAACTAACCCATAACCATAGTTTGGGGCTATTATGTGTGTATTAAGGGCATGCATTTGTGGCTTCTTACTTTCCCTTTGTTTTCTCAGTGTATGCTTGATGGATTAGGCTCTCGTTCAAAACCAAGCAAACATAAAGGCCAATGTAATTTGATTCCTATGTAGTTTGTTTCACCCTAGATTAGTAATAAGTACTGATTAGTTTACACACAAGCACAAAGCAGAACAGATATCCAGTTAACTAAACTCTCCAAGATTTGATGTCAATGACCTCTGAAACTTTGGCAAATCTAGTGATTGATTGATGCTTATTGCTTATTACTATATAAACACAACTTTAAAAAGCCATAGTACATGCAATTTGCATAAACCTAGTCAGACAGATTAAAACAGCTGATTTTTAACCACTGCTCGCCATTTTGTGTGCAAAATCCATCAGGCAATCAGTGAACAGAGCATGCCTGCTAAGACTGGTTTAACTTTCTTATTCTGGTTTATGCATATATGTTTTTGCATAGTGTTTGCATGTATTCTGCCTGCTTAGGACATGTCAGTGTGACAATCTCGCATACTGTGCTGAAGGAAGTTTTGCATGCATCAGCTCATCCTGACACTTACTCACACCTGGTAATAAGACAAGTCTTTGTGCACTTGTACAGGAAGAATGAAGTCATCATAACTGAGGTGTTGTGTCAGTGAATCTCCTCTGTTATTACCCGCAGCATGTGAGCACTCTATCAATGTCTGCGATTCATTCTTTAGTCTGAACTCTTTGATCTGAACAGGTGTGCAGAATGACAGCACATCTTACAGACGAGCTTTATCACTGGTTTGTTATGAATCAGTGTTTCCCCTAGGCTCTTTTTCAGCGGGAGGGGGGCAGGGTTCCCACGGGTCCTTGAAATCCTTGAAAGTTTGTGAATCTGAAAGAAAAAAAATATATATTTTTTTAAATTAAACACGCATGATACAGGTCCTTGAAAGTGCTTGAATTTATTTTGTGCAAGAAGTTTTCTGGAAAAAATTCCATAGCATTCCCTCCGGTCCGCTAATGTGTTATTTCGCCAACACTTCGTGGCCTATGCATACTAGCTTGCTTGATTTACATACATTTACGTGTTACATTAAGTGTTTCCAGCGCAAGGTGTTGTACATTGCCATGACGTTCACGCACGCACAAAACTACTACGATGGTACCTTGACGTTTCACAGACACACCGTGAAACATTGCAAAAATAGGCTGAAACCGCTGAAACGTGATGCCTGGAAAATGCAAGTTTCAAGATATTTGGCTCTCCAAAGAAGATTACATAGAATACTTGTTAGGATAATGTAAACCCATGAGGCAAGAAAAACTTAAAAGCATATTCATATATCTTAAAACTTCTTGTTACATGAGCCTAAGTTCTTTTCAATAAAATCCATGAATACAGTTTAGAATGTACCGAATATTCTTCAGTTTTATGCAAAACAGAAATACGACAAATAGAATATCAGATCTCTGTCATAAGGCCAAAAATAAATGCAAAAAAAAAGCTTTTTTGCATAGTTGTGCTTGACATGAAAACTGTAACAATGTATCTTACAAGGTAACACGATGTAACCTTGCTCTCACTTGAAATGTGTTCCCACATTAAGTCCTTGAATTTGAGGGGTTGAATTTGAAGTTAACCAAGGTGTGGGAACCCCGGGGGTGTGGTAGATCCCCCAAAACTACTAGTGTCGCGGAGCGGGCGTGTTACGGATACGTGGTGGGTTAGGGTTAGGGTCACAATATTTATAGGTATTTAGCAGTGATATTGTCGGGATTTTCTATTTACAACAAAGTAAGCTAATTGCCTGCACAGAATATGATAGCATTAAAATATAATCAATATATAACAACAAAGTTTAAAGTGGCTTCATAAATTAATTAAAAACAAAACACACCTTACGCACAATGGTAGGGGAAACACTGTGAAAGGTTCCAATGGACTTGAGGGATTTTGGATATAACCAAAGTCTTTAAGACGGTGAGATGTTGCTTTCATTACTGTGTGTGAGACATCTCTAATTACATGCTTGCTTTCTCTTTCAGGCATTTAAAGATGAGCTGGAGGGAATGATCCAGGAACAGATGAACAAGGGGAATAACCCAACAGGACTGCTCGCTCTGCGGCAGATCGCAGACTTCTTCATGACCAGCTCCTTAGCCGGTTTCTCCACCTCCCCCCTCAGTGAGTATCGGCGTGGTGCAGCTCATCTCCACTGCAACAGATTGCATCAGAGACTCCTCCACCTGTTCAGAGTTATGCAGTTCAATTCCAATATTCATTTGCCATTTATTTATAAAGCACATTTAAAAACAACCTTGGTTGACCAAAAGTGCTGTACATAAAAAAAAAAAATACACAAATGCAGTTACAAAAGGTTAAAAGCACAAGAGAAAAAGATTAGGGTTTTTTTAGCATACAGGTCGCTTAATAATAGCTGTTTCCATAAACAAACGTTGGAGGAAATACAACCAGCCAAGTCAAGAAAAACGTTTGCATTCTTTTATCTCACTGCTTCCTCCCTTATCAGCCCATCCAGCTCTCCACACGTGTCTGTTTTCTCTCTGTGCTCTGCTATGCAGAACTAATCAGTGGAACTTCAGTGAACCCCTTTCAGTACTTACTGTACATTCAGAGGTGTCCGTAGACCATCCATAGGTCTAGAGCGTTTTCTAGAGCATATCATGGATAACTGGATCTGATATGTAGAAATAAGAATTTAATGTATACATAGTTCAAAATGCAAAGCTCCCTTCCCAGTTTGCCCGGTTTATTTATGACTGCTCCACATTTGCACAGATATATGAAGTCTGTTCAAAGGAGATTTTGAAAGCAATTCTCAATCTTACACTACACAAAGCTCCAGATTTATCCAGCTGGAGTTCCATAGAGTTCTGGAATATTCAGTCAAATGGAGTTCTGGAAAGAGTTCTCGAACATTTAGACTTCTGAAATGAGTTGTCAACCGGAGCTCTAGAAATGAGATTGGGCTGCGTTTCCCTTAAGCATCATGAGCCCAAGTCCCCAAGAGTGTGGAGACCATTTCCACCAGTGTTCATTACAATAAAATCAAAATGCTTTTGGGAAACTTGCTTTTGGGATAAACTTGTGGAATGTTTAGCCATGTAGAGTTCTGTAATATACTTTGTCTATGCTTTATATAAAATGTGATTATTGTAGATGTGAAGAGCTTACCGTGTTTATTTTATGGCTGAATTTATTTTTTTTTTCTTTTTTTTTTTTTTCTTTTTTTTTTTAACTATTATTGGATTTCATAAATCTTCTTTGACCAGAATCCCTAAAGGTTATAAATAAGCTATGGTAAATTGATTTCAGGAATGATTTTAGCTGTATAAATTCAACCCAACTAAAACGTCTTTATTAGATTTCAGGCGTATCAGTGTTTCATGGACACTTCTAAGGGGTTATCAGTTAATCAGGACACACCACTGGCTTTATTTAGAGTCTGAGTTTGATCAGAATCAGGGTATTGATTTACACACCACTTCGTTGTCCATATTCCCACGAGAGCAGTTCTAAAATGTCAATTTCAAGTTGTGCGCTCAGGTGGCCTCACTCATTGATATCTAATAAACATCTTGATACTTTTAAATACATGTTTAATTGAAGTCTTATTAAATGGTTTAAAACTGTTAACACGAACAAATGAGAAAGCAGCACACAGCAATTTGTTTGTGTGTTTTTGACCTGTTCTTGAATTGTTCCCGGTTTTCTCAAGGTTTGGGCATGGTGACCCCAATAAACGACATGTTCAGCATGGAGTCCAACACTATGGTGAAGGGAGAGAAACAGACCCGCTGCAAACTGGCCAGCCTTTACAGAATAGTGGACCTGTTCAGCTGGGCCCACTTCACAAGCTGTTACATTACAGTAAGGCATAGCTTTCTATCATTAATATTGGTACCAAAGCTTAAATAATATAGTTGACTTTGTGTTGGTATTTTAGAACAAGGAAATAAAAGTGAATGGCATACATGGTGTTTCGCAATCCATTCCTGCAGGCAATGAACATTATAGTTCCTCTAAGTAATCAGACACTCTCAGTGTAATTCATTGAGCCAAGTAGGTCTATAATCCTTCCATTCATTTCATCCCCAAAAATGTCATATTATACTATTATATTATTAAATTATACACAGCTACTTTTGAATGGCCGTCAATGGAGAAATATGCTCTTTGTCATCATAATTTTGTAGTTACAGCATCTCTGCTCATGCTGATGTGCTATAAAAGGGAAATATCCATATTTTTGAATATATGGATGACTGTTGCAACGGATTAAAAAACCTTGTTCTATTTTGATCATGAGAAGAAAAACAGCTGCTTATTTGGGTTTTGTTTTTAACCTTGTAGGTTCGTGTCAGTAAGGAGCAGGATCATATCCTCATCATCCCCAGAGGGCTGTCCTTCGCCGAGGCCTCTGCGTCCAATCTGGTAAACAAACTGTCTGTCTCGCATTATCACAGCAGAGCCTGATAGCGGTTCTGGGAACGGCTTGAGCATCACGCCCTCAGGGATGACAGGGTCACTTTGAGCAGCGACTTTAGCTCAAAATCACATTCCAGTGAGAATGAAAATGGATTCGATTCAGGCTTTTGTCGCTCTTACTTTCGGAATTCATTTATCAGTTACATATTATGTTGATTAAATAATAAATGATTAATTACTGCTTCAGTTTTGATCAAATAGCTTGTTGGTTATATTCTATGCTGCTTTGGCATTTCCGTGTTCTTAGTGGTGTAACAGCCTGTTTAAATTGAGACATTATTAGGCCTATTGCCCAGAGCTTAATAATAGTTGAAATGATATGTGTTTTTCTTTGTGATTGGGAGTTAAGTATGAAATGTGCCGTGCACAGAGGGAACGTGTGTTGGCAGACCTTGACTGAGCTCTCTGATCGTTGCCAATGTTTGACATGCGTAATCAGCCGGTTATTTCTTTGAAATCTCAGAGTGGGTTTTGGATCCGTACTAGCCTGTGTGTTCATGTCAGTCGGAGGCTTTTAGTGCCTGTAGTTGTTCATGCTTATTATTTTGTAATCGTATTGTGGTGGTTCTCAATCCTGGTCCTGGAAAACCCCTGCACTGAACATTTAGGATATTTCCCTAAGTAAACTGGCACTAGAAAGTTCCTTCCCTGTCCAGTGTTTGTGCTATTTCTCTCCGGAAGTTGACAGATTTAAATGTCTTTGTACTTTTAAACTAGAGTTGCTGCAGTTTCGGAGAGGCTAGCACTAGCAAGCTAGTTTTGAAAGCATGAGATCCCACCCTCCCTTCAGAGCGTCTCCAAAGACACCTCTTCTTCAAAACACATGAACGCTCACAGCAGAATCTGCAACGCCTCACAAGATGAGAGACGCTAAACTACCTCATGTCTCAAAGCACATAACAGTACAATAATAAGCTAGAACGTCACTGGTTACCATCTTGTAATTACGTCTATGCCATAGCATGAGCGTAGCATGAGCTCGTTGATTTGGTTCAGGAGGAACTGTAAAAGGCGGCTGATGTTTCGGTTGTGGTGCTCAGTGACTAACGTCTGTCTACAACTCTGCATAGCCTTACAGAAAGTGGACTGAATGCAGTGATTGGACGAAAATGTTTTGGTCCTGAGACTTCCACAGAAGATGTATATATACATGTTTTAATATTTGGACCACTTCTATTATTGATTGCTGTCAGGATGTGAAGATCATTTCAACCAGCATAACAAAAGGTTTTTACCTTTAACCCACACCAGTGTTCATAAACGTGTGCGTCTATTGTTGTTGTGTCTCCAGTAGTTTCATCTCTTCCATTTATTTTTAACTGTGAATTGAAACAAAGGTCTGGGACAGTGTTGCCACCTTGTGAACCAGCTAATTAGTGCAAAACAATTCAAGACGCATGTGCAAGCTGAGCGTACGCAGTATGTGCGTTTAGACAAATCAAGCGTTGTAACAACATACATCCCCTAGTGTACACACAAAAACAAAGTACCTTTGGGCTTTTAGGATTCTGATAATCTTATCTGATAATCATATTGAGAATGGCTGGAGTAGAGGGTGATGGATAAAAACCAGGACTGTGCGATTAATCGAGATCGTAATAAAATCGCAACGTGAGCATGTGCTTAACCGCAGAAACCACAGTTACGACATGGATGAAAACATCATTGGGCTAGACGAGGGCTGTCAATTACTACCTATTGCCAGAGCGCTGTCAAATTATGCTTTTACCACCACTTTGCAACAAAGTGCACATATCAATACAAGCATTCACATCTGCACATTTTACGCCCTTGCTAACAATTTGTTTCTGGCCTTAGATCTGCAATCCTCGAGTTAGTTGATGACAAACAGAATTGAACCTGTTCTTGATGTTTCACTTTTAAAGCGTTTTCCACCCCGCCAGCGTAATAATGTGTTTTGACATGCTGCTCGTGGTGGATGCTGTTTTGACAAATTCCTGCCAATCAGGTGATTTAGTGCTGGGATGAATTTGTGAAGCACATTTGTCCTCCAGCCTGCAGCATTTATGACTCAGTGAACAGAATTGAAATCGCCTGAGGAGAGCAGTGGCGGTCTCTGCGTCTGACTTGCACTCTTGCGCTGGCTGATGCTGTTTTTAATGCTGCACTGTGCCGGATTGTGTTTGGGGTAGAGTTACGGCCGCTGCCATGACAAACACATTTTTCACAGTCATGAAAAAACACACTCAGTCATTGTGTCGATTCAGGATCGCGGCAGATTTCTTTGCTCTTGCACTCTTGGTCAAGTATAATAGGCTTTAATAGGTGCCATTGACCTTTTATTTATGGATCAAAGCCAGTACCGGTTTGTCCAGTTTCTGTTTGTGTGGACTGTGTGTTTTAGACAGTGAGAGTTAGATAAAGCCCGATCTCTTTTGCATAGTCGGATATACAGGATTTTTTTTTTATCTGTGTGTGTAAGAGAGAGAGATCTCGGTGTTGCTGACACCGTCATTTAGAGCTCCTGTTCTCCGCTTCTGTGGGCGTGGCTGTGGCTTTGTGCCCGCTGGAATGAGGCCAGCAATCTGGGTCACAGTTTTATTAGCCCCCGCCATGTGATCAGTCACTTTCACACTCTCTCTCTTGTACACTTATTACAGCTCTAAGCCCCTCAACAGAGAAGAATATGATGAGAAGAGACTCTTCTGGCTTTGCTCTATCCTTTGAAGTGCATTTAAACAAAAAACATTATTTGGGGTCATTTTTTAAGATTGTTTGATGATTGCATTAGCTAACTTGTGCGTAAACAACTATTTACGCAGATCATCATCTTCACTTGTTTTTGGATCCGGAGATGCTGTACTATTTCAGAAGATGCGTAACAGCGCCCCCTATCATAAAACAGTGAATACACAGATTGCCATACGTACTTCTGAATGGCAGGGATGCGTTGTCATAAATGACGGAAAATCTGGTCTATGGTGGGGAAAGAGTTAATGTCAATAGCGCGAACTCTCCAGGATGGAGACACACCAAAGTGTAATAGTACTTAGGGTAATGGTGCGGTCATGTTAGTGAATTTTTGGTGAATTATTGTGCTTTAAAAGGTCTATGATCTATTTTTAATTAGTCTACTGATGTATGAAGCACAGCTCACACACAAGTCACTTTCAAACCCAGCAGCTTTCTGTTGGTCAATGCGGCAAATCCAACTTTAACCCTTTGCGAAATCTGCATGGGGAAATCAATCGCTCTCAAGTATTTCTGCATGGATTTCGTCCATGAAATGATAAATGTCTCCCACCTAAAGGAGTGTGTTCAAATTCCTAACCACAATGTTGATGATTGTTTTGCTAAAGCAAGCTTTTACTGTTACATAATGTGGCATGAGATTTCATGTCTATGAAGCAACTGCTGTGAACCGTTCCAAATGTTCGTGTAACAGGAAATTACAACTTGTAACTTTAGTTTTTTTGCCTGTTAATTGCACTGTTAATGTTTTTCACTCCACAAAAAATAATTAGTTATGCTGAATATAATAATGTGTTTGCTGGACAGTGACCACACATACTGATTAAAGCATTTACTCTTACCATTTATTACTTGATAAACAAAGACCTACTCTGAGCTACAAGTCTCTTCAAGAGATTTTGCCAGGTTCCCGACTCCTCTTGAGAGAACTGTTAGGTCTTGTTTCAGTGCATTAGCATTAGTGTGGTGGCATAATACAGCAGATATGTCTATCTTAGAAGAGAACCAACTTCCTGTGGCCAGTTTAATAGTCAATATGTAACCGATGAAGAAAGAATAGCATGAGATAGATGTCAAATCTGTCATGTGATATTAGTGGCCGTGTGTAAACGTGATCCGTCACTCAGAGCTCTTTAGCAGAGCAGTGGTACCGTGTGTTTATTTTGAGCTGGTAGTGATATGGGGTGCGGCATCGCCAGGCATGTGAAGGGCATGTTAGGAGGCTTGTTACAGGACCAGCATGTGATGCAATTCAATATTTAATTAGACACGCACAAGCATCTTCTTTCACTTCCCATGACAAAAGCACCACACACAACCAATGATTGACAAATCATTTATAGATGATAAATCTACCATTGAAATGTTTGAGGTTGGTGAGATTTTTTTATGTTTTTGAAAGTCTCTTATGTTCACCAAGGCTGCATTTATTTGATCATGTATACAGTAAAAACAGTAATGTTAAATATTATTACAGTTTAAAATAACTGTTTTCTATTTGAATATATTTGGAAATATAGGCTAATTTAATCCTGTGATCAAAGCTGAATTTCCAGCATCATTACTCCAGTCTTCAGTGTCACATGATCCTTCAGAAATCATTCTAATATGATGATTTGCCGCTCAAGAAACATTTATTATTATTATAAATGTTGAAAACAGTTGTGCTGGAAACCATTCAGGTTTGATGAATAGAAAGTTAAAAAAAAACTGCATTTATTTGATATAGAAATCTTTTGTAAAATTATAAATGACTTTTCTGGTTTGATCTGTTTAGATGCACCCTTGCTGAATAAAAGTATCGATTTCTTTCTTTCAAAAAAAAATTAAATCTTACCAACCAACCAACTTAATTAAGCTGTAAACTTCCTGGACCCCCCCCCTTCCTGGACCTCATCCTCTATCGAGGTTACCAGGAAATGGACGCTTATTAAAAGCATTAACCGAATCATCCACTGGTTCTCAGTTTATCTTTGAAGACGGTTCCTTCCTGATTAGGTGAACGATGTCAAATGAAGGAAATGAGGGAATGTTTTGGACACTGTAGAGAAGGGAATAAAGACCTATAGTCTGTGTATTGATACTTCTGGTTTGTTTATTAATAAGCACTCCGATAGGAGTAATCAGATTCTGTCTCTGCTCTAATATCATTTTTGTGTACATCTGTTTTAGCCTCACCGCTGTTTGTTTTAGGTGATCATAAACTACATTATAAGCCACATTATGTGTTTCTTTCGTTCTCCAGGTAAAGGTGAACATCCTCGGTGACGTGATCGATCAGGGCTCCACCAGCCTGCAGATCGACCCGGACGGCTTCAGCCCTCACGCCGCCATCTACTCCATGAGACCCGACGTGCGCTGCATCATTCACATACGCACACCGGCCACGGCTGCTGTGAGTGTCCGCCCAGTTACATCAGCTTCACATGCACTATCACCAACAAAAAATTGTAAAAAGTTTATTTCAAAGAAATTATGATGGTTTATTTTAAATCGCCATGACTTGCATGAATCTCTTCTGTTATGTCAGGTGTCGTCTATGAAGTGCGGCCTGCTGCCCATCTCCCAGGAGTCTCTGATCCTGGGAGACATCGCCTACTACAACTACCAAGGCAGTCTGGATGAGCCAGATGAGCGCTTGGAGCTCCAGAAAGCCCTCGGGCCGTCAACGAAGGTAAACAACCTTGCCACAATTCAATTCCCAGAGACAGTTGCATGATGAAAGTGAGTATGAAAGCGAAAAATGCAGTACGTTTGTAAATGTGCAAGATGTTCTTCTCAGATCTGTGTATGTGTGTGTTGCAGGTGCTGGTTTTAAGGAATCATGGGGTTGTAGCTCTCGGAGAGACCATTGAAGAGGCCTTTCACTACATTTACAACGCTCAACTGGCCTGTGAAATTCAGGTAAAATGCTCATAATGCTGGGTAATGCATTTTTAAAATGGTTTTGGGTGATGTTTTTATAACATACACAAGTATGGATTACTTTTATGATGGATGGATGCACTTTTTTGGGGCCATTAACTCCCATGATAAAGCCTGGAAGAGCCAGAATATTTTTTAATATAACTCTGATTGTGTTTGGCTGAAAGAAGAAAGTCATGCACACCTAGGCTTGAGGGCGAGTAAATCATGGGATAATTTTAATTTAATTTTCCCCCTTTATGCAAGCTAAATGCTAAACTGCACTTCATTTCTGCGAAATGATCCAGAACTGGCCTTTTGTGACGTAGATGTCTGAGTCTGACGTGGTTCTGTCTCTCTAGGTGAATGCGTTCTCATGCGCTGGAGGAGTGGAGAACCTGATCGTGTTGGATCTGGAGAAGTTTAAACTTCGTACACAGGGGGTGGCAGAAGCCGGGGTCAACATGGGCTCTCAGCACAAGTGGAGGGTGGGAGAGCTGGAGTTCGAGTCGCTCATGAGAATGCTGGACAACCTGGTAAGTTTGTGTGAGACTCAAACATGGTTACAATGAGCTCTGTACCAATCATCTCCCAGTGTGGTACAGAAACAGGATTTGAACTCTGCTTTGGCCCATCGATCGTGCCAAGTGTGAGAACAGCCAAAAGCGTTTGCTAAATGACTACTTACTACTAGTCCAGCTGTGTTTGAGAGGAATAATCACAGTGGAGAGACTGGAAAATCACTTCTTTTAGCCTATTTCTTTCCCCGCTCCCCTTCCTCTCCTATTAGGCAGACAAAAGGAGACTAGAGTAAAGAGAGAGACAAACCGGAGTTGAAAAGCACTCCTGCCACATCTCTCTCTGTCCATGTCTTTCTCCAGCTGTGCAGACCGCGCTGTTTTCTCTCTCTGTCCGTGTGAGATAGGGAAGAATGCAGGCATGTGGAAAGTGTTTTCTCAGCCGAGGCAGAAGAATGGAGTGATGTGGAAGATGATAATGATATGGTGCGTCGCTCAGTGAGCCACCATTACCCGCTTCCAGTGAAGCGCTATGTTTTTCCCACTTACACTGGAGAGTTTCAGGATATGGTTACAGAATGCGCTTGAAATGCAGATGTACCTTAAAGACTGTCTTTTGTCTTGCACCTTCTGCAAAGTCAGTTTTCAAGCAGTGGCTCATTATATAAACCTATTCAAAGGGTTGAAGCTCATTCATAAAAGGCCTTTGATTCGTTGAAGGCAATTAAATGATTTAAGAATAGGTCTCATCCTTATATCATATCTAGTTGTTTTTATTTAATGTAATATATTTACTTCCAGGGTTACAGGACAGGCTACACGTACCGGCACCCCATCGTGCGGGAGAAGCCGCGACACAAGAGCGAAGTGGAGATTCCCGCGACAGTGACGGCGTTCATGTTCGATGACGACGACACTCCACGTTTCCCTCTGAAGTTGCTGCAGCAGCGACAGCAGAGAGAGAAAACACGCTGGCTCAATTCACCCAACTGCTACATGAAGGTGAACGTGTCGGACGGGGCTAGCGAGGAGAACGGACGCACCAAGACCATGGTGAGGCTCAGGGCATCTCTGTTATGGTGCTCTGAGATCTTGTTTTTGAAAGCCTTGCATGCTAAAAGAAAAAAGCGGAAAGTCCTCAGGTGGATTTTGTGGAAGAGCAAGAATGTGGTTATTTCCTGGGCATACCTGATGGTCTAGCTGCAGACAAAACTCATATTTCTGTTGTCATCACAGATAAACTTTTGAAGCCTCATAACTTCCGTCAGCCGCCTGGAGGACGCCGTTGTCTTCAAGGCTGATTCCAAATGAACACAGTTCGCTACTGACCTCTAGTGGTCGAGGCTTTAGTATTACAACTTTGGCTGCATTTTCACCAAGAGCAAAATGACAGCCGTAGCTAAAAAGTCTAGATAAGCTCAGACTGTACTTTAGTGCAAATAAATTCATGGCAAAAATTTGTACTTGAGAGAAATTTTGGTTGCAACTCTTTTGGCCTAGACTTTACGTCGACTCTGAATGGCCGCAGAGGACTTTATCTTTCTAAACAAATCACACTCTGCATTTGTTTTCTTGAATTCTGTCCTAAATCTCTTTCTTTTACTCCATCTCTGCAGTGGATGAAGTCAGATGATGGCGGTAACACCAGCGGGACTCCGATCCGCATTGAAGATCCCAACCAGTTTGTTCCTCTGAACACAAACCCCAGTGAAGTTCTGCAAAAGAGGAATAAGGTGAGTTGTGTGTGCGATCAGATGGTTTATCATTGAGCCTAGATGCAGAAGTCATCACAGGCAGGCAAACGTCCATAGTAGGGGTCGAAAACTACAACTAATATAATTTTTGCGTTCCATGAATGCGTTTCTATGACTTGAAGAAAAAAATATTGCGAGATTTGATTATGTTTGTCAGAAGAGAGAAAGATTTCCCTCAGCGCTAATTAGCTTTATGGCAAGGTAATATAACACACGTTTAATGTTATAAACGTACATTAACAGTTTAAAAAAATAAAAATATGCATTTTGCTAGATTTACAAAGCTAAAAACTGGAAACACATCAGACTCTTATTCACCATTTCTTCGATGTCACTGGGTCTTAAACCGCTTTCCTGTGATCTTTTCAGATTCGCGAGCAGAACCGGTTTGATATGATGACAGCAGGACCGCAGTCACAGCGGCTGGCAGGGATTGTGGTGGAAAGACCGCCGGTGAGTGTCAGAACCGCATTTTCATAAACCATGTGTGAATCCTGAACGGTCAAGCAAGGGTAGCACAGACATCTGCGTCACTAGGTGGCGCCAGATCCTCTCAGAGACGGATGAACAGCGTGAGCCGTGTCAGTTGTGTTGGTCAAATTAGCATCAGCATGTGGGGCTAAGGATATTTTAAAGCAGGATATTTTATGGAGCTCTGTTTTTCTCTTTAAGGGACAGTCGCCAGTTAAGGTAAAATCCCGGGGTGTTTTGTTTGTTGTTGTATTGAAAACAATCACGATTTTGAGTTTTGAAATGTCTGCATGAGGTCACTGTTATATTTGTAGTTTTGGATTTGCAATGTTCCTCCTTCATTTTTTTGTTTTAATATTAGAGGATTTGTGACACTTTTTTGCTTTTGAATGCTCAATGATTAACATGCCTGATGGTCTTTGTGTTTGAGTCGTTTTTTGTCATCATGACTCATTTCAGAACCGAGGTGCAATTCTAGTGTCTTATTTTTGTGGTCTCTGCTCTGCCCACGCAGCCGTACATGGGCGATGGTGAGGAACAAATGGCCCCTCTTCCTCCAAACCCCTTCAGCGACCAGATCGAGAAAGAGATGAACGAATACCAGAAGAGGGTAGAACAACAGCATCTCGGATTAGACGGTAAAGCACGCTCCACCTTACACTACAAATTAACACTTTTTGTTCAGCAAAGATGCATTAAATTAATCGAAAGTGACTGTAAAGACATTTATAGTGTTACAAAAGATTTTTAATTCAAATAAAGGCTGTTCTTTTGAACTTTCTATTCATCAAAGAATCAAAGAACTGTTTTTAACATTGATAATAATGAGAAATGTTTCTTGAGCATCAAATCATCATATTAGAGTGATTTCTGAAGGATCATGTGACACTGAAGACTGGAGTAAAGATGCTGAAAATTCAGCTTTGATCACAAAAATAAATTCTATTTTACAGTATATTCACATAGAAAAGTTATTTTTAACTGTAATATTTCTTTCAAAAACATACAAAAAAAATCTTTCCAACCCAAATCTTTTGAACATTACCTTCCAAACTGGTGCAAATGAAGAAAGACCGCTGAGATGCATGACACCTCTTTTCTTTTAAGAGCACCTCACTTCCTGTTCCCCTTGTCACTTATACACGACCCAGTCAATGCTAATGTTGTAACTCACTGCCCCTTATAGCTAAAAATCAATACCGTGTGACTTGCACAGAACTAACATGAAGCCAAGATGAGTGTCTTACAGCTGTGACAATGTCCTTGCATGCTAACCTGTCTACTTCTCTAACTGTGTGTCTCCCTGCCTGACTGTCTGTTCACTAACCAACTCACTCTGCAGATGAAGAGCAGCTCACGTCAGACGACGCTTCCACACTCTCTCAGTCAGTGTCCCAAACTCAGTCTCCTCACAACACTCCAGCCAAAGAAGGTATAACGCCCTGAAAGAGCCGACTGTCTCACTCAACTACAACTCGCAGTATTCGTGAGAATATCACGTCAGTATTAGCAGCGATTGTTTAGCAGGCTAGCTGGGTACAACAAAACACAGGCGGTGAGATTCCAGTTAAATATTGTAACATGCAGATTATGACTAATTTAATAGTGGTTCATTTTCATAGGTTAGTCTGGATTGTTTTCGTGCCGTTTGTGTGAATCGTATTGCAGTGCACATCAGAGTTGTTGTTAAGTAAAACTATACAAATTTTAGTTTTCAGTCATTTCTAATAGTTGAAGCTGTAATAAAATATAAATATTACATGAAAAACTTTAAAAGAAAAATTTGATTTTGGCAATTTACTGAAATAAACAAGTTTAAGTTAAAGGACTGGAATTAACTATGAAGTATAAAGCGAAGTAGGCCTATAAAAATGTATTAAAGCTAAATAGAAATAATTAAAAAGCGAATTAAAAAATGACAAAAGCACACAATTACAGAAACTGAAAATAAAATATTAATAAATACTATAATAGTATAATACTAAAATAACACTAAATCGTAGTTTCGAAACTAACTGTCCTGTTTGTTTTTAAATCTTTTTGCAACATGGGTGTAAAATGGGTGTTGCAAAAGGTTCTGGCAGGATGTTGCAGGACCGTTACCTTCTCTTCTGTGATGTTGCCTGTGTAGAAAACAAGCAATACCTGTTTTCTATTATAGAAGAGTAAATATAAGTCGTCTGCAAGAAGTAGAGACCCCTATATAAACTGAAGATAAAGCCTTACATAAATGAAAGAAATCCTGCTATGCGTTCACACACAGCGGGGATCAAGTGTGGCATGAGGTGGAGAAACAGGATGCGTTTGCCCTAGTCTCTCTGAACCAGTTGCATCAAACTCACTGGTTACCCAACCAGACGCATCACACGACCGCTGATGAACCATAAACAATTGAGGACGCTTTCAACTAGGGGTGTAACGATACCCTAATTTCACTTGCGACACTCCAAGACATATAATAAAAGGTTAAGAAAAAATTTACTAAATGAATAGGCTTGGACAATGGTGACACCAGAATAAATATATTCATGATTCTGAACCTGAAAATACAGAATTATTTTAGACGAATATGCTTGCTCTCTGTCACTGGCTAGATGTATTTAAAATAATGTAGGCCACTTTTTACTGGTAACATAAGACTTATAACATAAGCATTATCAGGACCCACTAATATTCCCCCATTATTATACATTATATTCAACATAATATATTGTAGTTTAATGTAGTACTGACTCTGAAAACTTAAATGTTTTCTCACAGGGTAAATTCTATTTTGGGTGAACTATCCACGATACATATTGTTGCATTTTTGTATTGCGATATATTGTTACACCCCTACTTTCAACACGTTTATCTGAAGTGTAGGTCACACTCCAGCCAGGACATTTTACACTGAGTTTGTTGCAATGATGATGCAACATTTAACTTCTGTAACCTTAGGGATTACTAATTTAGACGGGAATCTGATAGTCAAAAACCTAAATATTAAATATTCATAAGACTTTTTATAAATTATGCAGTAATCACCTGGAGTTAAACGGAAACGCCATTCTGTTTAACTCAATTTAAAGCAAAATAAAGCAGTTAGTGAGTAAATTCATGCAAAAAATTATGATAATCGCAAACATTTATTTTAAACTATAGGTTTATGGTTTCCAAGCAACATTGTTTTTTATTAAACAATTTTAAATAATCTTATTATTATTTTTTGTTGATAATTGGTTTATTAATATTAGAATTTATTAATAATGCAATAAATATTCCACCACCATTAACAATTCTTCACGCAAATAAATTGATTAGTGCAATTTATTTATTTATTTTCAGGAAATATTGCAACTTAATATCAAATTTACCTTTTTTTATTAGTTAATACATTTAAATAATAAATTAAAACGATAAAAACTAAATTCTTCTGGAAAATAAAATAATTAATTAGCACGGTTTGTTGCTAAGCAACATTTTAGCTTAATTTAATAATTAAATATTTTATGATTAATATTTTAGTTTTTTCTTCTAATTAGTTTAGAATTTATTAGTGCAATAATTTATAACCACCTCCTCAATCAAATCTTCTAGCAAATAAAATAAAATTAATTAGCACCCATCGTAACTGAAAGAATTTTATTTATTATGTATTAATAATTGTTCTAATAATTAAATGTATTAATACAATAAACAAAACAAACATATCTTAGGGCAAATAAATAACTCATTAGCACAACATTTGGCTGTTTATGGTTGCCAAGAATCAATATACAGCAATTTAAATGAATTATTATTTTATTATTATTAGTTATTTTTCTAATAATTAGTTCGGTGTAATTAATAAAACAGTAAAAAAATAACCACCACAAACAATTCTTCTGGCAAAAACAATAAAACGTATTCATACAGCTGTTGTTATGGTTGGCAAGTGTTGATTATGAATTATTTGTGTTGTTCCAGAGAACCACACCGGCGTGATGCTGAACGGCAAAGACGGGCACGGCGACGAGGACGAGCTCATCAAGCGCGTGAGTCAGCTGACCACCAGCGTGGAGAGCGTGGAGATCGAGGTGCGCTCGGGGGAGAAGATCGAGGAGGCTCTGACGCCCGAGAGCTCGCCCTCCAAATCACCCAACAAGAAGAAGAAGAAGTTCAGAACCCCGTCCTTCCTGAAGAAGAACAAAAAGAAAGAGAAAGTGGAAGCCTAGAGGAGAGAGAAAGAGAGAGAGAGGCCCACTTTGTCTGTCTTTCTGTTTGTCGTTTTATGTTTTTGAGTTTGTTTTTGTTAAGGTTGTGTATGACAAAAACATGGCACGTTATATTGGGAGTCGGTGAATAGATGGAGTAACATCCGTTCTTCAGAGATGTGCCGCGTTCTCGTGATCATAAGATGAGTTTTATACAGGAAGAGAAGCTAGGGAAACTCCTGGGAAACTGGCTTCTCTCACCTGATGGACTGAAAATGTTTCTGTACGTAGTTTCCTAATGATTTTATCTCGTTGATGAGCCCTTACTGCATTGGTTTTTTTTCTTTTTCATATTGTATGTTTATTAGATTCTCATACAGACCTTTTATGAGCCCCTTTTCTATCCGCCACGTCATCCCTCATGGTGTCAGTTCTGCTTGCGTTGTTTCTCCAGCTGTAGGTGGACGGTGGGCGTAATTGGTTTCACTACACAGGAGACGCTAAGGAATCACACTGGAAATCGTTCTGGGGTTATTTTAACAGGGTTTGTTTTATTTGCTTCCTCTTCGCTGTGATTGTCGGTGTGAAATTGAGCAGCGCGTGTGACGATCCTGTGTAGAGCCGCTCCAGCCTCCTCTCCGTACTGTTCTTTGCCAAAACGAAAAGGTTTGATAGCATAAAAAGCAGAGCAATCACGTTTTAGTGAACTGTAATTTTGGTTTCGTGAAACATCCACTCTATCTCTAATGAAATATTTTAGCTTTTTTTTAATTATTATTATTATTATTGAAACAATTTAGGTTTTATCCATTCAGTTTTGTACTCGTTTCTATACTTTAACAACGTAAAAAAAAACAAAATCTTGAAGCATGTTTTGCTAGCCTGAATTTATATGGCTGATAATGTAGCGGTGCCTGACTTCTTCTCAGTCGTGTAATAGCTCAGATTACTAAACACGTGTAACGAAAATATATGAAAACTGGAGTGATGTTAATGATATATAAATATATATGATATTTTTGTGCTGCACTTTTTAATGTGGTGTATATAACAAAATGTGTCTGGATGAACTCGGCAGTCGAAAGAGCGAAAGAGGCGCGATATACGAAAACATGAGAAATGTCTTGAAAAAGGGTGGAGAAGGGAAACTTGTTAACATATATAAGAAACAATATATATTTGTAAACTGTATTTTTGAACAAATGTCTCTGTCCCAAAGCAAAGTACAGGCATAATGGCTCTCACGGGGTCTACGGTGGGTTCAAATCTATTTAGTGTGATTGATTCCCATCACGTTAGACATTTAACTCCCTCATAGAGGCTCATTCTGGGCCTTTATAGTGCTCTGGATGACGACTCATTCATTATGCCACCTTATGACGGTCATCACCACCCAACAGGCTTAAAAGTCCCCAAAGCATCAGTGTTAATATGATTTCCTGAGAGACGGCATTGTACAGTGTGTTTTTTCTGTCTGAAACTGGGTCGATTTGCTCCTCTTCCCTCCACCAGATGAAAGCCGTGAGTTCAGAGGTTGGCTTGTTCGGCTTGTTTTGAAGCGCCCTGTCCCATGAGACACACCACAATGTGGACAGAATGTACTGAGTTTCGCCAAAAGCTAATCTCTTATGCTTAAGATTAGCAGTTTGACCTCAGTTTGAACCCCGTTAGGCCCGAATGTGGTCGTCATGCGTCCCGTAGGGGGAAGGCGAAACCACCGAGAAAGATGTATATCCCAGTGGGCAATGTGAAGTACTGGCTTGGGCACAGAGAGAGAGAGACACACTTCTAAGCTGTGTAAATAGCATGTGGTTTTGAATGCGGGCCAGACGTGGATAAAAACACATTTAAAGCTGCACCGGGTGTGAGTTTAGAGCGACAACTCGGGAGATTAACTCATTTTATTGCTTTTAATTTTTCTTAACGTTTTCCTTATTTTGGTTTTGGCTCTTTTTGCTTCAGTTTCCATTGTGCACTGCGGTTTTTGCTTTCAGGACGTGTAGTTCATACCCTATAAGCGTTAACTGGAACGTGCATCACATTCTCATGTTAATTTTGTTGCTTTTTTTTTTTTTTTGCACCTTGTTTTTACTAATGCCTCTCTGTTGTAGTCTCTGGTTCAGAGGGCCTGTTTGCTTTGGCACGCGAGTTTGAGCCAAGCCTCCCTGTGAAATCGTATATAAATGGTTATCTAACGGACTTGCTTTTAGATGTATTGCTAATCAGTGTAAATTCACAAATAAACTATTTTAAGAAGCAAACACTGCACTCAGAGTCTGTGGGGGACGGAGCCATGCTACATTTCACTCCATATTTGTTTAACATTTATGCATCTGTTTACAACATTCATTGCAATTCTCAGTTCTTCATATGCAACCATTTCACAGTTATGAAATGCAAATGTTTACGTCTAACTAAATGGGAACATTTGACTTCAAAGGTTAGTTTACCTCAGAAAATCGTTTACTTGCCCCTCGTGTCATTCCGATCCCAGATGTTCTGTGGGACATAGGGTTGGCACAATATCACATTTTCACTGCACGATTATTGTGGTATCTTAAAAAAAAAAAAAAAATGGGGGGGGGGATGCTATAATTTATCATGAATCGAACTCAAAATACGAGTGTTTGGAAGCAGAGAGAGTTGGCCATTCAGACAAAGCGTGTTTTTGCGCTTAAAAACACCAGATGCAGGGCAGTGGAATAAAACAAACAAGTACAGATCTAGAGATGCGTCTTTTAAAGGTTGAACTACTTTTAACTTGAGTTCTGTATTTTTAGAATGGTGCGTCATGCACGAGATACTGCAAAATACAGCGATCAAACGCGTCCGTCTAGTGCGTCTTCACAAAGAAAAACTGCAGTAACAATATTACTGTTATCGCCAATACCGTTATATAGTTCCCAGTCCTCTAAATTCACACAATAGCTTTCAGATGTCATTGGTATCCAAAAATTGGAGCATCAAGATTGATGCCATTGGTTCTTGTGTATCTTATAGCCGATCGCTGCAAATTTGACTGTTCAGCAGAGAACGAATGGTGTTTGAGAGTGATGCGTCATGCATGCTGTTGATAAGCACTCGAAAACACATAGACTCGCCTCTCGGTTTGTAAAAACTAAAGGAAAAGTGTGAGCTTGGAATGGAGGTAGGAGCTTGTTTTGTGTTCCACACAGTCTTATGAGTTTGCAATGGCATGAGGGTCAATATATGATGACGAAAATGTGGTTCACCACAATGTGTAAACAAACAGGATGTGCACCAAATTATCACTGTGCATTTCTCACTTTCCGTTCTGGGATCTCTGACACAGCAAACCATGTTGCTAAAAGTCTCGTGTAATAATGAGCCCTCGCTTTCTCCTCTGCATTTCTGTATGAAGCACTTTAAGTTGAAGAGTCCTTCTATGCTTCTAACACAAATATGCACCGAAAACTACCAAAGACTACAGTGAATTCTTTCTCTTTACAGCAAAAAAAAAATGCTTTTACTGTTGAATTTTTAACATCCATATATTAACATGTAATGCTCAGAGTTTGAAAAACCCGGTCTATTCTTCACTTTGACCTCTCATGGACTGAATATGCATCGGATTCCTTTTGCACAAGCAACAGACTGTTCGTTTAAAAAGCAGGCGCTTCACTATTGTGTTTGTGCTGTTGTGCCTTTCTGTGTCTTTCCCATGAATGGAACAACTGAAATATGCAACAAGCTTATCGAGGCTGTGCGCGTTAGTTAAACTGTGGGTGACGGAGTTGGCGGCAAACATGCTGATTGTGGGTCAGTTTTGCTGTTTTAGCCAACAAAGTGGTCAGTAGTCTCGCATGGCTCATTTGCTTTAATTTGCACATCTAATTTGATGATCCTCAATCGACTCATTTTACTCTCATAGCTCTCTTGAGCCGTATAATAATGCTGCCCCGAGGGCTGATCTCGGGTCAGACCTATGCATAGTGAAACTGCTCAGATTAACCTCTATGGTGACCCAAATATTATCGGCCTTTTGATTATTTTGCCCATGCAGATGAATGTTTTGGAGATGTTTTGGTTGTATATGAAGCATCAAGATTAAATGGAATTGAAACAAAGCGGCCTTGTGATTTAATTGTGCTCATGTTTTAATCCCTGCTTTAAAATGTTTACAAACCACTGTCGTGTATGACATGAAAATACAAACTTAAGATGGTGACTTAAGTCACTAGATGTACGAGATGCAGGTCCTAATAACATTTCAGCTAACTGGTGAGATTGATTACTCTCCTAAAACCAATATTTGCTTCCCTTTGGCACTTGGTCAGTGTTTATTTTGCACCATTTCCAAGCACTAAATTCTATGGAACCTTTTTTCCTCTACAGAATTACAAAAAAATCGATATCTTTTTATCTCACAATTGTAAGTTTACATCTCGCAATTCAGACTTTTTTTTCAGAATTGCGATATAAACAGTTATAAACAAGATACAAATTTGCAACCTGTGAGAAAGAATTGCAAGATATAAACTTGCAATTGCGAGAAAGTCAGAATTGCGAAGTATAAACTCGTAATTGTGAGGTAAAAAAAAAAAAAGTCAGAATTGAGAGATATAAACTTGCAATTTCGAGAGAAAAAAGTCAGAATTGAGAGATATAAACTCGCAATTGTAAGGGGAAAAAGTCAGAATTGCAAGAAAAAGTCAGAATTTTGAGAAACAAGCAATTGTGAAAAGTCAGATTTGTGAGAAACCCACAATCGCAAGAAAAAAGTCAGAATTGAGAGATATAAACTCGCAATTGCGAGAGTCAGAATTGTGAGATAAACTTAATTCGAGATATAAACTCATAATTTCGAGGACAAAAGTTAGAATATTGAGATATGAACTCATAATTGCTCGGAAGAAAGTCCGAATTTTGAGATTAAAAACTGGCAATTGTGGGAAATAAAGTCTGATTTGTGAGAGATAAACTCACAAATAGCAAGAAAATTCAGAATTGTGAGACTTAATTGCGAGAAAGTCAGAATAGCGAGATATAAACTCATAATTGTGAGGAAAGAAAGTCAGAATTGCAAGAGATAACAATTGCTAAAATATATATATAACTTTGGGAAAAAAAAAACGTGTACTGACGTGTTTCTGCGGTTGAAGCAGTGCTATAAATGAACTATTAGGAAGAGATGATCAGTTCACGCTTCATGAGGTTTTACAGCGATCTGTCACCATACAATAAAGAGTCACAAAACAGTATTTATTGTTTGATTTTCTTAAATGACAACTTGAAAGCTGAGACTTTTTTCATCTCAATAGTAGCGTGCTCCTGCACTGTTAGCCGGACAAGTTGAATCTACTTAAAAAATGTGAGAAAACTGTTTGCCCTAAAATAATAGTGTAATGGTAACTTAAAAATTTGAGTTAATTTAACTTAAAATGTTTTGTAATATCAATTACTTTGCAGTTATTACACATAGTATGTTTAAGTTCAATGTACTAAGCAAGTTCAATTTGTCAATTGATTTATTTTTAATTTGTTAAACTAGGAAATTAAGAAAAAAAAGCAAATAAGCGTACATTCATACAATTTTCTGTTTTATTTCAATTCAGTTCCAAATTTTCATTTGAAATGCAACAAAACATGAATTTTCCATGCCCTGGATACATTTTCCTCAAGAAAAACTAGTTTGTTTTAACAAATTAGCGTATTGATGAGCATTATGAACAGTCTATCTCAGAATCACAACAAATTGCACCACAATTATATGGTTTGTTTACACTCATTTGCTCACAATATTGTCAGTATTTAACTTTGGATGCCAGCTCACCTTTTCCCAGGCTAAACATGTAAAATGTTTTTCATGCAGTATTTCATACAGAGTTTATGAAAAAAGCACACAGAAGGCCTGAGATTGGTCAGTTCATCCATCACCAAACATCCTTCCAAGTCGATCCTCCCTCTAGATGGGTTTCACTGGAGTTTGTCTGTATGAGTCCTTGTCAGCTGCATCCTAACAGAGGAAGATAAATATAGAAGATGAAGATAGACAAATATATTATCATGTCAGATGATTCTGTTGTCAAATACCCAAAGTCATAAGCTGCATTTACGCCATGTCGTAATTACAGTAAATTACATTGTCAGCGTCCTCTTTGCTTCACAATGCATTTTCAGAATTGAGTTTACATCTCGTAATTGAGAGATAAATAGCTTTCATAGATTACTGATTATACCGTCCTAAATAAACACCATGTTAACGAGCAGCGTTCAAATGCAATCTAAGTAAACATTTGCATGTAAGTAGCCACATGTGCTACAGCGAATCCCAAAACCCGGAAATGCCCTTCCTGCTGGGACGAAAGGCTCCTCGGCTGCTTTGTCATTGTGTGTTTGGCCCTATGAGCTCATGCCTGCAGGAGCTGTGGGAAGTTGGTCAGTGGGCCGAAACATCAGCCCGTAGACAATACAGCCTTTCAGAGCCGGGGCGTCCCTGGAGAGGAGAGAGAGAGAGACGGGACAGTGCTGGGGAGGAAGGCTTTGTGGCCGTATCGTTTAGATGGGCTCTCGTGGAAGACTGCAGGATCTCGACATCAAGCCGGAGAACAGCGAGAGGAATTTGGAGAGGGGGTGTTAGAAAGAGAGAGAGAGAGAGAGAGAGAAGGATGGGGGTCTCCAGACGGTGTCTTGCTGTGAGTGTCAAAACAATAAAACTGCTCAAGTCCAGATGGATGCCCCGCTAGAGGGATGAACGGGATAAAACGGGAGCGCTCCCTCTACAGGCCACTGAGAGCTTATAGGGGGAGGGGGGGAGGTTTGTTTCAGCAAAACCCTTAAAGAACATAGACTCCCTGTTTCGTCCTTTCAGCTCTCCCACGTCACTCCTGCCCTCCCAGAACAGTTTGTTCGCACACGCTCACGGACAGTCCTGACTGAGACACGATGTTCTTCACGAGCCTCGCCAGGTTCACTGTCAGTTAGCAGTGCTAGAGGACCTGGGTTATAGGGAGAGTATATCCTGATATTTAAAATAACTCTTCTACATCTGTAAGATGACACATTCATGAGAAGAGAAGTATCTGTGGATAATGTATTTGTATGTATAATTCATTTTAGGTTACACTTTATTTTAAGGTGTCATTGTTACTGTGTACTAATATTAATTAACTATATGTATAGGGTTACGTTTGGTTTAGGGTTAGTTGAATGTAATTATGCATAATTTATAGTTATTACTACAGTAACTACATGTAACAAGAACACAAATACCCAATTTTATAATAATATATTAAAATTTTAAATATTTAGCACATTTTAAAATATGAATATATTTGATGATAATTTTGCTGAATCTTGTGTATATATATAAAAAGGAGACAAATAATTTATCAAATATATTCATATTTTAACGTGATAAATATTTGAAATTGTAACACTAAAAAAAACAAAGCTGCTGCCTTAAATTTTTAAGTACAATCAACTTGGATGTTTAAGTCATTTCAACTTAAATTTCATTTAACTAATCTTGTATAACTTATAAAAAAGGAGACAAATAATTTAAGTCAGTTAAATGTAATTTAAGTTTAAATGACTTAATCATCCAAGTTGATTGTACTTAAAAATTTAAGGCAGCAGCTTTTTTTTACTGTCACAATTTCAAATATTAATCACATATTTTTAAATCTTTAAAATATGATTTTATTTATTTAATTATTTAATTAATATAACATTTAATATAATAACTAAGAGTATTGTATACATTATTTATATATATATAAAATAATATACTGGTGTGGACATCCAGGCATATATATATATTTGTCTGGATGTCCCAGTATATTTTATGTCCCGCTTAAAATGGGCTCTTTGTGAACAGATCACTTGTCTTCATTGGTATGATATTGTGTTGATATCATTTCCTCGGGTAAGGAGTCCTACTGTGAACTGGTGTCCAATGGGCAAGACATCTGGAGCAGATGGTGTATAGGAGTCCCCCCAACCACTTCAAGGAAGAAGCCGTCCCGTCCCTGTGCCAGGGCAAGAGAGAGGCAGACCCCATCCAAGCCTGAAAAGAGGTCATCGGGGTCACTGTGGAGGGAGGCAGGAGGATGTCCCAACTCAGGGACAATGCCTTTAATGGAGACCATGGCACTGCAGGTCCTCACACACACACACACAGACACAATCCCTAAGCATCGGCCTACCCACAATAGCACATGGTGACCTGGCTCACACTCTCTCTTTCTCACACACACAGTGTAGGATGACAGTGTAGGTCAGAGAGGGTTAATCAGGATCAGCCCTTGCGCTCTGCACATTGTCTCCCGAGCGTCCCGCTCCCGTGTTGACCTGAGCCAGGTCAGGTTTCTTAAGTGACAGAGATGGATGTGTGTGGGTACAACACTTATACACCCCGAAACTCTCAAGGTCTCCATGTAGAGTAGGTGCATTTCAGCTACTTTTGAAGACCACCTTAATAAAATGTCCCATTGAAACGGGTGTCCTGAGACCGCACCTGTTGCTGTGACTCTGCAAACAGCAGGAAAGGCTAGCATAGGCTGTTTACAAACTTGTAGAAAAACCAACAGGTTTTGGTTTGTATTACAAACTGGTGCTATCCACCCTTCCTCAAAATATTTAGCATATTAACATCTTGTTTTAGCTAATTTAGCTTTTTAAAACCAGTTAGTGCTATGCTAAGCTTGTAGGCTAGTTTGTTAGCTTGCTGACTGAAAACACAAAGAAAATTATGTGGTATGTACTTTAAAATATTAACATTTTATCATGATTGTGACTAAATAAAACAACTTGGCTTTGATGAGGAAGGAGAAAAGGATCTTGATGACACCTGCGAAACCATTCTAGTCAGTAGCCGCGTTTCCATTACCCTTCAAATTGCGGGAATTGAAAATACGCCAAATGGAAACATGTCAAATTCGCAAAAACTCCCATTTATCGCAAAAAAGTTTTTACGCTCGCATGAGGTGGTTTTTCAGGCAATTAGAAAAATAAATATTTCGCAAAACTGCAATAGAAACAGTTTTTGCGCATTAACAGATCACCTGACGCAGATGACGCAGTGTGTTTGGACATAATACGAGACAGTTCTTTATTAAATTCATAAAAGACAAAAGAATTACAGGAATACTGGATTCTAAACCTCAAAGAAATGCCACAGTCAAGACCTCGAAGCAGAAATGAGTGAGAAACATCAGCCGCTCCAAGTATAAAGCCCAATTTATACTTCTGCGTCGAACTCACGCCGTAGCTACGTCGTAGGCTGTGTGTAGCTCGCGTACCCTTCGGCGTACCCTGACGTGCACCTCTCCAAAAATGTAACAACGCGTCAACTCTACGTGGACGCAAGCGCTGTGATTGGTCTGCTAGGACCGCTCCCTCGGGTTTCACATGCTCCCTCTGCGCGCGTGAACGCGTACAACGACGCAGAAGTATAAATGAAAACCAACGCGTTGCCTACAGCGTAGAGGCTCCGGCGTAGGTCCGACGCAGAAGTATAAATTGGCCTTAAGGGTCTTTCCTTACCATTAATGATTGGATACGTCTCCTTCGATTAATGATAATGGCCAGTGCGGCGGCTGGGATATACACCTACCAACATCCGTCACCATGATTTTTGGAATGACGGTTTAGTCGCATTACATCGGTTAATGGAAACGGCGTCATTTCGCAATCGTTTTTTGCCAACATTTAGAAAAAAATCGCAAAAGTTTTGCGCAAATCTGTAATGGAAACGCGTCTAGTGGCAGATGCTGTCGGAGGAGGGCTCTCATTCTAGAGAGCATTATAAGTTTGTATATCCCACTGCAAACAAATATTTGTGCATTCTAAATGTTAATGTTGTAATATTTTTGAAGTAAATAAGCATGCTAACAGACATGAACTAAAGGTTGCAAAAATGTACTGTAGTCACAGCTAAAGGCATTGGGTAGCATGACTGGGACGCTGTATTGACCAAACAGAAGCCAGGACTAGAATGATCCATTTCATAATGGCTATTTTACAACAGCTTTGTTTTATAATTAGAAGTGAAGCGTGCAAGTCAAAGTACATTATACTGCAATTCCACTTAAGCCGAGACTAAAATTAGCCCCTGTCAGACTGTAACTGGCCTCAATCCGAGTCTGTTTCAGAGAGAACAGAAGCTTCTTGAATTGAAGCCAAACAGATCCAAAGCTATGTCAGCAGTACGATGATAAACACGCTCCCATCAGCGCTCTAAATGAGGACAGGCCGCTATGAGTATCTGAAGGGGATTGTGTTTATACAGAATGACTTTGCAGCAAGACTCGGCACTGGGATCTGGCTCCGTCTTCACCAGTCCCTCTCGGCCTCCTTCCTAAATCTGATATTAAAAAGGGATTAAGGCACCCAAACAACACTGCCAATATCCGGCTCTATCTCTTCCTCCCTTCACCAGCCGGGATAGTTCAGGAAAAGCGAGAATGTGACAGGAAAAATAAAAGGAGTGAGTCACGCAATGTGTCTCCCTTGTGAGGGAATGGAGGGGAGCAAAGGGAAAAGCATGAGATCATATTTGCGTTCATTTTGTACCTGTTGGTTGTCTCTATCCTGTAACGCAATACTGTGAGAGCCACCCTGTCCTGCAAACTCTCAGGATATCTTAGCGTGCACAACGGGGACCGATCGGCCATCTAATCCAGGACGACCCGGTGTCATAACACACACACACACACACACACAGGCCTCCTTGTGAGATAAGCCCATTGTGTGCGTGTGTAATGCATCAGCCTCAGGGCAACTATATCGAGCAGTAGGTCACACTGATGCCATTGTGTTTCTCGGAGGGGAAAAACAACCATTGATCAGTAACCCGACTCTGCTACTATGTAACGTGTTCTGATCTCTATGGATTCCCTAACTGTACCTGGGTATTTGTGTCAGTAGAGCAGTGGTTCTCAGATGCTTTTACCACAGGAGCCAGATTGTACACTGGCATCAAGAAGCCACCCAACAAAGTACCCAAACTGCTTGGTATAGTAGTTGTTTTAGTAGGAGGCAGCTGGAAAATTAATATTAAGCTGTTAGCTGGTAGCTTATTATTGCTGGTCCATGTTGGTCATTTGCTGGACCAAGCTGGTCTTTAGTTGGTCAACCAGTTATGTTCAGTTAACACGACTACCTGATATGAAGAGCTGGTACAGTTGTTGGTTTCTTGCTGGTCCAAGTTGGTGATGAGATGGTAGACCATCTTGGACCATCAACAAACCAGCTCATACCAGGGGATCTAGCTGGGTTTGGGAACATGCCTGGTTAACCAACTAAAGACCAGCTTAAACCAGCTAATGACCAACTCATGCCTGCAAGAAACCAGCAACCATGTTGGTTCAGCAAACAACCTTGTTTGAAGTAAACTACAGTTATTTAACCTAGTCTGGCTCATATTTTCCTTTGCCTTTTGTAGTTTTGTTCACCGTTTTCAAAGATGAAGACTTGTCACACAACTGCTAATCTACAGCCTCTACGAAGTGACAGATGAATTGACAAGTGTGAGACGTGATTTGAAAACTCCCATTATAAAGAAATCTGTCTGCAAGTGCTTGGCTTTGTGAATTATAAAGGTCAAGTTCTAGATTTGTCATGTTGTTTTGTTTGCAGGATAGATATGATGGTAGACCTCATGACGAGAGGACGTTTCTTGGCAGAGGATATCAGCCTTGCACCCCAAACCACACTGACCTACTTGCAGCAGAAGCTGAGAGTTGCCACTTCCCCAAGGACACATGGTCTCTGATTTAACAAAAACAACCCAAACTGTTCAAGACCGAGAGTATAGCAGGTGCAGATATGCCAGAAATAATGAAAAAGGTGGTAAATTCAGAGAACATTGAGTTTGCCACACTTGGTTCACCCAAAAATTATATATATTATATAGAGATGAATGTGACAGCACACAAGTAATATAGAAGTATATATGTTTACTCTTTTGTTGCAGGGAAACAAGCAGCTTGGACATTCTGCAAAATATATCTTAAAGGCCATACAAATTTGGAACGACATGAGGGTGAGTAAATGACTGAAAACAGTCCTGGTTTTATTTAAAACATTTGATGCCCACATCATATCTGTTTAGTAACCTTGCTAGTTAACAGATGCAGTACTGTCTGTCTCCTTAACTAGTTTTGGGTAATTCCTCATTCCCAAAATACTCAGTTAGCTTTCCAAAAAGAAATGCCACACTCTCTCACTCTCCTTCTTGCAGATGTCTGTGTTTCCCCAGCCCACATTCACCCCACCCTGAAGGCCATCTGCACCCATTGTCTGGGGCAGTGGATGAGGCTCCACCACCCCCAGCATAAACACACAACCGGCTTTGAGGAAGGGGGCAGGGGTCCGTAATTCCAACTGCAATGGAGAAAAATGACTTACTGAGCAGTAAAACACCAGCTCAATACAGACCTAAAGCAACTAATCGCCCTTCAACAGAAACTATCCTCAGCCCACAGCTTCCTTCTTTGTCTATTTATTACACCCCCTCCATCCTCTTGGGACAATATGACAGTAGATGTGCGAGACCGAGATAGCAGCAAAGAAATTGGTCACCCAGATTATGATTATTGTGTTTATAGTGATATGAAGATCATAGCTCAGGAGACTTTTTTCAAGATGTCTCTTCTGCAGTTCCTTGGGAGAAATTAAAAATAGACACAAATGAGACAATAATTGACATACAGTACAAGTTCAGAGTCGTCATTGTGTATAGTATAGTTCAGATCACTTGATCTTAAAAGAATTTGATTTAAAAACTAGTTTGATTTCATATCTCTTGACATTTGGTTGACTTTGGTATCTTGGTAGCAACACTCTTGGTAGCAACAAATGTGAGATTGCTGGGAGAAAAATCGGAGAAGCTGGAGAGCAAATGTGTATGACAGAACTGGAAGTGTGCGACCTGATAAGAGGTTGAGAACGGAAAAACAATCCTTATGCAAATTATTGTATTATCATGCTTATTCATTTTAACCCACTTTTAAAACGGTGGAGAAAACGCTGCTTTTGTTGTTGATGTCAAAGTTTGTATATCCAATTAAACTCTGCCACATTTTGGCTCAAATTCATTTTGCCAACATGGACAGGTTATCATGACCTCACCATTTAATGTCGGGAAAAAATTTACCTTCAGGATCACAAAAGCTTGCCACTTGGGGAAGTATCCTTAAAAGGACAACTTTGCATCTTATCTACCCCTAAAATGTGCATTAGAGTTGTAGTATGTACCTTTAAGTTACTAGTAGGAACCTTTTAGAAGTAAATAAGGTACAAAAATGCCCCTTTAAGAGTTCTGCCCCAGTGACAAGCTGTTGTACCCTTAAAGGTAACATTTGTGCATATTTCTAGGAGTGCTGAAACCATAATATTAATACATTTACATAAATGTTTGACTAAATTAACTAAATTTGTATGATGGACCAGTTTTGATTCTGAGTTTTGTTGCTCCTTGATGTCCATTGTAAAATCTGGGTCTTGAAGCAAAAGCCCGCTAGTCTTAGCGAAACAACTGAGCTACTTATAACCCCTAATTTAAAATTGGTAAATATTGTTTTCTTTCCCATTTGGTTTTAATATTACACTTAAACCTTTAAAGACTGTCCCTGAAGAATTTAATAGCCAGATAATCCGAAGTTTACATGGTGCTGTCTTAAATTTGCATTAACCTTCAAACTCAGGCTTACAAAAGCATGTAAATCTTTAAGCTTCTGAGTTCATGTCCCCTTACTGAAGAGATCTCCACAATACTCGTGAAATCTCTATTCTACTGTTAAGTGAGTGAATAGATGCGCATGACGTCCAGATGTTCCTCAGCAAGAGGTGCCCCAGCGTCTCTCTTCAATCTGACCCAGACGACAGACCTCTGCCTGGGTCTGCACGGGCCTTTTAGATCCCAGCAAACCACCAGGCATTGTCTGGCCTAAACAGCCATCCCTAACGCCATGAATGGGAAGAATAAGGGTGAGCTGGTTTGAATGGAAGACCTACTTTACAGACGGATGATCTCTCTCGCTCTCTATCTCTCTTCTGGCTCTTATTGTCTGTCAAGGCCACGGTAAAGCAAGCAGAAGCCCTGGAGAGGAGATTGATTTTTGGGATTAAACTCCAGGACTGGCAGCATTAACCAGACGGGTGAAGGAATATACGCGTGTGCGTCTGTCTGAAGACATGTCCATGTAAATGACAGTGCAAGAATTTGACTGCCATGTGAGCAGAGTGAAGCATACGGCTTTGTCCAAGTCGATATCAAACCACTCTATATGGCGTGATGTAAAGAGGGAAGGTTTTGGGTGTGACTTGGGGTTGGGGGACGAAAAATGTCCTTGGGAGAGGAGGTATTAAATTAGGGTGTTTAAAATGTCAGGTAGATGAGCTGTAGGCGGGGTCAGGGCACCGAATAATGATGTTTTTGTTGCTTTGGGGCGATGCTGGCCTCTGATCCATGCGAATGAGAATAATAGCCATTTCATTCAGACTCGGGGTTTCTCTTAGAAGCACAATCAACAGCCATCATACTAAAGGAGACAGGCTTTGCTTCATCTGTCAGAGATAATTTAAGACCTGGGAACATTAGTGTGTGTCTTTCAATGGTAAGGGTTTGACCAATTGCTGTGTCACATAATCATTTGTATGATGTAACCCTTTGGGCGGTTCTTATGTTTTATGAATCTTTTTCTTATGTCCTCAGATTTTTGATTCAGTCTCAAGCTTGAAGTCTTGAGTCTTTGATAAGCTTTCACATTGATTTTCTTGTTCTAGAATCAACACAAGGAATCCAAATACTCAAATCCCACCTCCAAGTCTGATATTCAGGCCAAACTTCAAATGCATATCAAATGCATACACATGCACAATGCATTCTAATTAATCCACATAATTTGACAAATCATTCATGTTCGTGGCACAAATGGTGTGGGAAACCCAAACCCTAAGTATGAACAATAGTAATGATGCTTGCCTCAGCAAACTTCACCAACACAATAAAAACAGTGCCCTAGATTCTGATAGCAGTGTGCATGAGTGTGCATTTTCCTGTGGTCGACTTCCGCAAAAACGACGTTGTTAAACACACGTAAGCTAAATGATTCACCACTCTCTCACATGATAGAGCAGCTGAGTCAGACCTGAAGATTACATTTAAACACCCAAAACGAATAACCATGCTAACAATTGCGACACACCAGACTGTGAGGGCATTGAAATGCAGCAATCAATAAAGAAACCAACAGAAAACCAGTCAGCGAGCTGATGGAAACAATCAACCACTCTGTGGTACTGAGAGACAGCTGTGAAGTGACAGGAACAACATCATCTACTACTTCAGTTTAATATTAGCTCTGTTTCAAAGCTCCCTACATGACTACTCCATTAATGGTTGATTTGGATCGCTCTACATAGGCAGCAAATCTGTGCGCCTTAAAAAATGGGAATCTCAATTAATTCTGATAGTTTTCCATTAGCATGTTGTTAAGCTAACAAGGTGATACTCTAATATTCTATTTATTTTTAGGCTTATTAAAGTATCACGTAAGATTTTGTAGTTAACTGTTAACTACATGATACTTTTTAGGCATAAAAACATAGCACACAAATATTTAATGTATTTTTAGGCTTATTAAAGTATCACACAGTTTGTAGTTAGCATGGTGTTAAGATAACAACACAATACTTTAATACCTGTAAAGACTGTTTGAGCTTTAATAAATGGGATTTTCAATTGTTTCCAATAGCTTGTTGTTAGCATGTTGCTAAGCTAACAATGTGATAATATGCTATATATGTTTAGTACCACGTAATATTTTGTAGTTGACATGTTCTAACAACGTGATACTATTAATAAGCGTAAATGTGAACACAAATGACATGTAGCCTATATTTAGACTTAAAGTATCACATAAGATGTTGTTCTTGTTCAGCATGGCACACAAATATGTATTTTTAGGCTTATTAAACTAAAGTATTGCGTAAGAGATTGTAGTTAGCATGTTGCTAAATAAGAGTAAACATTGCACACATTTTTCTGCTTATTAATGTATTGCATTGTCAAGTTAGCCACATGCTAACATCAAACTCTGATTTTTTTGGTCTTGTTAGGCAGCTCATTAAGGTTTTGAACATAACGACTGTCATCGGTGTGGGTGTGATTCCTGCCACTGCATTTCAGTGATAAAAGCTGTTGTTTGACTCACTCGCCACCAACTACACCATTAAAAACAAGTACACCACCATTCCTAGTCTCAATCGCTGATTAAAAGTCCCCACCTAAATGTGTTTGTCCTACTGTTAAAGGAGGTGATAGATCCATTCAAGCTTCACAACTTCCACAACATCCTGGCCTTAGGCAGCCATTAGTTTTTCGACCTGTCCCTCTCTCTTTAATCATCTCCTTTCCTTCCTTGTAATTTTCGTTCGGAGGCCTCATGCTAACCGCTACGGCAGCATCTCACACCCTCAAAGAGCCGAAGGCAGAAACTCGTTTACTCATAGTAAGAGACCAGATGACACGAGAGACAGATGTCTCATCAGAGACAGGTGTCTGTGGCTGAGTGTCACGCAAATAATAACTGGTTATCTGCTTATGGCGGGCAAACCACAACAGAGTGAGACAGATCGCACGGAGTGGAGGAGAATCCGTACCCCTATTTAACACCAACCCCCTCTCTTTATCTTTATCTCCCTCGTCCATTGTCACCAGCTGTCCTTCCTTGGGAACACAGGAAGACAATGAGATACAAAAGCCAAAGGGCAATTACGTGCTGCAGAGAGAGTGTGTAGTCATGTCAGGAGGGTTTGGCTGTGCGTGTGGACGCACTTACGTGTGTGAGCGTGTAGGAGAGACGTGTAATGATGGCTGAGGTCCAGAGAGAGGTCCCGCTGTTATGATAGTCCAGACGTGATAACATCCAGGAAGTCCTTTTGCATGTCTCGAAGGCATGTGGCCGAACAAAAGAGCCCTGAGTGATATCTGATCTGCATCTGACCCAAACAAACTACAGCACTTGAGGGTTCAAACGTATTAGTCAGATCAGATCATTCAATAATGCAGCACATTTTCTTGAACACTAGAACAGTTCTTGAACACACACTGTATGTGTTAATATACTGGATAAATATATATTTTTTAAAGATGGAAATCATATTAGTTAGTTTTCTTTAATAACAATGTCACAATTAATTTAACATAGATGTGATTTAAATTAATTGCACTAGTTTTGTTTGAGTGGATATTGACAATTTTATTTTAATATCTATAAGTGCACCATTAACTTCTAACATGAAAACTGGCAATTTACTCTAAGCTATTTCAGGTATTTCTTAATTTTTCCTTTAGCTAATCAAAAGACATGAAAAAAAGAAAAGAAAACTTGGCACACAAATATGCTATGTATTAATGCTGGCTTCATGTGCAATTGGAATTATTGTAAATACGAGTTTCGTAGTTAAAAATTGGACATGAACACCCTCTCAAGTCGTATTTACCACTGGGAAGCTCGGTAATTATTTTGATACCCAAGTTCCCGAGTTAGGCGTACCATAAACGTTAAACATGGCAGAGGGGAGAACGATTGCTGCTGCTGTTCCATAGTTTTCCACAACAGATACATTTCCTTGTCTTGTTATAAAAGTGCATATTTACATAATATGAGAAATCATTTTAAGTGTATTGTATGTTTTATACACAGCAAAAATAGCCTGAAATTCCAGAAGTGTCAGCCAAGCTGATGAGTTTATGGTTGTCAATGAATGGGACGCTAAATATAATTTAGATTTTAATACGATTTTCCCAATTAAAAGGCAAGAATAAACCTGGTGTCCTCCATGATTCCTGTTCTTTCTGACAACAAAGCACTTTAATGCGACTTTAATGCGACAACTTCAGAAGTGGGAAGTAGGAAATTTCCATGAAGGAAGCATAAGTCACGTAAGAGTTTGTAGTTAGCATGTTGCTAAGCTAACAAAGTGATACTTCAATAAACATAAAAATGCAAAACACACAAATCTGCTATGTACTTTTAGGCTTATTAAAGTATCTCATAAGAGTTTGTTTTATTCACTTGTTTCAAACAAAAAATGTTTTCTTGGTAATTTTGTTTAAATTGGACATATTTTACAGGTTTTTTTCTGTGGCCCTGAGTCTTTTGTAATAGCCTACCTGCAACCAACAAAAGCCAGTTCCTTAATGACCACATTATCAGGAAGTGACATCAACCCTAAACATCAGTGAGTATTAGCAATGGATTTCTGTCAATTCTGATGCTAAGATGATTACAATAAATCAGAATTATCTTGGTTGGCACATATTCAAAAGTTTCAGTGTTCAAAGTTACTGCAGAACAGCAATAACCCAGTTAACTCATAAAAAGTGTTATCCAGAAGCTAGCAGCTAATTTTTGTTAATAGTAGACTTCCTGTTTTGAACATGATCTGGCAAAATCCAATAACACTTGATGAATAAAGGCCACACACACACACACACACAGCTGATTACACGTTAGACAAAGAAGCCAGTTAAACAGCGCTGCTAGTCTGTTAAATAAATGCCTCTAGGGAGTCACTTGCAGTTTACACTAATCTCCATCATTAAGGATAGAACAACAGAGCAGCTAAGAGAATATTTGTAGTGGTGGTTTTATACCACCTCATGGGTCAGCTTTACAGTGTAAACACACCTACGTGGACATACAAATCCCAAATGAGAAACACAGGGACGGTCAGCATCACTAATTCACACTTAGTGTTGAAATGTAGCAGCAAATGTGAGAAGACACGGTTTTCATGCGTCACTGCTGAATGGTAGCCTACAAGTTTCAGAAGCAACCGCATATCCTGTTGCATTCGACAAGCTATTACTTCACACTTGGACTCACAGCTTGTCAAAATACAGTAGATCTAATCTCAATTAGTTATATTGTCACCTTCCTAAAATAATTGCCCAAGTCATTTTTGCAGGTTTCTCAGAAAACACTAGATTTTCGTTCTTCTTGATGCAGCTGCCATCTTGAAAAGCTTGTAAAATTATTTTGACTTAGGCAAAATAAAACGGCCGAAGTCACACTCTTGACATAGGCCATTACTACAGGGGTAACTTAGAATTGCATGATCTGTTCAACTGAGGATGTAGGCGATTTTACCAGAGGTGGCCAGCATCATGAGGAGATGACTTATGCAAAAAAATAATTTTGTCAAAAAATGACATGGGCAATTATTTTAGGAAGGTGACGATATGTAATAGCTGCAGTCCTTAACTTTTTTTGTGTTTAAAATTTACAAAATGTATACAATAAGCGAGTACATCATGAATCATTTTACAAACCGTGCTTTTGTCTTATCCTGAATCACTAGGGAACACCTATAATAAGTGTTTATATTCGGACTATAGACTAGTTCGGGTCGTGCCGCTGCGGAGTAGCCTAGCACCTGCGTGACTCGTCATAGACATAAACAGAATGAAGTAGCTCCGGCTACAATGTTCTTCCGCAAAATGCACACAGTTCTGTTTATTAACGCTAGAGCGCCAAAAGTTACGGACTTCAGCTTTAAAGAAGGATTGCTGCTACTGTATGATACTCTGGTATAAGTCATGGCAACGCTGCTGAAAAAAAAGAGCTAAAAACCATAAGCTGGTCTTAGCTGGTTTTCCAGCCCGGGCCAGTTGCATAAACAGCTTCTAAGTTAAGACCGTGTCTTAACCCTTGTATGGTGTTCGGGTCTGTTGGACCCGTTTTCATTTTTTATCAAAAGAAAAATGATACGATTAATTATTTTTTCAAACTGAGACTCATTGGCCTTGGCTCATTTTCTGTGAAGAACATATATCAGAACACATTTTCAATGAAAACACACTGTACACCCCCCCTACACATTTATATTACACACAGGATGTTCGGGTCCACTGGACCCGGGGCTAATAAAAGTGTGGAAATTGTAGGTCCTGTGTACCTTTACTCTGTCCTCCTCCTGTCAGGGCCTGCTGTTAGTGTGTGTATGTTCTTGTATATGGTTTATGAGGACACAAATGTGTATAATGACATGGGTATTACAACGTAAACATGGTTTATGACGACATCTGTGTCCTCATACTAAAACATACTAAATGGTGTTTTTTGAAATTCAAAAAATGGCAAAAGTTGTCTGTGATTGGTAGGTTTAGGGGTAGGGTTAGTGTAGGGGGATAGATTATACAGTTTGTACATTAGAAAAAACATTATGCCTATGGAGACTGACCGTACACCACATATCCAAGTGAGTGTGTGTGTGTGTGTGTGCATGTGTGTGTGTGTGTGTGGGGGGGGGGGGGGGGGGGTGTTTTGTGTGTGTCTGTGTGTGTGTTGTATGTGTGTGTGTTATGTGTATGTGTGTGCATGAGTGTGTGTATGCGTGCGTGTGAGAGAGAGATTGTGTGTAAGTGTGAAAGAGTGCAAAAGTGAGTTTTGTTTCTACCCCTGCCATTTCCACATGAGGTTGCAATTCTTAAATGTGATCTAACAAAGGTAAAGATAAAATATTAACCATAAATGCTGTTTGTATTGCTTGTAATTGGGATGAAGTAAACATCTGTTGAGTATTTTAACATAACATTTTTGATTGTGTTGAATTAAAAACCCAAAAATGCAGCGGGTCCACCAGACCCACGAACACTGGCTGAGTAACAAAAATATGAACACCACACAAGGGTTAATAACTAGTTACTTTTTGGAATTAATTAAATTAAACCACTTGTAAGACTAGTCTAAGTTATTGCAACTGGCCCCTGGTCATAGCCGGTTTAGCGGGCTGGTTTTTGAGGGGTTTTGGCCAATTCTTTATGGTCAGGCTGGGAGATTAACTTCTTGACCATCTTAAACCAGCTGTCCAGCTTATGCCGGTTTTAGCTGGGGGTTTTTCCCCAGAACGGATATTTTTTCATGATTTTAACTCATATATCAAATAATTTAACCAATTCCAATTTTATTTCTAAGTTATATGAGATTCAGCTAGACAAAAAAAAAAAAGTACAGTCAATGTGATACTTAAAAATAAGGTAGCAACTGAACTTAATTTTTTTTTTTTTTTTTTATTAGCTGGACATTTTTACTGATTTTTACGGCCATAGAACTTCACCACTGAAAAGTACAGTTGTATTGATGCATTTTGAAACCCGTTTTGTCTCACACAGATGATTTTTCTCACAGCGGCTCGAATCTAATTATCAAATGCTCACCCCCTAAAGTGAAGCTTTCCCTAGAGTGCCACAGATTGCTGGCATTTATTTTGAATGTCACTGAGTGAGCATGTAGGTGGAGAGACACCATCAGGACTCACGTGGGTGGAGACTGCGGTTATAGCAGTTTCATTTTGACAATATTATCACAATTGCATATCTTATTTCCTCTAGGACCTGTTGGAAATTCAACCATAAATTGCACCAGAGCTTCAACCATGATGACTTCAACTCACCGTCACGGCTTATTGTTTTCAAATGCTGCCAGGCCAGCAAGAGGATACTTTGTTTAATTTGGTTGTGGGAGTCTGGGCTGCGGGTCGTGTGAATGAGCGTGTTAAATATTTAAGCAGGTGGATGCAGTCTGGAGCCGGTGCCTGTTGTCATGGCTCCCAGACACACTCACGAGAATGACTGCGGTAATGAGGTAGTCTGACCCCAGATAGCCTGCAGGGCATGGTTGGTCATGTTGGCTTTAACAACAGCGCTGGTCCACTCACAGCTCCCCTTTAATTAAGGTCTCAAAAGGCTTTTTAAACATGTCTGATTGGAGAGTGCTGGGGGTTGTAAAACGCCATTAATAGCATCATACACAGTTAAAGCAAAGCAGCAAGAGAATTAAGTAGGACTTGAGCAAAGGTCGCAACCTTTTTGGTCTTGTCCAAATGCAATGAATGTCTCTTCATGCAGTGAGATATCAAATCCATATTACATAATACAGGACTAGTGCAGTTCGCCACACTACTTCTACACTCTCAGATTTTTTTTTTTCAAAAGCTGTCACTGAAGTGGTACCTTTTCAAAAGCTACACCTTTCTACACAGTCTCTCAAAGGTACATATTGGTACCAAAAGTGTACATATCAGTACCTAAATGATACATATTGAAACATTTTTGAAGGGTATCCCAGTGACAGCTTTTGTAACTTTATTTCTAAGAGTGTAGGCCCTGTTTACACCTGGTATTAAGATGCATTTTGGTCGATCGGATCACAAGTGGACGACGCTGTGTAAACGGGGTCTAAAATGTTTTGATCTTGTCCACTTTTGACCACTTCCAGAGGTAGTCGAAAACACATTCGACCGGATTGCCTTTGAAGTGTAAACGCTCATGTGGTCGAATACGTTCGAACAGACACAAAATATGCTCTCCGTCTACTTAACTAATGTGTAAACATTATCAGAAGACCACTAGCCAGCAAGATTTAAACTTTGTCGGCTGAAGACCCAAGTTTGGTTTGAAGTTGAAAAACATACCAAGCACAATGTTCTCTCACCATTCCTGATTTCTAACACACACTCACAGCGTTCTGTCAGAGCAGAAACGAAAGCTGCTGATCTCCGTGTGTTTTTCCGTCATCTCCAGTCGCGTTCATGTGTAAATAGCTTGAGCGTATTTTGTCCATTAGATCTGAAAAAGCCCATACATTTACCCCCCCCCCCCCCCCCGAACAAATCAGGAAAAGTGGTTGAAAATGGACAAAAGAGACGGATTAAAACACCAGGTGTAAACGGGAATGTGTCTCCCTCGTCTACTTGTCATCCGACCGACCAAAACGCATCTTAATACCAGGTGTTCAGTGAGGTTTTTCCAGACGCAATAACCTCACTGATGTAAATATAAAACCCTTTTCAGCTCAGTTCATCTCCCACCATGCGTGGCATCATCGTCAGGTGTGTGACTAGCACGCATGCACATGGGGTTAAAGGCCACGTTACCAATTCCTCTCTTTTTAGACGTAGAGCTCGCTGTCTTTCTTGTGCCTTCGACTTTCAAGCTGCCTGTGAAGTTAACATCAAACAGCTGAAGCCCTGTGCACTGGCTTTGAAGAGCTGAGCTCTGCGATCCCCTTGTGCTGGCGCTGGTAAAAAGCTGCCACGCTAAAAAAGTCAAAGACCGCAGGGAACGGACAGTGAACTCAACCCACTCCGCCCTCCCTGTAAGCCGAAGGGAGCCTTTGAAACATATTCCACTCTTGATAATGATGTTTCAGTGCTTCTGTCAGCCATGAGTGGAGGTGTGGGCATGTGGATTTTGGCCTTTCAAGGTTTCTTTTTGCCAGAATCACTCATAACCTATAAGAGAGACCAGTCAGTCTGTATATATGCGTATTAAGAGGGTATTCAAATTAAATGTGCTATCATGAGGAATTTTTTTTACCTTTAAGTGCATCTCAAAGGCTCTGGATCAGCACTACTTGAAGCACGCAAAATTCTTTAAACATTGCAACAGTTGAGATGTTTTCACATTCTGTGGTGCCTTTTTTGTAAAACAAATTAAGCATATAACAAATTATAATAAGTACAAAATGTAAAAATATTAGTGCTGTCAAAATTGTTAAAATACCCGTCTCGGCGAGTATTCTCATGAACATAGTGGGTTATGTTTTAAGTGAACGTAAAAACAGTTGAGAAAGAAATCGGATGTGCATCATTATATCGGATCCATGCATTCGCTCTTAAAGTGACAGCAGCCTATAAATACCTGATGCAGACTCTCATTAACGTAAGCAAACAACAAAACATAGCTTAACCAAAGATGGATCTTTGTTAATATTTAATTTATACAGTGAACACTATAGTGTTATTTAACATTTATGCCTAATTATTACATTTCTATACCTGAATACACTAGTTAGACCTTACATTATGTGTGCCTTGGTTGTGTTGAATGTACATTTGTTCTTAGTTTATTACTGACTGTTCACTTGCCCATTAATCTAACAAAAATGTGTGTGTGTGTGTGTGTGTATATATATACACACACACACACACACACACAAACTGAACAAAATTTCAAAGCCAACACTTTTGTTTTTCCCCCATTTTTCATGAGCTGAACTCAAAGATCTAAGACTTTTTCTATTTACACAAAAGGCCTATTTCTCTCAAATATTGTTCACAAATCTGTCTAAATCTGTGTTAGTGAACACTTCTCTCTTAGATGTTCTCTTCACGGATGAATGCCAGTTTTCACTGTACAGGGCAGATGTCAGACATCGTGCATGGTGTCGTGTGGGTGAGCGGTTAGCTGATGTCAACGTTGTTGTGTTGCACTGCGTGAGGCAAATGGTGGTCACACCAGATACTGACTGGTTTTCGTTCATTTTGTTCAGTGTATATATCTGAGAGAAACGCTGTGAAATATGTTTTGACTGGAAATGACTTTGGCGACGACCTACAGCCAATGAGAAAGCAAGATACAGGGCAAGGGAAAGTCCGGGGGGGAGGAGTCATAGATCTGCAACAAAACATAACCAAAGCATGACTTCTGCAAGCAGCCATTATCTTTCTCATATTCTTTTTTACTGCAAATAACTTGTATCGCAAGCTTCTTGCAGACTGCCATTTTTAACAGGAATAAATCCAATCTCACGCGTGATCTAACAATACTTCCTGTATCACTTCTCGCGTGTGTTTGGTTGTGAAATGTAATTTGTAGACCAGACAGAGTTGTCTGTGATTCTTCCAATTGAAATGTGTAATGTTTCACCCTTTGTCGCCGATCCGTCGTGAATAAATGGTAGGCTACCCCAGAAAGTCGTTTAGTGTGAGAAGAACAGCGATCCTGCAGTGTGTACCCGGCATAAGAGGTTTACAGTACTCTGTAATGCGAAACTTCTTTGCATGAGCTTGCGTTTCCAGTCTCCCACATTCGTATGCATATGAATGGAAGTCAATGGAACGAAAAGTGTAGCGTGACCACATCTTAAATCGGGTGTGACCAAAACCTAGACTGCTATTCAAACCAGTATTGACTAATTTCAATTTGTTAGAGCCATATCACTGTGCCCTACCCGTAACGTAGCGTTATTTTTGTGGCATAGCAATGCTCAGTATGTCCGAGGCTATTACGAGTATTTTGAAGGCTGTCCCGATTTCAGAAAATCAGCTATTATAAAATGTAATATCTTGTGAGGCTTAAATACTCTAAATAACTCCAACTCTAAAATATAATGGTTGCTTTTCTGAATTGAGATGGCCTTAATGATGAAACAAAGCATATATCTTGCAATTTAAATGTGCGTTATTCTTCTTATTTTGTGTGTAGTAGCCTACATGTGCTCTGTAAGTTGGTGTTTTCAATGTAGAGCAACCATTGGTTCCATATAGGAACGTTGTATTTGCTTAAAAGTAAATTAACTGTTTATGTTTCTCTCATATTGTATGAAACTATTTTTAGGAAGGCACGAGTCCGCGTCGATGACGTCATGGCTCGGGGGGTCGGGTCGCTGTGTGGACGTGACAGGCGAGCCCGGGCGGCGCTAGGACCCGGGAATGTCTAAGTGCTTTATCTCCTCATCCATTGCATTCATTTATTCTGTAGATCCAAAGAGCGCAGCACAGCACAGTAACTCTCATACAGTTTCAATTCCAACCATATTCGCTGCACGGGAACAAAATGGTGAGAAGTGAGAGAGAGAAACGAAGAGAGGAGGTGAAGGCCGAAGACTTATTTTTGGAGTCCGAAACATCTTTGGATCAGCAAGATTTTGAGATGTCTACTTGTCCTTTCAATGACGTTTTCAACTCCACAGACTCTTCCATGATAAACACTTTCCTGAAAAACGTACAAGTTTTACTGGAGGCTGCCAGTTACATTGAGAGCGCCGAGAGAAAAGATGGAAGTAAGTAAAATAATAGTGCACTTATGAGTGATTTTTGACTGATTTGCGTATTGCAGAGAAACTGTTTCATTGTCAATAGACTCAGACAACAAAGGATTGAGTTCATCGAAGAAGTAGACAAGGAACATGTGCATTGTATCCCGACATATGATGCACAGCCACAATGCTTTTAAAGGATCAAGTTTCCAAAATGTAAAAGGAGCCCTTTTCATATTTTAACATATTTTGATTATGCATATAATCCTCTAATGCAGGTACTTAAATTATTTGGGTTGATTTCAGAGCTGTTTTTATCTGCACAAAGTGATATAATGTCAAATTTCACATGTTCATGTATTATTTCATGCGTCAGAGACACAAAGCAGGGGAATAATTCCCTCTGCAGCACTTAATGTCCCACATCGCACACTGACTGTCCCGAGCTGGCATGCACTGTCATATGGGGCAGTTCAGAGTCTGGCATTGTTCGGCAGTGAGACATGCCAGGCTGTTTGCCACCTTTCTCTTTCTCTCGAGGAACATAAACAAGTAAATAAATAAATAAATAACATTTGCTGGCACAATACACACACTGACGTCACCTCTTAGGCTACTGTGGTACAGCACCATATAACTCCATCACGCGCGTATAATTGTGTGTGTATTATGACTCATTATCAAAAAATGCACATCGTACTAATAAATGCATTTGATCATATGACGCTGTTTTTGTTTGAGCATTTAATTGTGCTTTGTTCAGATTGGAAATTGTAAGAAAAATATCTTCGCACCCCACGTTTTACATTATTAGCATACATTTTAAATGTAACTTATAAGACTAATCGTGTCTGAATATAAACTTAAATAGTATAATGATAAGTTTAATAAGCACTTTGGGAACAATAGAATTTGTTTATGCTTTCACCAACTCGCTCCAATAGATCGTCCGATTAACATTCATTGCGATTTAAAGAGAACCCGAATCATATGGGGGTAAATCTGACATTTTATATGCAGACTGCTATATCTACTTCAAAAGAGTTCTCAAAATTGCCTTCCTGTTTCTTAGGGGGGTGTGTTCACATGACATCCACATGGCGCACTTTGCGCTGATCTGATTGGTCAGAGCTTGTTGCGTTGGCGAACGCTTACAAGAGCCTCTGACCAATCACAGAGCTGTGGGGCTATGATGTCATATGTTGCTGGGCCTGGCTTAAACGAGACTGGAAGTGAGGGATTGTGGGAGTTGAAGTGCGCTGTTTCCAAACTGGAATAGAGCATTAAAACATAATTTTTTTTAAAGCGTTAATATGGCATGTAACACGCATAACGCAGATGGAATTGCCCTGCATGTTACATGCTTATTAATGAATTAATAATAATAAATAAATGGATACATGAAATATTGATTTGAGTTATTGTGTCATTAGCCTAGACTGCACTGCTAACGTTAGTATGTAGGGTTTCAGTATATATATATATATATATATATAGGTATTTTTTACTCTTGTTTGCTAGAAAATGCTATATATTCATTAGGAAGACTTTCTCGTGTATAAATGTGCCCAATAGGAAATAATCTTTGAGTTAATATTAAGAACAGAGTAACTATCTAAGCAAGGTTATTCTTTTAATATGTATCAGCAGGACTTTAAATCAGACTGTCGTTTGCGAGTTAAAGGGCCGGTTTGGTGAATGACTCAATTTCCCACAATGCCCTGCGCCGAGGTCTCTATCCGCTCAGCTGTTAAAACAGTAGGTAAACAAACTGAGGGAGGAGAAAAGAGCGCAACACCAGGGACTTCGCAGGCTGGGCTCTCGGGGACTCTTTTGTACCTGTTTCTATTGATTTTATACACTTTATACTCGACTGTTTTCCTAAAGCACTTTTACTATTTTGATATTCAGGCGTCGGATGTTTTATTTTTGTTTGATTTCCGGTAAACCAGCTTGTTAACAGTGAAGGAAATACCTCGAGTCGACGGTTCAGCAAATAGAAACAAGAATACAAAGTGAATATTTGAAGGATTATTCAATGCTTGGTCTTGCTGCGCGACAGCTGTCATCGTGATCACACATCAGGAAACACAACAACATCCATATATTTATTCAAACGATGACTGCTGTGCTGAATATACAGACATTACTGGAAGCAGCCGAATATATAGAAAGGAGAGAAAGAGGTACATGATATTTGATGGTTATATATCACGTTATAGCATGACAACTGTCGTGTCGTACGGATCAACGTGTGTTTTTAAAGTGTGAGGGGTGTTTAAAGGGACTTGACCCGATTGGGATGTGGTGTGACTCGTTTCTCTGCGGTGTCTTTTTCAGAGTGTGAACACGGATATGCCTCGACCTTTCCGTCTATTCAGCACTCCAGCTACCAGAGACAAAGGAAATTCCGAAATAAAAAGTGCAACAACAACCACAACAGGTAAGCACATGATCTGACTCTCCACGTCCACGAGAAAGCAGAATACACACTCTGCTGGAGAAACGCCAGGGAGAGACGTGTGCATAGCTCACACTGCTATGACATCTGTCCGGACTGCATGATATATATACGGCCTTGCTTGAATTATTGCTGCTGTATTTTCTTAAGCATTTCCTATTTGACTTTTTAACAGCTTCTGGATCGGTTTTGTTACGTTTAAAAGCAGGATACACTTTTAAATGCATTATGTCTGATGCACTTTGCTATATGTATGCATACATATATATGTTATAAAGCGTGCTGTATGATTATTATTGTTATTATTAATGTTTGTTGTGTAGTTTTGGGGGAGGGGAGCTCTCATCAGCTGATTGTCAAACGGGACTCTTGCTGCAGAGCTGAGGTTAGGGACCGTGCGAAAACTCACGTCCTGTTTTCGCCTTTGGTCGACATGGGGTTTCATTTTGTCTGAACCGAAAGTTTGTAATTTTCGGTTTATTTCAACCCGTAATCGCTTAATATCCGCTAAATATTCCGTTAGACCAAAAAAAATCCAGTTTTTGAATGTGTCTGTTATAAGAAGAGTGTTTTATTTTTTTTACCGGACCCTTGAACACACACGGCTCTTATTTACAGCAACTGTTGTGGCTGCCAAGGTGAACAGCCTGAGGCGTATTTATTAAATGCTATTTCCACGTTATTCTCCTTCTAAAACATGATTTGGAAAATTATCGCCGACCTTTTCCCGTTAAATGTCGATTTAATGAACGAAACAAATCGAAAAAGTTGCAGGCGCTTTAATCCGTCCATTAACAGAAGCTTTTGCTGAATCCCGTGCACGCGACACAACAACAACAACAACAAAAAACATGATATTGAGATATGATTTACTAGATTTTAAAATGCCCAAAATGAGTCTAGGTAGTCAGCTTATCAAAAATGACTAGGTAGTTCACTATAATGCGTTTAAGTTATCTTTCCACGTTATTCTCCTTCTAAAACATGTTTTGGAAAATGATGACCAGGCATTTTTTTTTTGCTAAATGTCGATTTAATGGAAAACAAATTTACATTTATACAGTAACAGGCGTTTCAATCTGTTTATTAAAAGACAGTTTTGTTGAATCACGAAAATGGTGCTATGATGCCAAATATCAGTTATCTTGGTATAGGTTTTTTTTTTTTTTTTTTTTTTTTGAGATGCCCTAAAATTTCATCTAGCTAGTCAGCTGACTAGGTTTTGTGGTGGCCAAAAATGCCAGCTGGCTTGGCAGTTCACTATAAAGCAGACACAATTCATTTGAAAGGTTATATTCTCTTTATTAAATTATCTTTCCATGTTATTCTCCTTTTAAAACATGTTTTGGAAAATTACCAACAGTCATTTTCCGCTAATTGTCGATTTAATGACAATAAAACGAGTTGAAAATACAGTAACAGGCATTTTAAACAGTCAGCTGACTAGGTTTTGAGGTGGCCAAAAATGCCAACTGGGTCGGTAGCTCGCTGGGTTTCGAGATGCTCAGAATATCTGTTTCTGTGGGCATTTTACCAGGTTTTTGTGATGATCAAAAATGCCATCTAGGTGAGCAGGGTTTCGAGACACTGTGTGCGTGTTATTGTGTTTAGGGTGAGTGCCGTCTGTTTCGTTTCACTGCACATCAGACATCTTGATGACTGATCTCAGGTCTGTGTTACTGTACACAAAGCAAACAGTGATGGAGGGAATGTAAGGGAAACACTATCTGATCATCTGGCATGCATGTATGGAGGTGATTCGGTAGACTGACCCGAGGAGAGCTATCCAGGCCACTTCAGGTGGAAAGATTGTGATGAAAAATACTTTTCCACACATGTCAAAAACAAACCTGGGGCCATCCCCGTTTTTCTTTGTTTTGTCTGCCTAGGGCAACACACAGTTTCGTCACAAAGATTGTCACGCTTATGCTGTGAATTTAAAATTACGAATACACTAGTATACACTGAAACAAAAAAATAATACGTTAAGTTTACACAGCACAATGCAGGGCGTTATTCAAACACCTGTAATAAAAAAAAAACCCCTCATATTTACACAGTATATTTGCCTCTGTTTTTACAGACTTTCCTTATCACACAAAATCAAGAGCTGTGAAAACACAGTCATACTGTTAATAAGTCTTTTCCTCCCTCGCTCCGTTCCTCCTCCCCACTGAGCACACAAGCATCTTCCCGTGTGAAGCGGCGATACCATAAGGTCAGCTGCAGGATGCCAGAAAACACGCTCTTGGTATTAATAGTCGCCAATAAAAGGAAGTGGTCACGTGACCCACGGAGAAGTAGGGCTTCGCTGCAGCCACGTCTTTGCAGCTCCTGCAACGGCATTGCCATGCACCAGTTTGTCCGGCCATTTAGTGCTTTGGAAAAGCTTTCAGCGTGTTGCCACACAAAGAGCCTCTTAGGGGGACGGCTGATTCACTTTACATTATTAACATAACACTGACTCGTGCTCTCAGAGAGGGCGAGAGAGAGAGCGTCCACTGGCACTCACTCATTGTACGAGGAGGAGAGCTCTCTCACGTGCTCACATATACAGGGTGGTCATTGTGCGCGCGTTTCTATGCTCTGCACACTTAATTTCTCTGTCTTTTCGCTGCAAACAAAGAGTTGCAGTGACATGTGGGTCATCTAGAGGAGCCTTTATAATTCCATCTGAAGCCACTGGATTGGTTGTGATGGGGGAGCTGGTTCATCCCTCCAATAAAGATTAATTAGTAAATCCAGTGGAACCTTTAATGACGCATGGCCTTGTTCTTCACGAGCGGCCAAGCTTTTTTTCCTCTCGCACGTTCTCTGATCTCACGACGAGAGCTGACGTTTAATTCGGGAGCCAAGTGCTTGAGAAATAAGCTTGTTTATGATGAGGGTTGTGATAAAAACCTTTAGTGCACTTAATGCCCAACAGACTCACAAACAAGTTGAAGTTTGCTCATTCATTTCTTCTGCTTTGTTTTATAGGTCCACGCACAATGAGCTGGAGAAAAATCGGTAAGTACGATTTTTACGTTTCTTTTCTTTTCTTTCCATTTTAAGGCTAACTGACATTGCACCGATAGATGTCAACAGATAAGTTCATTAGGTTTGGTGAAATCGGTGTGTTAACCCTGTTGTCATTGCAGTGCGCTTGTTTACACTGATTGAACATGTTCAGTCTGCGTTTGTCAGGTTGTGGAAAGTCTGAGAAGTGACTCACTGTAATCTGGTGATTGTTGCCGTTGGTCGGCGTCTGACGTGGCAATGATTGAGAATTTCACAAGACAGACTCAAACTTGCATTAGCCTCATGAGCACCACGACTCAAACTTGTGCAATAATTGACCACAATAGGTAAAAATTATTAGTAAAAAAAGGTAAGGAGCTGCGATACAATATCATATCAATATTTGAGCCCCAATATGAGAACATTTGCTTTAGATCAGAGGTCTAGCTCAGTCCTACAGAGTTTAGCTCCAACCCTGTGCCGACACACAAACCTGTAGGTTTTAAAATAAGCCTGAAGGACTTAATTAGCTGGATCAGGTGCATTTAATGAGGGTTGAAGCTAGACTCTGCAGGGCTGTGGCTGTCCATGAACTGGGTTTGACACCCCTGCTTTAGATCCTTAGGGTACGTCTACACGATATACTAAAAACGGAAACGTTTTTCCTTTGCTTTTTTCACATACAGACGACAACGCTGTCAAAACGATCCCCGTTCACAAGGATCTGTGAAAACGACTAAAAACGCTGTGTTATGTATGGCAAGCCAGTAGTTGGCAATGTCACTTTGGAAAGAAACATTTAATATCTATAGTCTGTACACGTAATACGCATGACGCCACCCTTTTGTACAAATTTGCTTTTTTGACGACCCAAATATCTGTTTCAAAAACTTGCACTTTGAAACCCGTTTTCAAAAGCTTGCGTTTTCAGGCCCCCAAAACGCTGTTGTCGTGTAAATGAACTGCCAAAATGCATACATTTTCAGTTTTAGTCAAAGTTTGGTAGGCTGTGTTGTGATTGAAAACAGTAACGTATTGCAATCTTTTATTTGCAGTCTAAATTGGGCGTTTGTGGTTTGAGTGCTTTGCATAATTGAGGAGCACGGCGCCTGTAAGTGTCAGTAAAAACAATGTGAGGGAACTGCGTACATTCCAGGTTTGTCATACCAGGAAAAGACAGCAACACTGTAAAAATACTTAGAAATGAGACTATATATAAGTTATATAATAGTGGTCTTTCCCAAAAATATTAATGCGAAGGTGTAATTAAAAATTGTGATTCTGTGATCACTCTAAATTGTAATGTACACACATGCATTTTCTGCAAAGCTGCTGTGAAAAGCGCTATACAAATATATGTGAATTTAATTGATTCTTGATTGTAAGGAAATTAATACAGTGAAATATCGCAGTGCTTTAAAATATAATTTTTTCCGTCACTTCAAGTATGGAAACTACTCTTAAAATTCATAAAATATGAAATCATAACATTACATAAGGCTAACAGAAAGCTGAAGAACAGTCCTACAGTTGTCCCAGCAGCAACAGGTAACTAAAAGTGAAAGTAAGTGGTGACCCAATTCTTCTAATCTAAGGGCATTCCCTCTCCTCGTGGCTCGGCCACCCCTCGGCCCTAAACAACTACTGGAGCCACAGTTTCAGATTACTAGCCAGAGTGCAGGGAGACGACAGAAACAAGAGACACAAACAAATGTCCTATCTTTCACAATGCCAGTTGCATAATAGGAAGAAAATGCACAAAAGGAAGCTAGTTATTACGGTAGGTGTACATTATTAAGAGGATACAAGTGTTATTTCTTTGAAATTACCCATACCTATGGGTGGAGTTTTCTTTGAAATCACCAGCCATGTGTGGCGTGAGCGTTTACAGACAACTGTATGTTTTAGTCTCACGAGTTCTTATCTGATAGTCATTAGACGGCGGGGCCTGCTGTTTAGGCACTGCACGCGAGTACTGAGGCTCCACTTCAAAGACTCAAAATAACTCTTGTCTAGACGAGCAGCAGCAGCAACTTCTTTGTGACCCTCTATCTGAAAACCTGGAGATCTATGAACTTGCCTTAAGCACAGCCTACTCATGGAGTGTCACGTTTATTCGCTTGCCAGCCATTTTGGTTGGGACATGGTAAGACGTGTTGGGCAAAGTGAACAAAGGCTACTGGTGGACCAGAACACAGTTTTAGTTCAAATAGTTTTGAGTACACCATACTTATGTGTGCTTGAAAATAGCCTCATCTCCTCCCAGACCAGCTGTGTTTCTCAGATAATGTCTACACATGAGAAGGGTTGTCACTGCGCCGGCACGGGGTTGTATGGGTTTGGGGCAGATAAAGATGCCAGGGCTTGTCGGACAGCCTTTAGTGTCAGCACAAATAAATATTACACAACACATCATGACGATGTCAGCAACCACACCCAGCACTAAACCATATTTCCCCTGACTCCACATTACCATTGTCTATTACAGTTCTCGACGACTGGACACCCATCATTTTTATTTTGCTAAATAAATATGTCCCTTTTAGCTTGTGATGCACCACGATACTTTGAAATGGTCGTACGGATGCACAAGGGGGACGGTTTCCTGCTTGCCAAAGCGCTACTGCAGTCACGAGTGGCAAGCGGTTGCCATTTCGTGGTTGCCATTTCGCGTCAGACATCACATATACTTTCTGTTTGATGAACATGTAAGATAGCTCACATTGTTTTTGAATGTCAGAAAGGAAGAGGAAGGAGATGAAAGCCTTTGACCGCATTCCGGCTTCTCGCAACCCGCGACACATATACAGATAACATGTGTGTGCATATAAGCATGCCGCCTTTTGATCTTATGATGCCTTTGAACAAATGTGGTGAGCCTCAACTTCCTGAACTTGGGTTAGGTTGCAGAGTTCGGATGTCAAAATATATTATGTGCTGAGGAAGATGTCAAATTGAACAATCACTGATTTAATTTCCTATTATAGGTGTCATGTTGTTGTTAATTATTGGGTACATGCAAGTGAGGGTGTTTGGCTGTGTGTTAAGCATGTTGTTGTGGTTGTGTGGGCCGTGGTGTGTTTGACAGTGAGAATGCAAAGGCTCAGGAATAAAGCTGCCAAGCTGGCTTACTGAAAATAGACCAACGGTCCTAAGAAAAGATATTTTCAAAACGTAGAGGAGCCCGGGCTGATTGGCTACAACACTCTTCCACCCACAATGAGAATTATGAGGAATAAAGTGCGTGTAGAAGATGTCAAGGTGTGCTCTTCAAGAACTTGCTGTCGACGACCTTATGTGTTTTCCTTCCTGTGTTCTAAGGAAGATGGGGGTCAGAACATTCCGCTTCCCCTGGGAATTCCGGAAACCCTCTGGAAGGGAAGCCAGAACTGGCTGTTCTCGCTGACCTGATGCCTTGTAAGCTTTTCTTGGCCAGCAAAAGCAGCTTAGGAAGTGTGATCTTTGGTCAAGTAAGCAATGCATACTCGCACACGTGCCAGGGCATGTTCGCAACGCACACGTAGACACACACTCATGCTATGGAAGGTTGACAAAGCTCTGGGTGTTTTTGGTGAGTCAGGAAGGACACACACCCCGTGGCAGTCTTCAAGTTCTGTCGGAAGGGTATAGCAGAGGACATTTGAGATTCGGAGGCCACTAAAGCTCTGCCTTGCCCCACATTTACTGTGTTCTGTAAAAGAACACTGTGTTTCATTGCATAAACACACAAATACAACATGCATGGCTACTAGTGGGTAATGTTGCAGAAACAACACAAACAGACCCACATCATTGATGGCACTGTGAACCTTGCTATACAACAACACCGAACATTTTTAGACTCATCCTTACTAACACAAACAAATTCTTGAATTACAGGCTGAAATCTAGAAACATTCCGGAGTGGCATAATCAGTTGGATCAGCAACACCCTTAAAACCTGATAATAATGTTTGTATGATTAGTTTCGACATTGTGTCAAAGTATGACTGTTTGCAGGCCTCGATGTTGAAACCTAACAGTCAAGATAGGGGCAGGGACCAATTGTAATTGCTTAACAACTGGTGAATGAAAAACCCATTATTGGGCAAACTACTTATTGAAATATTGGGGACACGTGTCCTCCTCTATGTATATGGTGGTTTTTGCCGTGGGGCATACCACAGATTGTCATATATTGAGTTCTGCTTGGCCTATGGAATCACCATGGCAAGCTGGACAAAGCCACACTATCCACCCATCCAATTGGTGGAGCCCTTGAAGGTCATCCAATCATAACCAGCCACATTGATCTGCACCCTTTCTTTGTGTGTCATGGCCTTTGATCTGATTACGGAAGAGTCCTATGGCTGTTTGCCCTTCCACCACCGCTGTGTTTATTTTTTGTGTTTGGATTAGGCATCCTTCCGGGGAAGTAAAGTGGATTGAGTGGATTTGCTGAGAGAGAGCGAGAGAGTGGTGTCATTCAAACATCTGGTGACATTTCTGTTTTCTGATTTCGTCTCGTTTGTTTTTGGGATCACCTCACATTTTTATTAGATTACCCAAAGTGTGCTCTGGCCTATTGAAATACGTGTAATAGAGAGCCATATAATAGAGAATCTGTGTTTTTCATGTACATGGCCATCTGCAGGAGCTTTAGGGATGGGGGCAGCGGTCACATGACTACACACATAAACACTGTGGGGTCTGCTGGTCTGGGCTGTGTGGAGCAGATTACAGCTCAGCACGTGTGAACTAATCCAAGTGTTACTGATGGTCCAGAGCAGGCCTTGCTCCTCCACAGCTGTTACTGTCTGAGTTTGTATGTGCTTCTTTATTTCCCTATGATCTTTAGCCATCACTCTGCCAGTAGTCCATTACTGTACATGTGTTTAATCAGGGGTGCAACAGAGGTATATCCTCGGCCCTATGTAATTGACATTCTGTCCTCCTACTAGGGATGAGTCCCAATGTTCAACTAGTTGCCCAACAACCGACTAGACGATTGGAAGTGACAAGATTATTCACATATTTCATTTGTTTGTTTTTAGTTTTGATATTTTTAGGGATAGCTCTATAATTAGCATGCTTTGCCTTAGTTTGTTAGACTGTTAATAGAATAAGTTGTGTCTTTAAATTAATCTTCTTTAAAGTAATGTCTTACACATTCAGAAGATTGACTTTGGCAATTGCAGTTCATCTCACTCAGTTTTTTTGTGCATCCCACCACAAGAATTGCATGAAGTTAAAATTAGTCCAACTTGTAAAAAGCCTTCTTGAAACCCTTGCAGTCAATTCCCATTACGTTGACTACTAGTCAGTCGACTTGCTTTTTAGGCAACCCCACCCACTAGTTGATATTGAAAATATGTATTTTTGCACGTCCACCCCCCTTTGTGTGTCGTACTACAGTAAGCTGTCATTGGTTCATGGCTCAAAGGCTTCTTTGTTTGCGAGCATGTTTACATATAGTGCTGTCACAGTGTCTGTCTGTACTGTATTTCAACCACTATCTCTCTTCCTCCCACCTCTTTATTCATCTCTTTTCATTCTCTCCATCCTGACTTACCCCCACCTTCTAACTTTACATCTGTAACCATCTCTTCCTCCTTCTCCCTCCCTCGCTTTCTACCCACATTTGTAGGTTGCTTTTATTCCCAGCATGAGTGTATGTCGCTTTTAGGTTGGTATCTCTTTAATGTCATGCTGCTAGCGTAGCTGTTCGTCCAGTTTTCGGGCAGATTACACGCGAACGGAAGACTAGCAGCAATAATGGCCTTCCATCTGTGTGTGTTTACGTGGTGGGGGAGGATAGCGCGCTCGTTTAATCTGAGAGCTGTTCGAGAGCTTGGGACTGTTACTGATATGACGGGAACACGTCTTCATGCTCACTCGTTATGAAATCATAATAAAAGCATGAGGCCAGACCTTTAAATAAAACAAGGCTTAAACAAGCTGGTAACCCAGATGAAGCTGTCAGTCCCACTGTATTGATCAGATCCAAACTAGGGCTTGAGATCCCAGAGCCTGTTCTCGCTCCATAATCTGTGCACTGGTGTGCAATAACCCAGCCATGTGACCTTACGCTCCAAAGGCATCATGTGAGGCATTAGATAAAAACATGCTATCAAAGGGGAATCTGTAGGTAAAACCTTGCCTTTTGTAGAGCGCATGCATTGCTGTATGGAACCTCCATTTCTTGCATTTCTTATCAGTGCAGATTTATGTTTGCTGCACAGAGGTGCTGTTTCTGCGTGGGAAACGTGAGATTTCCTGCTGTGGATGAAGCAATACACAAATATATACGTATAGTTGACAAGTAGCCAGGCCTACACACAATCAGCACATTTTATCATGCTGATTGAGAGGGGAAAATATGCACGTAATTTTGTGTTCTTGATGCAGATTACAATTTGAGGATGTGTCAGAATCATGTCCCCCTTGTGACCTTGACTTATTAACAAGTTATTAACATGTCAAGCCCGTGACATCAATGCAAACACCATTCATTATTTACCAATAGACCAAGCAGAATCTGGGACGAGCATGTGTTTCTTTTCACCCCCTAATAAATTCCCCCAGCACACCGTTGTTTCTCAGCCTTACTGTTGCCCAAATTCACATTGTCCATCCGTTCATCCGTATGTGTCTAACATTCATGTTATTTTACACAATTAAATGCAACCAACATTTCAAGATCGTGACACCCGTGACTATGAGCCCGTGTGAGTCATTTAAAGGGCATGTGAAGATGTTTTGGATAATACAATTCTTGCTCTGGGTGTAAGAGAGAACAAGTCTGAACATGTTCAACCTTAAGGGGCACGTTTGATATGAGTTATTATTAAACTTGTGAGTTGTAGTGAGCTCTCTATATGACTAATGCAGAGGAGTGTAAAATGTGGCGTATTTACCAGAGCCAGATCTTGAACAGACTCAGCTTGCAGCTTTGAAGCATAGATTCTGCACACCCACGATTATCAAGGGTCATTCGTTTACGGTTTGAAAACCAAATGAACTGCCTATAGATGCAGCATTTGAAGGAATAATAGTTCACTCGTTTTAGTCAAATTAAAATGGTTCACTGTAAAAAAGTTGGTGCCTTAAATTAAGTACAATAAACTTGGATGTTTAAGTCATTTCAACTTGGATTACACTTGTTGAATCTTGATTGAAATTGAAATTTCTTAACTTATTTCGATGAGTTAAAGCAATGCAAAAACATATTTTGTCATAACTTATTGATCATGTTATTTTTTTATTCTGTTCTTTGTGGAGAATGCGATTGCAGAATGCATTGCGACAATGACTAGAAGAAAAATTGAATTAATTTTAAGTCAGTTTCCCTTGCAAAGGACTTTGCGTTTGAGTCTGTTCATGTAGTGCTACAAATCAACCACGTTCCATGACTGTTCACTCTTAAAAATAAAAAGAGGGTTTTCTTAGCAATGCCATAGTGTTTGTTTCCCCAAAGAACAGTTAAAGTTAATGTTACATAACTTTGCTGTGCATGTATTGCTGTAAGTTATTCATAGTAACTGAAACACACCTAAGTTTAAATAGACCTTTTTACATACGTCATGTGTGTTTTTGCTTTGTTTCAGTTTTGTTTTCTTATGTTGTGCAATGGGTCTTTTCAAGTATCACAGAAACTAAAGTGTATTATGTGTGACGTCATAATTAGGTCTTGTTGTTTACCTTCGAGACGACAGGCCTAGCGATGGTTGTTTGGCACGGTCTCTGTCTGGCGACTGAATTGAAGTCATTTATCATGCCACACACACCCTAAAGCAAACACGCACATATATACAACCTTCCCAGCACGCACTGCTTGTGTGTGTGATGTGACGCCCGTCATGTCTGGAGACAGATGATATGGGGGATAGCGTGAGAAGTCTTTTAGAGACATTTGGGTTACATGTGGTTGCCATGCCAATGGGGTTGTAGGGCAAAATTGGTGTAGACGAACTGGAGGCCTGGTGCAGTAATTTGTGCGAGCTACAAGTCAGCCTAAAATACCATTCTGTCACCTATAGCCATAAATGCACCAGGTTGATCAATCAATGTCCACTGAAGGCAGATAGAGGAACGTCTGCAATGAGTGTGTGTGTGTGTGTGTGTGTGAGACTGCTGTCCAGATAACAGTGCCCTCTCTGTGGTGCTCAGACACGGCGATAAGGCTTGTGATAAATCTACCGCCATTGTCACAGGCTAGACAGACTGTATATGTGAAAGAAAGAGAGCAGCCGTCTTCATTGCTGATAAGGAGGAATCCAAACGGAATTAGAGTTGAAAAGCCTCAATAACACAATTAGAGACACACTCTTTGATACCGATCACCCATGCGCAAGCACACTCATGCCCGTATGCGCTCGTAAAATGTAGACAGAGCGTCTGCTTGTGTTTTTATTTCATGATTGTATGTATCATTGATAATTATTTGAAGTAGATTTTATTATTCATGTTCATTTTGATTTTAAATTTTTATCAATTTAGTTGTTTTTGTCATTTTTAGTTAAAATTGGAAATGAGAAATGGTTACTTAGTTTTTTATATTCAGTTCAATCATGAAACTCTAGTTTTAGCATAGCATGTTAATGAATATGGCAGTGTTTATGTATTTGGTCTTTGGTCTTCATGCAGTGCCAGATATGCTGATTTATACATAAATCCTGTAGCTGATCTAGTCAGGTGGAGCTGGGGAGGAGGAGGGCCTCAAATGAACACTGATGGCGCACTGCAGGACTAGGTTACAGCAAACACTGAACCAAACTATTTAAATGTTGAGCAAGCAATCTCATTGGCTGTAGGATCAGCAGAGGCCAATCAGCTTGTGCCATGCGGTTATGATCAGATTGCATGTAAAGGACCATCAGCATGCGCCCTCTAGAGTTTCAGGACTGAACTAGATATATAATGTTTATTTTATTTAATTAATTATTTTTGTATGACTTTAGTTTGCGATAATGACCCTGTTGAGCGTATAGAGTGAATACTGCAGGTCACCTCTATGTCAGAAAGGAGATGATTACAGCTTCAAGCATTTTGTTTTCTTAGAATGTAATCTTTAAGTAGTCTGTGGGTGTGGGTGTGTGTGTGGTTTGTGTTTAAGGTACAGAATGAGGTGTTGTCTTGTAAGCTTTTGATCTAACCACACACGCACAGCAAGTTCATTGCATTGTTTCAGGGTGTGTGCATGTGTGTATGAGGCTGACCTTTGTTTTGTCTTGTTTCAGGCGAGCCCACCTCCGCTTGTGTCTGGAGCGATTGAAGTCCCTCATCCCGCTGGGACCAGACTGCAGCCGTCACACCACTCTGGGACTCCTCAACAAGGCCAAATCACACATAAAGGTAAACACACTTGTGAGGAGCTCCCATGGTTGTCTGTTGCTCCTACATTAAGCAAATAAGAGCTATGGCCCAGCTGTTTACCCACATGCCCATGGTGCTCATGTGGGAAATATGAGTTCGAATTTGGCTCACTACATTTACTCTCGCCTTGTGATTTCCTGTCCACCGTAAACCAGGAAAAGTGGTAAAAGCGGAAGTAAATATAATTGCTATCCCCTTAGTGATTGTTAAGCGTAGCCAAAAACAAGCTGACTCATTGAGGCCTTTATATATGTGTATCTGATCTGAAACTCATTAACCACTAGCCATAATGTACAAGATCACACCTAAGATACTCACATTATTAACATCCGCACATTTAAACAGCCACTACACCTTAAAAAGAGCACGCCGCTTCCTGTGAATAGAGCCACATCCCTTAATGGGACGCGTTAGTTTCTATCCCTTAAGAGCTTTATTGTTAAACACATGTCATGCACTACAGACAGAGACTTTCTATTGTTGGAAATATGTAGATGATCATATCCTTTTATTTTCACTTTGAGGTCTTACTGGTTTTCCCCTTCATAACAGGTTAAGCTGTCCCGACCAGTTATGTGTGTGTGCGCACGTGTGTGTGTTTGCGCTTTTAGCTGGGGGTCATGCTGTATTGTTCTAGGGTAATATATTATAAGGTCACAGAGGTCATGTGTGGAGGCGTTATTGATCCGAACTGGGTTCAGAACTGTAGTAAACAAATCCATCAGTCACATGAGCTCGACAAACACACACCTCTTTAAATAATCCCATCCCTTCCGGATGCTTTATGTAGCATGATGTTAATCAGGTTATCTAAAACTTTGTAGTAACTAGTGGTTAGTGCTCTTGAGGTCAACACGGGTTTGAATCTGGCTTGCAACATTTTCCAATCCAGTGGTGATAAGGGAAAAAGTAAATTAAAGCTCTTGTAGTGCCGAATGTGTCTTTGCTTATGCGTTAGCTGTAATAACCATTGATTACAGCGTGAATTCTTTTGTATGAGTCGTTAGGGTTTTTCAGTAATTATCCGTGAGTCACCGTTCTTTGTCTTCCCACAGAAACTGGAGGAAGCGGAGCGCAAGTCAGCGTACCAGTTGGATAATTTGGAGCGAGAGCAGCGTCACCTCCAGAGGCGCCTGGACCTGCTGCGGGGCGGTGGGGGGGTGCTGGAGGGCGAGAGGGTGCGCACTGACAGCGTGGGCTCCACCCTCTGCTCCGAGAGATCCGACCGCTCCGACTCAGACCAGGGTACCAGCTCCATGTTAATCATCTGTTATCTATCTATCTATCTATCTATCTATCTATCTATCTAATGCCAAGCTAGATACCGTCAACACTTCATGTGACATACCTGATGTCATGCAATGAAAACGTTGTCTGACTCTCTCTCTCTCTCTCTCTCTCTCTCTCTCTCTCTCTGTGGGCACAGAAGAGATGGAGGTGGACGTGGAGAGCACAGAGTTCTCCAATGGAGAGCTGGACAGCATCAGCACCGCCAGCACCAGCGATCTGGACGACCACAGCAGTCTACAGAGCACTGCCAGCGACGAGGGCTACTCCTCCTGCAGCATCAAACTGGCCTTCAGCTCATAAAACCAGCTCCCCTTTACACACTCACACACTCAAACACACACACAGTATCCCAGTCCCTTTCCCTCCTCAACCAATCAGAGACTTTTAAGTCAGGTGACCAGAACACCACCCGCCCTATAGAATGCCTGATTTACTGTTTTAAGTTTGTGAATGTATCTGAGAGAATATGAATGAGATGGAAACAATCTGTGATTGTGATTCAATTAGATGGTTTTATCCCCGAATAAGATATTTTTCTGATAATTGTCAGTGTCTAAATCCCCTTTTTCCAAAAGGAAAGCTAAGATGTATAAAAAAAAAGATGTAAATTTTTAATTCAAACCTCTTGATTGTCAACTCCCTTCATGAATGGGTTGTGAACTGGTCACTAGGGGAAACTATTCAACTAAACTCATCCAAATTGGACCACCTGTGAAGCGAAACTCCATATCAACACAAGAAGTCCCAAACCTGTTGATTTCCTTTCCACCCGGTCTAATGGTTCTAACGTCGCTGCTCTACGGCGACGAGGACTGTCATTGGTGCTACGTGACAAAACCAATAAAGCAGAAAGATCTACTGCATTCATCAAAGACAGCGGCAAACAACTATCCCATGGCTGTGGGAAATTTTTGGTGCATTTAAACCGTGGATCCACTTTCCACGCTGCAGCTAAAACCCAGCGATCTTGCACTCGACTGCATAGAGCCCTCCGTAGAACTGGCGCCACGTCAGAGAAATATCCACCCCTGTGTTTAACTAGATGTCTCTCCTGGCAGAAATAAGCAATAAACTTGTGTAGTCGGATCAACACATTAGCACTCCTACTCTTGAGACACAAAGCTTGTGTCCGTCCAAAAGAGCAACGCCAACTTGCTCGGTTTGTTTTGTACATAAATGCGATAGTTTAATAAATTAAAGTTAAAATAAAAACTGAGTTGAAAAAAAAAAAGGTAGTTGCCCATGGGTAGAAATTGCCTCTGTTGCTGTATGTCTTGTGTTATGTGCATTTTAAATTATATTTTTGCAAAGATTGACTATCTTCCTCCTGAGAGTCTTTTGTGGTGGCATGGACAGTATTATTTGTTCATTATGCTGGATGAAACGCAAGTAGTTTCAATTCTGTGGCCGCCCAAGGAATTATACGACTTTCTTTAAAACAAGAAAACCAACACGCTGAAGTACTTAAAATTGGACATCACACACAAGAACGAGTGAGCGCAGGCAGTGTGGACCTCTGTAGAAGGTATGCTAACTCTGAGTGGCGTTAAATATTTATTGTTTTGAAGCTGAAAGGCATTCCACTACTAGTATCGTGTGCTGTGGACGTGGAGTGAGCGGCGCGTGTGCGTCAAACGGTGCTTTCACACTGGCAGCTTAGTTCAAAACGGGACACGGTTCGTGTAAAATTGGTGATGTGAAAGCTGTCATTCGGACTCCTGAGCGCACCGGGGTGCTGAACCCAAGACTACCTGAAGGAGGCGCTCGAAGGAGTTCGGTTGCAACTCAAAGCAAAGTAACCTGGTGCTCAACATAAGGGATTACTGTGGTGATGGTTTACCTTGGATACGAGCGAGAGTTGGTGCAAATGAGTGGCTCACAATCTGCTGTCTCCTCAAAAGAGTCCAGCCGCCTTCATGTGACACACATAGCCTACAGTAAACCCAAGTGTCCTTCACTCTGGTGCGCTTAATAGTACCAAATTAATAAAAAACACAATGTATTGTTCGCATCCTGTTTTCTATCCTGCGCTGTGCACGTTTGTGATGACGTATGATGCTAGAATCATTGATAGAGTAGAATCAAGTGTGAACTAGAATATAATGTTGCGCTCCAAATGGGTAAAAAATAATAATTTTGCTTCAGGTGCAAAAAAGCCCAAAGGATAATTATAAACAAGCAAGAAAATTGCGTACCGCACACAAATTCAGTCCAGACTAAAGAAGGTCTAGCAAAAAAAAATATTTTTTTTAATTGAATGGTGCAAAAAAGTGCATTCGAATTAAAAGCTAGACACGATTCACGTGTGAATCAAGTGTGAAACCAGTTCAACGCTACGGGTTGCAAACGCAGCAAACGCCCCAGTGTGAAAGCATCCAAACTCGGCACGAAGCGCTTCAAGCTCTTGCTTCCCGCTGTACTGTATGTTAAACCTTTTTTTTTCTTTCTTTCTTCACTTTATTTTGTGTGGGAAAAAGTCGTATTTATTTACTTTCCTTGATCCGAAATCGTAGGTTAAAAAGGTTAACTTATTTTGTCCCTCAGATCTATGATCATTCCCGTTCTGTTCCCTAGTTCTGTCCTAAAACCGTAAACTCTCCCCATCTGTGATATTTTATTTTTACTTTATTTTTTTCTCCCTCAAACGCAGAGCTGCTTTTTAGTGCATATTAAAGCCAAGACTAATTTGTAATCATTCTGCCTGAAATGGAGCAGCGCGGACATCTGCTAGGTGTCCCGATCCAGCATCAAACCAAATGCTTTTGGATGCTGATATGTGTGGAGTAGTTCTACTCACCCCTGTTCAGAGAGTTTTAGTGTTGACTGTATTAGTCGGGTGTAAATTCTTTGTGTTAGAACTATTTTGTTCGTGCGGAGGAACGTCACTCTGACGTTCGCACGTTCGATGGAGTCGAATTCAAATCGGTGCTTTATCAACACCAGGCCAAACCACAGACGAGAACCTTTATCGTCGTCCTCCGCCTGAGGACACACTGCTTTTTTTCTTTCTTTTATTGTCTCTCCTTCTCATTTATATTGTTTTATTGGTTTATGATATATCTGCACTATTTAAAGCCAGGGCCCATTCTGAGAAATCCCAGTGCTTTTTTCGTTTCGTTTTGTTTTATTTAATTTATTTTCCGAAGAGAATGGACCGTGATATTTTGAGGCCACCGTGCCGATCCAGGCCCCGTATTAAACGACACTTCCAAGAGAAATGGTGCTGGTCTGGGATCAGCTCTCCCACGTCTCTGATCTCAGTCGCTCCGGAGGAACAGAGAAATGCTAAGCGGATCCTGAAACGGCATCTGTGTTTTGTCAAGGGACTCTGGGAAATGGGGTCTGTTAAAGGCGAAGCTTTTCCACCCTGGAAGGACAAGGTCCCGATGAACTTGTGGCCATTCTTTGTAAACATGCACTCTGATTCTAGCTGTGAGTTAAATGCAATACTTACAATAAACACCAAGATTGTCAAAAAAAGATCAGGAAATGCCTCGTGTTTATGTTTATTTTCTTCTTTAGTTATGTAAATCTTTGTAGGCCACACATTAAATGGAAAACAGAAAATCGGTTGTAACTTAAGAGTCTACAATATTTTATGAACATTTTTATAATGTTCCAGTAGTAATCATAATAATTTCCAGTAGCCTGGGCTACTATTTGAGTGTGTAGCACTTAAATATGCTATTCATAATTATAATTTAAGTAACACACTAATAAAGAATCATTTCATTTTCCAAAACGAAATAATGAACTATTTTCAGAAAATAGGCTACGTGCCATTTCGTCTAGCGGTTTATGCAGCTGCAGTTTTGGTGTCGTGAGGTCAGTATACAAATGAATCCCTTTTCATTTGGCGCCATCTAGAGGCCAAACTTGGTATATTGCTTTCTGTTCCGCACCCATAGAAACTTTAATGGAGCATTTTTTTTTAAATAATCTTTTTTTATTATTTATTTTTATTTGTATTATTACAAGATGAATTTTCTAATATAATGTTAATAGCCTACTATCTCAAAACAAACACTGATTGAATCAATCCCGTCATTGATACAATTGTATGTATTATTTATTCTCTGCTGCCCTCTGCTGGTCATTCATGATAGTTCAGAGTTGTTCTAGGTACTTTAACATATCTGTTGTTATAAAACGGGGTATTTCAAATTATTCAACATTTCTTAAGTTTGTGTATTTCATCTTGAAAAGACTTTGAATGGAATCAGAAATCATATTGAAGTGTTTAAATCAAAACAACAACACGTGTCCAGTATCAGGTATAATTTCATGTGCTTTGCAGCTTAGAGTGAAATGTTTTAGAATACTAAATCATTTTAAGGAAATTTGCTCTGATATCACATAGATAGACATATCATCACATATTGATATCACATAAAAATGTCATATGGTGTAACTTGGGTTTGCTCCAGGTGTTAACAGTGATTACTTTAGATTAAGTCACCGGGTTTTAGCGTCAGGGACCCCTATGGGACCTCGTGAAACGTAAAGAAGAGCGCCTCCTGCAAGGTGTGTGTGTGTGTGTGTGTGTTCAGCAGCGGCGCCCAGGATCGTTTACTACTGTTTGCAAAGACTCACCTACACTATTTACATTATACGTTTCATACTACAAAGCACAAAGAAATACCGCCGTATTATGTGTTTTTGAACATACCTTAGATTAAAGGGCATGACTATGGTAACCTATTACTTATGTAAATACCATTTACCATTACCATTGTGTTTCTCTTATTGGCCTATTTAGCTGATCCAGCCATGGAACAAACAAAACAAAAGCCCTGAAAATTGATAAAAGAACACATAGTATACAGACACTTGATATTTAATTGTATTAGCTGATTTAACTTATAGTTGATTGCATTTTATATTTACTTACAATAAAACGTTTGTTATGTGTTTGCAATATGTGTTTTTTCTCGTTTTTATGCACTTTGGCCTGAGTTCTTGTTGCATTCACAGCACTGTTCTGGCCAGCAGGGGTCACCAGCGCGTGGCGTTTCGAACCCTTTAAAACAGTGAATTATTTTGCAAAGCAATTGGTTCAATTGATTCAAAGCTTTGAAAAGCTTCATTTCTAATATCACTACTAAAAACGTCTCATGATTCTAGCATTTATTGCTGAGGAGTGTTGGCATGTCATGCTTTTGCTGTAGAAAGCGCTGTCTTCAGTGTTGCCAATGTGGCAGGATGGCCTATTACCCCTCCTAATTTTGTAATTTGAGGTTTGGCCAATGGACTGGGACCATGGGTGTATAAGAGTACGGGGTGCCAGTTGCAGGTGTGTGTCATTTTCCGGGGCCGTGACGTCATGACGCGCCTTGCTGCTGGTGTTGGAGCGGAGTGTTGACGCGTATAGGCCTATGTCACACTTCCAGCTTCCGGAACACGGAGTAGGGATTCAGAACTTCCGGTCAACAGTATTTCTTGATAAGGATTTAGATTATCAGCATAATTTCTAAACCATCCGAGGTAGACTGACCACGAGCTGACCATGAGGTTGTGAAAGTAAGGTTTGTGCTCCTGTAGAAGCTATAAGTTCATATGAAATCAACCTTGTTTTAAGAAAAACATGTTTTATCTGCGATCTTATGAAAAAAAAACTACACTACCCACAATCCTAAGCGTAGCAGCAACGTCTGCTGATTGGTCCAACTCGCCGTTACCATAGAAACGTTTACCTTACTGGCGAACGGCTAGAGCTATGACAACAATGGCAGGCTACACCCGCAGCTGTTGTTGTAGTGCACCGGGTTGCTCTGCATCAGGACGTAGACAGCCATACCTCAGCTTTCCCGCTTTCCCGAAGGATGAAACACTCCGCAAGTCTTGGGTTAGGTTAATAAGGAGGGATGAGGGGCCTTCTTTTAATATTCTCCAGGGCAGCACTTTTGTTTGCAGTTTGCATTTTGAAAAGGAGAGCATCTACGTCTTGGAAAGTGGTTGGAGCCAATACTATACCAACCTGGTTTCCCTGGAATAACTGGGGGGATAATCAGCCCTGTCGTCGGTCAGTTTTTGACCGTGTTAACACACGCCTAGGAGTAGCGGAGGGCGTTCAGGCTGGTGCTGAGTCTGAGGTGGAGGAGGACGAACAGTCTGCTGCCGGTAATCACGAACCTGCCTCAGAACACAACTATACCCACGCGGATGTGGACGCAGTCAGATATGTATAGTGGATGCTGCTGCTGAAACCATCAGGCTACTGGAAGCTAAAGTGAGAGATCTAGAAAGAAAACTAAGGGACCTGTCCTTTACACTTAACATCAACAGGTACTGTGCAACGGACAATGAATTCCGATTCTATACCCGCCTTCCGTCTGAGAAAGTGTTTTGGTTGTTTTGGAAATCCATCGCACCCTCAGCTTCCAGGTTAGTCTATTGGAGTATAGCCCAGAGGACAACTGATGTCATGGCACTGGAGAAACCCAGCCCTAACAGGAGACTGCAACTTGTTGATGAACTCTTTCTTTACTGCTGTCGCGTTGCTGTTGGGATGAAAGAGAAGGTGATAGCAGACATATTTGGCATCAGCATCACCACAGTGAGCAGAGTCATCATCACATGGGCTAACTACCTGTTCCTTGTCTTGGGGTCAGAGCCAATTTGGATGACAAGGGAACGAGTGCAAGCAACAATGCCATTAAAGTATGCCCAGTACTGTCCCAACGTGCGAGTGATTCTAGACTGCACAGAAATCAGGTGTGAGGCCCCATCATCGCTCACCCTCCAGTCTGAAACATTTTCTAACTACAAGAACACCAACACCTTCAAAGGTCTGATTGGCATTGCCCCATGTGGAGTTATCACCTTCATCTCAAAGCTGTACACTGGTTATCAGATAAGGAAATCACACAGCAGTCAGGAATCCTTCGTCTACTTCAGCCTGGAGATGCATGCATGGCTGACAAAGGCTTTGTCATTGACAAAATGCTTTCTGAAGTTGGGGCCACCCTCATAATCCCCCCATTTAAAAGAGGCGCCAGGTTCAGCAGAGAGGACACCGAAAAAACCCAGAGTGTCGCCCGACTTAGGATCTTGGTGGAGAGGGCCATCAGAAGGATCAAAGAATATCATATCTGGGACAAGACCATTCCTTTGACCCTTTCAGGCTCTGTAAATCACCTGTGGGTAATTTGTTGCTTAATGTCCAACTATCCAGGCCCTTTGGATGTGAAGGGTGATGTCCCAGTGTGACACATTAAAACACACCCTAACTGCAAAATTAGCTTTTTGTCTTACCAACTACAATCTGCACAGAAATATTTGCATTTACACACACATGCTGTTGTTGACACATTTTTTTATTTATTTATTTTTTCACAGAACAAGTCAGATGTATTTGCATTGCACAGAACAAAAATATGCTTACAAAAAAAACAGTAAATTGAAAAAGTTTAAACTGCAGAAAATATGTGCAGAAATGTTGTAAAAAATAAATTAAAGTGTCTGTGGTCATCAGTAATGATCTTTTTTTCCAGTTCTTTGTTAAAAATTGAGCATACATTTTACAGAGAAAGTAATCGCATGAACGGGAAAATAAAATAAATGTTGTGAAAAGAAATTAAATGGATATAAAGTGTGTGGGATTGAATGAATCCATTAGAATCCACTAAAGTTAGGTCGGCCAGGTCACATACGATCTTGCATATTCCAGGCTGAGGTCGAAGGTCTCGCAGTTCATCTCCAACAGACAGCACCACAGGGTCAGGAAGGGGTCCTACGAAGACAAGTAACAGGAACTATTAGTCATTAAATGTTTTACACACGTCCTAATGAATAAAAAGATACATACAGCACTTACCTGCGTAGGCTCGATACAGTGTTGATTTGACACAACTGTGTCCAGGTGCCTTGGGTTTCCTCACCACAAGTTGGTCCGTGGGTTCCGGGCTAATCCCCTGGAGCAAAACCAAAACAAAAAAAAGGGAAAAAATGCAGTAAAAAGTTTCAGAGAATATCAATATTTAAGGAAATAAGTCCTATTGTAAGTATACATCTATATACAGATGAAACTCAAGAAATTAGAATATTGTGCAAAACTTATAATTTTGATGATTATGGCTTACAGCTTTTGAAAATTAAATGATGTAAAAAATTTAGATTAAAATCTCAGAAAATTAGAATTTTACATGAAATCAATTAAAAAAGGATTTTAAATACAGAAATGTCGGCCTTCTGAAAAGTATAACCATGCATATGTATATAGCTATATATACTAAATATATTAGTTTCACTTCTTTGAATTACTGAAATAGATGAACTTTTGCCCAATATTCAATTTTTTTGAGTTTCACCTGTATACTTAAGACAGTGTTAGTCACATGTTTTAATACTAGAACTTCAAAAATTATAATTGAGTAGACTATACAGGTTGTTTGGCTAGACCTGAGGGATACACACAAACCTGTGTCCTTGGTCGGTGCCATGATTGAAGCTCACTGGTGCACGACAGAAGAGTTGGCATTTCTCCCCTGTGAAGCTGTTGTGGTGCGTCTGAAATGGAAGTGCAACCACATGATTGCATAACGCCTCTCCAGCAGCACATGAGAAGGAGCATCCATTTAACTGCACCGGTGTAACTGCACTCATCACAATCTAGACATAGAGAACATACTTCAGGGAAACACAAACATCAGTGGACTTTAAGAAAATTAAGGAACAAATATGAGAACAGAGAATCTGCAACAGCAGATATATAACAAAATCTGCAACCGCAGACATGAAACAAAACATTACTATCTGCAACAGCAGATCTGGAGAGAGAGAGTATTTTGGAACAGCAACAAGAAACAATAAAAATAAAAACACGCACACACTGAACATGCACCTGAACTTGTGCAGGTCTGTAACCATGCTCTATTTCATTAGGCGCTACATATTACAAATTTGAGATGGGCCTATTGTATGAATCCCAAAATGTAAATCTGGTTTAACCAGATTTACATTTTAACGTGGTCAGGAAGGTACTCTTAAGTGTAACAGTTCCATTGATGCACAAAAGACTACGAAAAGCGAGTCAAGCATGTTGCTTTGCATGGATAGAGCATGATTTCAGACTCTGGCCTGGGCATCCTAGCACTGCAACCTGCAGGGTTTGAGGCTCCTCGTTTTTCCTCATAGAACAGTAGCAGTTCGCCCTAACTGCCACTTCCATATTAACTAAATCTGACACTGCAGTAGGAGAGGGAAAAATTATCACACCATATAGCAACATGTTTGGGCATTGGTAGCCTATGACAGCCATAATAATAATTCTCAACTATGTTCTATCAGTAGCCTGGAGCTTATCTGACATGCTAGCGACATTTACATGTACAGTATAGGCAGTGCCTAGCTGTTACCTAGCTATGCTAAACAACATCTTGCGGCTCGTCAGGCAAAGTTTTTGGAGCCACTGAGAAACTAAATATGTATTCCTACCAATGATGTAAATCATATTTTTTCAATTAATTAAAAAGGATGTTTTATCTGACACACGTATTGCACTTATCTGACACATTCATGTGCTAGCTATATAAATAAACTTTGACATTCAAGCTAGCTAGTGACAGCATGTCAGCGGAATTCAAACACTTACCTCTGTAATTTGTATCTTTTCCTTTAAGGATACGTAATAGCACAAGAGGATCAGGCGTGACTTTTTACTGCGCCAGTCGAAGTACTCCCAAAAGTGCTATACCGCCATACATTATAGTTATCCTTTTTAACCCGCTTAGAAAAGCGCCACGTTTTATTTTGTGTCACCATACTTGGTCGTCTAACTACTCGTGTAACTGTTTTTAAATAGGGAAAACGTTGATGTGTTTGGTCACTTCTAAATTCATTGCTGTTAGATACCATTGAATATACTGGGCTAAGCTAAGTACTATCAGAGTGTCACCGCGCGCCAGAGCGATTAAGTGCACGCACTGAGATGAGAGAGGTATGTATCAACTCGTCTTAGTTAAGGGAATAACATAGTTTAATATGAAAAAAACGGTGGAGTATCCCTTTAAGTCTCTTTTGTTTTCTTTTCTGGTTTATTTCTTTAATTGGTTTCAATTAGTTTGGTATTTCTGAATTTGTATTTTTGTTTCAATTCATTTATTGTGATTATTGGATATATATTGATTTCATCTAACCATTATTACGGTTGAGTTATACTGCCAAGTTTATTTAATTATTTGTTTATAGTGGTTCTTTAATTTTGAGTTTGTTTATGCTTTGTTTTTTTTTGTCAATTGTGATATGCATATCTCTACTTCATCTTAATGGGCCAGTTGTTCAAAACATTTAATCTGGATCAAAATTATCCGGATTTGGAAATCACATTTTTTCTTGTTCAGGATCAGGTAATCCGTCTTACTTTTATGCCGTTTTTTTCAAAGCAACATTGGACTGGATCACCCTGATCCAGATACACAGTTTTCAAGATAACCAAATCCGGATTACCAGTGCTCTAAATGGGACAACATATCACAATGTGGGCTACCAGCGATGTAAAGAACAGGGGCCCGTTCTTCGTACGTTGCTTATTACATCCGAGATCAAATGACACATCCAAGATGATATCATCGTGCTAATCATGATCTGGCTAACTCGGTTCTTCGAACACACTTGCCGGATATGATTAGTATCGCTGGATTGAGTTATCTGAGATTGCGCTGGTTAAAAGGGGATATGTATCGATAGTAGAAACATTGATCAGCAACGCTTGGCTGTTCAGCGTGGCCAAAGAGTGCGCACAGTTTTTCTCCTCAGCAGAGCAAGAACTAATAGTCGAAGTTTATTCGGAATTTTAATGTTTAATCAAAACGCCAGGGAACACCTCAAAGTCTGCAAAAGCCAGGAGAGAGGGCTGGCAAAAAGTAGCAGACAATTTAAATCCATTAGAAGTTAGATGTTAGATGTTTTTATCACTTAATAGCCTATATATTTGTATTTTAATAATTGCATAATTAATTTGTTCATTGTAATGTCAGAGTCACCACACTAGAACATGGGAACAAATAAAAGAGAAGTACAAAAATATTTTACATAATGGTCATTTTTAGTTATATTATAGTCTCTTTTATAAAAGGCACTGTTAAATAAATGGTTGTCTGTTTATAAAAGCAACCAAGAAAAAGGCTGAAAAAAAAAAATAGAAAAGATCTTAGTAGCCTACACTGTAAAATAATTTTTTGCTGCATTAAATTAAGGCCGTATAGTCATTTCAACTGTTAAATCTTGAGTAATGATGAATTGCTTTGACTTGTGAAAGTGAAAACTGATAAACTTAGCCTATGTAAAAATATTTTGCCATGAGTTATTGATCTAATTTTTCCCGAGTGTAGTTCATTGTAATGACATTGTGTTTTCCTCTTTTGTGCACTTTTACATAATACACCAACACTTGTATCTGTTCCCAAGAAAGTGGTGGCTGAAATATGTGCAGTAAGTGGACATTTTCTAACTTTCCAAAGGAAAGAAAGTATAAGACTTTGTAATGTCCATTTGTTTCCAGTGAATAAACCCTCTCAGATAACTGTCATATGGAGGAACTAGCCTACCTGCAAGTGCATAAATAACTTTACCTGTCTGCAGGCAGGAACATGTCATAATCACCTATGAAAAAATGCAGTTCTGTTAGGATCAGCATAAGTGTATGTAATACAGTGAGCTTGATATTTAATTGTGGAACTTTTCTTACCAATTTCAAATAATGTGCATAAATGTGAATCTCTGAAGATTCTTAAGTCATGCACAGATCCTGGCCATTTTGCTTTCACATTTGTGATATGGAAGATTTTAGTCAATTGCCTTTTTTTTAATTTGATATAATATTACTAATCTGGAATATTAAGAATCACAATAGTAACTGGGCTGCACATTTACATTGTGAACCCCCTTTCTGTTCACATAATCCCCTTCATTGAGGCCTTGATGGCAGTCTGTGGTAGCCTATAGTCTACCAATCACGTTAGTGAAGCTTGAGTGACATATCTGTAATCGGCATGGTCATGATTGTATGATCTTCATAAAAAATTATGATAGCCTAAAAAAAAAAAACTGCTTTACAACAGTGGCTTGGAAATGCCACAAAAAACTAAAACTGTTTTTTAAACCTAAAAGCGACAAAAAACGACAATCTCACGAATCACGAGAAAAAATATATCTCTCAGAAAGTGCACTAGTCGCGCTGCGCTGGACTTCCCGTACCAGCTCCGCTTTTGAAGCCGGGATCTAATCCGGTTTACATGAAATAAGCCTGCTCCCGAGCAGGTTTAAGATTGCGCACCTGTTGCTATGACAGCAAGTCCAGGATGAGCGTTGAAGAACCAAACAATCCAAGATCATGCCAAATCGCCAACAATCAAATCCAGCTAACTGAGTTAGCGACGTACGAAGAACGGGCCCCAGGTTTCAAAGTGCAGTGTTTTGAAAACGATCATTATCGGCTTCGTGTAACGGTGTCATCTACAAAAACACGAATTTGTGAAAGCGGTGATGTCATGCGCATGTGTTACCTGTTCAGTCTAAAGGTGTGAAGTGTTTCTTTACAAAGTGACATCGCCATCTACTGGCCTGGCATGAATAATACAGCTTTTATAGTCATTTTCGTGGATCCTTGTGAACGGGATCATTTTTACAATGTTTTCGTCTGTACGCAAAAAAAAAAAAGCAAAGCAAAAACTTTTCAGTTTTTAGTACATCGTTGTCGTGTAAACGTACCCTAAGTCAACATACACGTGCAGGGAACAGAAACAATAAAACCAAACCAAAACCGAATATACAGTACATGTCATAGACTATAAACAGACTCCTCAAAGTTAACACTGGCACCTCTCTGCCTGTTTCAGATCCGTTGTGTAATAATCTTTCAGTGTTCATTTTTTCAGTTCTAAAATTGACAATGTCCATAATTCATGCTACACCTGTTTCCTCTTCAACACTCTGCTTGCCTAGTTTCTCTGGCACATCTTTTACTGTTTTTCCCTCAAATTGCTTACTAGGGAGGTGTCACATATGAAAGACACACGCTTGATTCGTGCAAAATTCTGCTGCTAGGATCTTGACTGGAGTCAGGACAAATGAACACATCACTCCAATACTGAATTGGCTCCCGGTCAGGTTCAGGATTTTAAAATCCAAATGCTCACATCAGGCACTGTATGTGTCACATCTACTGTCTGTCTTCCTCATCTGTCTCTGCACTACACTCCCCAGAATCCTCCTTGGCACACACCTGCACTTATTCTCCTAAGTAGTAATCACCATCACCTGGATCCCATCACCAGCTCACCTTTATATTCAGCACTCAGTCACTCACTCTTTGTCTGGTCTCGTCAATACATGTCTATTCATGACACACAGACTCTCTACTTCACCTACCTGCATACTTACTGTCGATCCCAATCTTCTTCTTCAGCCTGTCTTCAGTCCATCTTCAGAGAATCTTCATCATCTGCATCTGCAAGAGAAAGAGAGACTTTGTTATCATTCAGTTAAGCTTCATCCAATTATCTACTTCCTGTTTACTCGCCTTTCATGCTGTGTCCGATCCATTCTGCTATTCAAATATCAAACTTACCATCTTGCCTGCTTCGTTTGTACGAAACCTGACAGTATGGTCTTGCCCGTCAGTATCTGTCTGCGCTCTTAACTATATAAATTCCCAAGCGTTATTTGTGCTCCTCTCAAGCTGGTTAGCTTAACTTTTTCTTGATGGTTTTAATTATTTTGTATTCCAGTGTTCTTTTTTTTTTTTTTAATGCTTTGTATTTCTATCTTTGTATTTTTCTCTCTTTGTATTTTTTGTGTAAAGTGCCTTGAGAAGCTGCTTTTGAGGCGCTATATAAAATAAAGTTTATTAGGGCCCAAGCCCTGAAAGGGCGAAGGCCCTATTGTTTTCGGTAGGATTATTATTATTATTATTATTATTATTATTATTATTATTATTATTAGGGCCCAAGCCCTGAAAGGGCGAAGGCCCTATTGTTTTCGGTAGGATTATTATTATTATTATTATTAGGGCCCAAGCCCTGAAAGGGCGAAGGCCCTATTGTTTTCGGTAGGATTATTATTATTATTAGGGCCCAAGCCCTGAAAGGGCGAAGGCCCTATTGTTTTCGGTAGGATTATTAGGGCCCAAGCCCTGAAAGGGCGAAGGCCCTATTGTTTTCGGTAGGATTATTATTATTAGGGCCCAAGCCCTGAAAGGGCGAAGGCCCTATTGTTTTCGGTAGGATTATTATTATTATTAGGGCCCAAGCCCTGAAAGGGCGAAGGCCCTATTGTTTTCGGTAGGATTATTATTAGGGCCCAAGCCCTGAAAGGGCGAAGGCCCTATTGTTTTCGGTAGGATTATTATTATTATTATTATTATTATTATTATTATTATTATTATTTTGTCAACCTTTCGGGCACTTTTGGGGCCCTTAACATGCTCGAAAACTCTTGAAATTTTGCACACACGTCAGAACCCGCGGCCATCAGGGCCGGACTGAAGCTGGTACCCGGGCGTGGCAGGGGGGCTCGACAGCGCCCCCTGGAACGGGATCCAAACACGTGTCCATAAATCAAACACGCTTGCATGTAATAATATGAAACTCGGTACACATATAGATCTCATTGGGCCGAACAACTTTCGTGCTCTAAGTTTTACGCCAGCCAAACAGGAAGTTGGCTATTTAGCGTTGTTTGGAAACGCATGCTGTGGAATTTAATGTACTCCTCCTAGGGAATTCATCGATTCGCCTCCAAACTCGGTGTGCATGAAGTCAAGACATTGAGGATGCTAAATTGCGGACGGATTTTTGATATCTCGAACGGTTTGGCCGTGGCGAGGAAACAAATTTATGGCGAAAACATGAAACAGGAAGTGTGTTATAACTTCTGCATACATTAACTGATCTTGATGAAACTTCAACAGTGTGTTCGTTGTAAGAGGCCGATCACATGGATGTGACTATTGTGAGTCAAAGTTATAGCGCCACCAACAGGCAGCAGGAAGTACATCACTTTCAAAATGCTTTGAAATCAGTGTCTTATTTTTACCCGATTTGCTTCAAACTTTATGCGTACAATGTAGACACACGGCAGATGTAAACCTGTGAAAGGATTATTGATATCTTAGATACTGTTGCCGTGGCAACGCATCAAACTTTAATATTATTTTTTGATGCTTTTGAGACTCTTAACATACTTGAAATTGCATGAAACTCAACAGACACATCACATTTATTAGCCCGTAGACATGTGCAAAGTTTCAGAAACGGGCGTGGTGGAATGGCTCAGTAGCGCCACCTTTAGTCAAAAATGGGGGCTTAGTTTTTCCTAGAATCACAAAACTTGGTATGTGTATTGTTCTCATCAAGACGGACAACTTTCTAATTTACATGAACCATCTCCGACCAACAGGAAGAGAGATATTTTGGTTTGAATGTGGATTTTCTGAAGAATTTTCTCTCCCTCTCTCTGTGTCTGTGTGTGTGTGAGGGGAGGGGGGGATTTGACTATTGCTTTTATATTGTTAATCAAGGTTTCAGGGGCTTTTGGGGTCCTTAACGTGCTCAAAAACTCTTGAAACTTTGCACACAGGTCAGAACCCACGGCCATCAGGGCCGGGCTGAAGCTGGTACCCGGGCGTGGCTGGGGGGCTCAACAGCGCCCCCTTGAACGGGGTTCTAAAACTTGATCCATATATCAAACACGCTCGCATGAATTAATATGAAACTCGGTACACATATAGATCTCATCGGGCCGAACAACTTTACCCCGGTCAAGTTTTACGCCAGCCCAACAGGAAGTCGGCTATTATGGGTTGTTTGGAAAACGCTTGCTGTGGAATGTGAAATACTCCTCCTAGAAAATTCACCGTGTCCCCTTCAAACTCGGTGTGCATGTAGTCAAGACTTTGAGGATGCTAAATTGCGGACGGATTTTTGATATCTCGAACGGTTTGGCTGTGGCGAGGAATCGAATTTATGGCGAGAAAAGAGAAACACGGAAGTGGAATAACTTCTGCATACATTAACTGATCTTGATGAAACTTCAGCAGTGTGTTCGTGGTAAGAGGCCGATCAGATGGATGTAGCTATTGTGAGTCAAAGTTATAGCGCCACCAACTGGCAGCAGGAAGTGTGTCACTTTCAACATGCTTTTGACAAAAGTGGGGGGGTTAGTTTTAACTACAGTAAAGAAAAAACAGTTTGTATATTGTTCTCATCAAGCCGGACAACTTTCTAATTTACATTCAATAGCTCTGGCCATCAGGAAGTCAGATATTTTGGTCTGAATGTGAATTTTTTTGCAAAATCAGCCTCTGAATTTTTAGCCACTCCTCTTAAACTATTTATTTTATTCGTACCAAACTTTTTCAACATGATGAAACTACATTAAATATGCTAAATTGTGAATGGATAATAAATATCTCAAATGGTTTTGCTATGGCGAGGGATTAAAGTAATGTCCAAAAAGGAAACACTAAAAATCTTCTAAAAATGTAATTATATACCATTTATTTCTATATAAAAGAATACAAATATCACAACTAAACCCATTTTATTCTGTTTTTGCAATTCAAGAAGAATGAAAAAGTTAAAACAGGCTATTTAGTGCTATTTGGTTCAACAAAAAAGCAAACATAGGGCTATACTGCCCTCTTGTGTCCAAAAGGACATCAAAATAGTATATAAAACTTTTTACCAGGTAGGCCAATATTGTATTTAAATATACATTTATTAGGTATGTGTCTGAGGATATTTTCCCACCGGTTAATCGACGTGTGACACGAGTGGGTGCTTTTAAATCGCTAATATAATAGTGAAAGAAAAATAATGATAATGTTGCACACACAAATCACACACATGTGGGAAAGAATGATGCTTTTAAACAACACTAAACCGCCATTAGGTGTCGCCAGGCATCCATCTTAATAAGCGAGTCATTGATTCATTCGTTCAAACGATTCGTTCGAATGAGTCGATCATGATTAAGACAGATGTTTATGGATTGATCATTCAATCTTTGAGTCAACCGATTCGTTAAAAATGCTGAATCGTTCAGTTATGAGAAAACACGTGATGGTTCTGCCGTGATCTTTGTTTAACTATTTTCGCTGCTGAAACAGAACAAAAACAGTCAACATTGAATCTAAAATGTAAGTGACTTAATTGTAACTGTTTATTAACCTGTTGTATGAAATCTAGGGGTGGGAGAAAAAATGTATTCTTAGATGCATCGCGATGCGGACGTGGACGATTCTGAATCGATTCACAAATGTCAAAAAATCGATTCTCTAAAAAAATATTTTTCTAATAACGTAATATTGACGGAAGGCAAAAGGCGGAACTCTAAGCGGACGTGCGTGCAGTCTGTGGCGCGCACATAACAGAGAAGTTTCTTCTGCTCACCAAGGCTGCATTTATTTGATTAAAAATACAAACAAAAACAGTAATATTGTAAAATATTATTCCAATTTAAAACGGCTGCTTTCTATTTTAATATATTTTAAACTGTTATTTATTCCTGTGATCAAAGCTGAGTTTTCAGCATCATTACTCCAGTCGTCACTGTCACATGATCCTTCAGAAATTATTCTAATATGATGATTGATACTCAAGAAACATTCATTATTATTTTAAATGTCGAAAACAGTTGTGTACAGTCTTTGATGAATAGAAAGTTCAAAAGAACAGCATTTATCTGAAATCTAAAGCTTTTGTAACGTTAAACACTACCGCTCAAAAGTTTTGGGTTAGTAATAATTACAATTTTATTTTTGGGGGAAATAAATAAAATAAATCAGTACTTTTATTTATGAAGGATGAGTTAAACTGATCAACAGTTACAGTAAAGACATTTATAATGTTAAAAATATATATATTTGAAATATATGCTGTTCTTTTGAACTTAACATTCATCAAAGCATTTTGAAAAAAAAAATCTGTACACAACTGTTTTCAACATTGAAAATAATAATGAATATTTATTGAGCATCAATCATCATATTAGTATGATTTCTGAAGGATCATGTGACACTGAAGACTGGAGTAATGATGCTGAAAACTCAACTTTGATCACAGAAATTAATTACTATGTAAAATATTTAAAAATTGAAAACAGCTGTTTTAAATTGGAATAATATTTCACAATATTACTGTTTTTGTTTGTATTTTTAATCAATAAATGCAGCCTTGGTGAGCAGAAGAGACTTCTCCTAAAAACATTAAAAATCTTACTGACCCCAAACTTTTGAACAATAATATATATATATATATATATATATATATATATATATATACATATATATGTGTGTGTGTGTGTGTGTGTGTGTATGTATGTATGTATATATATATATATATATATATATAAATATAGCTGCGAGCAGCGATGGAGGGCCCAAGCCGGCGGTACCGCCACCCCGGTGCCTTTAGGTAACTAAAGGCACCGGGGTTGCGGTGCCACCGGCTTGGGCCCGTAATCGCTGCTCGCAGCTATATTTATATATATATATATATATATATATATATATATATTTATTATTATTATTTTGTCAACCTTTCGGCCACTTTTGGGGCCCTTAACATGCTCGAAAACTCTTGAAATTTTGCACACAGGTCAGAACCCGCGGCCATCAGGGCCGGACTGAAGCTGGTACCCGGGCGTGGCAGGGGGGCTCGACAGCGCCCCCTGGAACGGGATCCGAACACTTGTCCATAAATCAGACACGCTTGCATGTAATAATATGAAACTCGGTACACATATAGAACTCATCGGGCCGAACAACTTTCGTGCTCTAAGTTTTACGCCAGCCCAACAGGAAGTCGGCTATTTAGGGTTGTTTGGAAACGCATGCTGTGGAATTTAATGTACTCCTCCTAGGGAATTCATCGATTCGCCTCCAAACTCGGTGTGCATGAAGTCAAGACATTGAGGATGCTAAATTGCGGACGGATTTTTGATATCTCGAACGGTTTGGCCGTGGCGAGGAAACGAATTTATGGCGAAAAAATGAAACAGGAAGTGTGTTATAACTTCTGCATACATTAACTGATCTTGATGAAACTTCAGCAGTGTGTTCGTTGTAAGAGGCCGATCGCACAGATGTGACTATTGTGAGTCAAAGTTATAGCGCCACCAACAGGCAGCAGGAAGTACATCACTATTAAAATGCTTTGAAATCACTGTCTTATTTTTACCAGATTTGCTTCAAACTTTATGTGTACAATGTAGACACACGGCAGATGTAAACCTGTGAAAGGATTATTGATATCTTAGATACTGTTGCCGTGGCAACGCATCAAACTTTAATATTCTTTTTTTATGCTTTTGAGACTCTTAACATACTTGAAATTGCATGAAACTCGACAGACACATCACATTTATTATCCAGTAGACATGTGCAAAGTTTCAGAAACGGGCGTGGTGAGGGGCTCAGTAGCGCCACCTTTAGTCATAAGTGGGGGTGTTAGTTTTATCAACAGCAACAAAACTTGGTATGTGTATTGTTCTCATCAAGACGGACAACTTTCTAATTTACATGAACCATCTCTGACCAACAGGAAGAGAGATATTTTGGTTTGAATGTGGATTTTCTGAAGAATTTTCTCTCCCTCTCTGTGTCTGTGTGTGTGTGAGGGGAGGGGGGGATTTGACTATTGCTTTTATATTGTTAATCAAGGTTTCAGGGGCTTTTGGGGTCCTTAACGTGCTCAAAAACTCTTGAAACTTTGCACACAGGTCAGAACCCACGGCCATCAGGGCCGGGCTGAAGCTGGGACCCGGGCGTGGCTGGGGGGCTCAACAGCGCCCCCTTGAACGGGGTTCTAAAACTTGATCCATATATCAAACACGCTCGCATGAATTAATATGAAACTCGGTACACATATAGATCTCATCGGGCCGAACAACTTTACCCCGGTCAAGTTTTACGCCAGCCCAACAGGAAGTCGGCTATTATGGGTTGTTTGGAAAACGCTTGCTGTGGAATGTGAAATACTCCTCCTAGAAAATTCACCGTGTCCCCTTCAAACTCGGTGTGCATGTAGTCAAGACTTTGAGGATGCTAAATTGCGGACGGATTTTTGATATCTCGAACGGTTTGGCTGTGGCGAGGAATCGAATTTATGGCGAGAAAAGAGAAACACGGAAGTGGAATAACTTCTGCATACATTAACTGATCTTGATGAAACTTCAGCAGTGTGTTCGTGGTAAGAGGCCGATCAGATGGATGTAGCTATTGTGAGTCAAAGTTATAGCGCCACCAACTGGCAGCAGGAAGTGTGTCACTTTCAACATGCTTTTGACAAAAGTGGGGGGGTTAGTTTTAACTACAGTAAAGAAAAAACAGTTTGTATATTGTTCTCATCAAGCCGGACAACTTTCTAATTTACATTCAATAGCTCTGGCCATCAGGAAGTCAGATATTTTGGTCTGAATGTGAATTTTTTTGCAAAATCAGCCTCTGAATTTTTAGCCACTCCTCTTAAACTATTTATTTTATTCGTACCAAACTTTTTCAACATGATGAAACTACATTAAATATGCTAAATTGTGAATGGATAATAAATATCTCAAATGGTTTTGCTATGGCGAGGGATTAAAGTAATGTCCAAAAAGGAAACACTAAAAATCTTCTAAAAATGTAATTATATACCATTTATTTCTATATAAAAGAATACAAATATCACAACTAAACCCATTTTATTCTGTTTTTGCAATTCAAGAAGAATGAAAAAGTTAAAACAGGCTATTTAGTGCTATTTGGTTCAACAAAAAAGCAAACATAGGGCTATACTGCCCTCTTGTGTCCAAAAGGACATCAAAATAGTATATAAAACTTTTTACCAGGTAGGCCAATATTGTATTTAAATATACATTTATTAGGTATGTGTCTGAGGATATTTTCCCACCGGTTAATCGACGTGTGACACGAGTGGGTGCTTTTAAATCGCTAATATAATAGTGAAAGAAAAATAATGATAATGTTGCACACACAAATCACACACATGTGGGAAAGAATGATGCTTTTAAACAACACTAAACCGCCATTAGGTGTCGCCAGGCATCCATCTTAATAAGCGAGTCATTGATTCATTCGTTCAAACGATTCGTTCGAATGAGTCGATCATGATTAAGACAGATGTTTATGGATTGATCATTCAATCTTTGAGTCAACCGATTCGTTAAAAATGCTGAATCGTTCAGTTATGAGAAAACACGTGATGGTTCTGCCGTGATCTTTGTTTAACTATTTTCGCTGCTGAAACAGAACAAAAACAGTCAACATTGAATCTAAAATGTAAGTGACTTAATTGTAACTGTTTATTAACCTGTTGTATGAAATCTAGGGGTGGGAGAAAAAATGTATTCTTAGATGCATCGCGATGCGGACGTGGACGATTCTGAATCGATTCACAAATGTCAAAAAATCGATTCTCTAAAAAAATATTTTTCTGATAACGTAATATTGACGGAAGGCAAAAGGCGGAACTCTAAGCGGACGTGCGTGCAGTCTGTGGCGCGCACATAACAGAGAAGTTTCTTCTGCTCACCAAGGCTGCATTTATTTGATTAAAAATACAAACAAAAACAGTAATATTGTAAAATATTATTCCAATTTAAAACGGCTGCTTTCTATTTTAATATATTTTAAACTGTTATTTATTCCTGTGATCAAAGCTGAGTTTTCAGCATCATTACTCCAGTCGTCACTGTCACATGATCCTTCAGAAATTATTCTAATATGATGATTGATACTCAAGAAACATTCATTATTATTTTAAATGTCGAAAACAGTTGTGTACAGTCTTTGATGAATAGAAAGTTCAAAAGAACAGCATTTATCTGAAATCTAAAGCTTTTGTAACGTTAAACACTACCGCTCAAAAGTTTTGGGTTAGTAATAATTACAATTTTATTTTTGGGGGAAATAAATAAAATAAATCAGTACTTTTATTTATGAAGGATGAGTTAAACTGATCAACAGTTACAGTAAAGACATTTATAATGTTAAAAATATATATATTTGAAATATATGCTGTTCTTTTGAACTTAACATTCATCAAAGCATTTTGAAAAAAAAAATCTGTACACAACTGTTTTCAACATTGAAAATAATAATGAATATTTATTGAGCATCAATCATCATATTAGTATGATTTCTGAAGGATCATGTGACACTGAAGACTGGAGTAATGATGCTGAAAACTCAACTTTGATCACAGAAATTAATTACTATGTAAAATATTTAAAAATTGAAAACAGCTGTTTTAAATTGGAATAATATTTCACAATATTACTGTTTTTGTTTGTATTTTTAATCAATAAATGCAGCCTTGGTGAGCAGAAGAGACTTCTCCTAAAAACATTAAAAATCTTACTGACCCCAAACTTTTGAACAATAATATATATATATATATATATATATATATATATATATATATATATATATATATATATATATACATATACATATATATGTATGTGTGTGTATGTATGTATGTATATATATATATATATATATATATATATATATATATATATATATATATAAATATAGCTGCGAGCAGCGATGGAGGGCCCAAGCCGGCGGTACCGCCACCCCGGTGCCTTTAGGTAACTAAAGGCACCGGGGTTGCGGTGCCACCGGCTTGGGCCCGTAATCGCTGCTCGCAGCTATATTTATTATTATTATTATTATTTTGTCAACCTTTCGGGCACTTTTGGGGCCCTTAACATGCTCGAAAACTCTTGAAACTTTGCACACAGGTCAGAACCCGCGGCCATCAGGGCTGGGCTGAAGCTGGTACCCGGGCGTGGCAGGGGGGCTCGACAGCGCCCCCTGGAACGGGATCCGAACACGTGTCCATAAATCAAACACGCTTGCATGTAATAATATGAAACTCGGTACACATATAGATCTCATCGGGCCGAACAACTTTCGTGCTCTAAGTTTTACGCCAGCCCAACAGGAAGTCGGCTATTTAGGGTTGTTTGGAAACGCATGCTGTGGAATTTAATGTACTCCTCCTAGAGAATTCATCCAATCTCCTCCAAACTCGGTCAGCATGAAGTCAAGACATTGAGGATGCTAAATTGCGGACGGATTTTTGATATCTCGAACGGTTTGGCCGTGGCGAGGAAACGAATTTATGGCGAAAAAATTAAACAGGAAGTGTGTTATAACTTCTGCATACATTAACTGATCTTGATGAAACTTCAGCAGTGTGTTCGTTGTAAGAGGCCGATCGCACAGATGTGACTATTGTGAGTCAAAGTTATAGCGCCACCAACAGGCAGCAGGAAGTACATCACTATTAAAATGCTTTGAAATCACTGTCTTATTTTTACCAGATTTGCTTCAAACTTTATGTGTAGAATGTAGACACACGGCAGATGTAAACCTGTGAAATGATTATTGATATCTTAGATACTGTTGCCGTGGCAACGCATCAAACTTTAATATTCTTTTTTTATGCTTTTGAGACTCTTAACATACTTGAAATTGCATGAAACTCGACAGACACATCACATTTATTAGCCCGTAGACATGTGCAAAGTTTCAGAAACGGGCGTGGTGAGGGGCTCAGTAGCGCCACCTTTAGTCATAAGTGGGGGGGTTAGTTTTATCAACAGCAACAAAACTTGGTATGTGTATTGTTCTCATCAAGACGGACAACTTTCTAATTTACATGATATATCTCCGACCAACAGGAAGAGAGATATTTTGGTTTGAATGTGGATTTTCTGAAGAATTTTCTCTCCCTCTCTCTGTGTCTCTGTGTGTGTGAGGGGAGGGGGGATTTGACTATTGCTTTTGTATTGTTAATCAAGGTTTCAGGGGCTTTTGGGGTCCTTAACATGCTCAAAAACTCTTGAAACTTTGCACACAAGTGAGAACCCCCTGCCATCAGGGACGGGCTGAAGCTGGTACCCGGGCGTGGCAGGGGGGCTCAACAGCGCCCCCTTGAAAGGGGTCCCAAAACTTGGTCCATAGATCAAACACGCTTGCATGAATTAATATGAAACTCGGTACACATATAGATCTCATCGGGCCGAACAACTTTCCCCCGGTCAAGTTTTACGCCAGCCCAACAGGAAGTCGGCTATTATGGGTTGTTTGGAAAACGCTTGCTGTGGAATGCGGAGTACTCCTCCTAGAGAATTCATCCAATCCCCATCAAACTCGGTGTGCATGAAGTCAAGACATTGAGGATTCTAAATTGCGGACGGATTTTTGATATCTCGAACGGTTTGGCCGTGGCGAGGAAACGAAATTATGGCGAGAAAAGAGAAACACGAAGTGGTATAACTTCTGCATACATTAACTGATCTTCATGAAACTTCACCAGTGTGTTCGTGGTAAGAGGCTGATCAGATGGATGTAACTATTGTGAGCCAAAGTTATAGCGCCACCAACTGGCAGCAGGAAGTGTGTCACTTTCAACATGCTTTTGACAAAAGTGGGGGGGTTAGTTTTACCAACAGTTCCAAAAATCAGTATATATATTGGTCTCATCGAGTCAGACAACTTTCTAATTTACAGTCATTAGCTCAGAGCAAAAGGAAGTCAGATATTTTGGTTTGAATGTGGATTTTTTGGATATTTCAGACTCTGAGTTTTTAGCTACTCTTCCTAACTGGTTTATTTTATTCACACCAAACTTTTTCAAAATGATGAAAATACATTAAAGATGCTAAATTGTGAACGGATATTAAACATCTCAAACGGTTTTGCTATAGTGAGGGACTAAAGTAATGTACAAAAAGGAAACTAAAAGCCTCATCTTCTAAAAATGTAATTAAAAAACATTTATTTCTATATAAAAGTATACAAATATCACAACTAAACCCATTTTATTCTTTTTTTCAATTTAATAATTATTTATAAGTTTAAAAATAGTAATTGTACTATTTAGTCCCATAAAAGTCAAGTCATACATAGGGCTATACTGCCCTCTTGTGTTCAAAATCAGGTAGGCCTATTGTATCTACATAAAAATATACTAGGTTTGTGACGTTGAGAATATTTTACCACTGGTTAATCTATGTGTGACACCGCTGGGGGCTTTTGAATCGCCAACTTAAAAACGAAAGTAAAATATGCTCGTCCGCACTGACATTGATAGTGGTTGAGCGAGCGTTTCAAATGAATTCCTATGGAAGCCATGAGCATTTTAGTTTCATTTTAAAATTAGCACCTTTCGGGGGGTGGATTGCTTGGAATTATTTTACAAAAGCACAATGTTGTGTTTTATTGTGACTGTACACAAATATAAGTTAACACTTTGCAGTTTGAATGTCGTCCTGTATAATGACGGAGTATGTTTTTATGTGTCCACTGTTCAATCGCGCCCACGCCACACACACACACACGGTTTACTATCTTTGTGGGGACTCTCCATAGACTTAATGGTTTTTATACTGTACAAACTGTATATTCTATCTCCTCACACTAACCCTACCCCTAAACCTACCTATCCCAGAAAACTTTCTGCATTTTTACATTTCCAAAAAAACTCATTCTGTATGATTTATAAACTTGTTTACCCATGGGGACATCTATTTAGGTCCCCACTGTGACATGAGTCCCCATGAGTCTGTGTGCATTCAGGTTGAAGTCCCCACCGGGATAGGAAAACATGAACACATACACACACACACACACACACACACACACACACACACACACACACATTCCAGCATTGCAATCTTGACATCGCAGCCTGTTCATTATAGCCTTAATAAAATATAATAATAAAATAGTTAACCTAACATATAAAAATTACACTGCTCTAAATAGTCAGTAGTACAATTCGTACATTCACAGTAAGCACCGCTCCACTGTGATGTTTCAAGCACATTTTTGCGCGTGTGAAGAGGATGATTTTTTTCGTCGATATTGGAACACGAGTGAAGAACAAAGCCTATAATAAAGAATAGTTTAGCATCCAAATACATCGCAAATGCTGAAACATTTTGATTCTAATGAGAGGGTTACGTGAGCCCAACAGTGCTTACTTTCGTTTTTATTTTTACATTAAATTTAAAAGATTTGTTGTGGAATATTTTGAGTGTATCATAAAATCAGAATAAGGTAATAAGGTTTCTGTCTTTTATATATATATATATATATATATATATATATATATATATATATATATATATATATATATATATTTATATATAAATATAGCTGCGAGCAGCGATGAAGGGCCAAAGCCGGTGGCACCGCCACCCCGGTGCCTTTAGGTAACTAAAGGCAACGGGGTTGCGGTGCCACCGGCTTGGGCCCGTAATCGCTGCTCGCAGCTATATTTATATATAAATATATATATATTTATTATTATTATTATTATTGTTCTTCAAGGGTTCGGGGGCTTTTGGGGCCTTTAACGTGCTCAAAAACTCATGAAACTTTGCACGCAGGTCAGAACCCGCGGCCATTAGGGCCGGGCTGAAGATGGTACCCGGGCGTGGCAGGGGGGCTCAACAGCGCCCCCTGGAACGGAATCCGAACACTTGTCCATAAATCAAACACACTTGCATGTAATAATATGAAACTCGGAACACATATAGATCTCATCGGGCCGAACAACTTTCGTGCTCTAAGTTTTACGCCAGCCCAACAGGAAGTCGGCTATTATAGGTTGTTTGGAAACGCATGCTGTGGAATTTAATGTACTCCTCCTAGGGAATTCATCCAATCGCCTCCAAACTCGGTCAGCATGAAGTCAAGACATTGAGGATGCTAAATTGCGGACGGATTTTTGATATCTCGAACGGTTTGGCCGTGGCGAGGAAACGAATTTATGGCGAATAATGGAAACAGGAAATGTGTTATAACTTCTGCATAAATTGACTGATCTTGATGAAACTTCAGCAGTGTGTTCGTTGTCAGAGGCCGATCACATTGATGTGACTATTGTGAGTCAAAGTTATAGCGCCACCAACTGGCAGCAGGAAGTGTGTTACTTTAAAAATTCTTTGAAATCACCCTCTTATTTTTACCCGATTTGCTTCAAACTTTATGTGTATAATGTAAACACACGGCAGATGTAGACCTGTGAAAGGATTTTTGATATCTTTAATACTGTTGCCATGGCAACGCTTCAAACTTTAATATTCTCTTTTGATGCTTTTGAGACTCTTAACATACTTGAAATTGGATGAAACTTGACAGACACATCACATTTATTAGCCCGTAGACATGTGCAAAGTTTCAGAAACGGGCGTGGTGAGGGGCTCAGTAGCGCCACCTTTAGTCATAAGTGGGGGGGTTAGTTTTATCAACAGCAACAAAACTTGGTATGTGTATTGTTCTCATCAAGACGGACAACTTTCTAATTGACATTAACTATCTCCGACCAACAGGAAGAGAGATATTTTGGTTTGAATGTGGATTTTCTGAAGAATTTTCTCTCCCTCTCTCTGTGTCTCTGTGTGTGTGGAGGGGGGGATTTGACTATTGCTTTTATATTGTTAATCAAGGTTTCAGGGGCTTTTGGGGTCCTTAACGTGCTCAAAAACTCTTGAAACTTTGCACACAAGTCAGAACCCCGTGGCAGGGGGGCTCAACAGCGCCCCCTTGAACGGGGTCCCAAAACTTGGTCCATAGATCAAACACGCTTGCATGAATTAATATGAAACTCGGTACACATATAGATCTCATTGGGCCGAACAACTTTCCCCCGGTCAAGTTTTACGCCAGCCCAACAGGAAGTCGGCTATTATGGGTTGTTTGGAAAACGCTCGCTGTGGAATGCGAAGTACTCCTCCTAGAGAATTCATCCAATCCCCACCAAACTCGGTGTGCATGAAGTCAAGACATTGAGGATGCTAAATTGCGGACGGATTTTTGATATCTCGAACGGTTTGGCCGTGGCGAGGAAACGAATTTATGGCGAGAAAAGAGAAACACGAAGTGGTATAACTTCTGCATACATTAACTGATCTTGATGAAACTTCACCAGTGTGTTCGTGGTAAGAGGCCGATCAGATGGATGTAACTATTGTGAGTCAAAGTTATAGCGCCACCAACTGGCAGCAGGAAGTGTGTCACTTTCAACATGCTTTTGACAAAAGTGGGGGGGTTAGTTTTAACTACAGTAAAAAAAAATAGTTTGTATATTGTTCTCATCAAGCCGAACAACTTTCTAATTTACATTCATTAGCTCCGGCCATGAGGAAGTCAGATATTTTGGTCTGAATGTGGATTTTTTTGCAAAATCAGCCTCTGAATTTTTAGCCACTCCTTTTAAAATATTTATTTTATTCCCACCAAACTTTTTCAACATGATGAAAATACATTAAAGATGCTAAATTGTGAACGGATATTGAATATCTCAAACGGTTTTGCTATGGCGAGGGATTAAATTAATGTCAAAAAGGAAGCAGGAAACATCTCATAACTTCTAAAAATGTAATTATACACCATTTATTTTTATATAAAATTATACAAATATTAGAACTAAACCCATTTTATTCTGTTTTTGCAATTCAAGAAGTATGAAAAAGTTATGAACAGGCTATTTAGTGCTATTTGGTTCAACAAAAAAGCAAACATAGGGCTATACTGCCCTCTTGTGTCCAAAAGGATATCCAAATAGTATATAAAACGTTTTACTAGGTAGGCCTATTGTATTTAAATATAAATTTATTAGGTATATGACTGTGAGGATATTTTCCCATTGGTTAATCGATGTGTGACACGAGCGGGTGCTTTTAAATCGCTAATATGAAAGTGAAAGTAAAGACGTCCGCACAGACATTGATAATGGTGCACACACGTTGGAAAGAATGATACTTTTAAACATAACACTAAACCGCCATTAGGTGTCGCCAGGCGATCGTCTTAATGAGCGAGTCATTAATTAATTTGTTCAAACGATTCGTTCGAATGACTGAGTCATTCATGATTGAGACAGATGTTTATGGATTGGTCATTGAATCTTTGAGTCAACCGATTCGTTCAAAATGCTGAATCATTCAGAAATGAGAAAACAAGTTGCTGTGAGATGCGCGATGGTTCTGCTGTGATCTTGGTTTAACTATTTTTGCTGCTGAAACAGAACAAAAACAGTCAATATTGCATCTTAAATGTAAGTGACTTAATTGTAACTGTTTATTAACCTGTTGATGAAATCAATGTCGCAGTTTCAATCGTGATTGTATTAAGGAAACACAGCCTACTCGTCAAGTGAGTTTGCTCTTATCATATGTTATAAAATATATAAGAACTCCATATTTGTAATTTTTATAGTCAGTATGTTGTTAACTGGGTTTCTTTTTTGTGTGCTGCGCTCAGTTGTTTACGTTTCTCCTGGAGAAGCTGCACGAGCCTCAGCAGCGCAACCTTGTTACCATTGATCAGTAATACATTTATTATCAACTGTTGATTGCAACTTAAAATTAATGTAATATAATTAGAATAATCTCTCGTTTTAGTGATTCCCAAGTTATTTTTTTGTCATTGACGTTCTAATCAGGCTACTATGGTCGGGCAAGCTAAACTCTCTTTCAGGTAGGCGGCCTATACTATGTATGTGACAGTGAAAATATAATTTTACCACCGGTTAATCAACGTGTGACACCGCTGGGGATTTTTGAATCGCTAACTTAAAAACGAAAGTAAAATATGTTAATCCGCACTGACATTGATTATGGTTGGGAGCAGAGCGAGCTTTTTCAATGAATTCCTATGGAAGTAGGAATGAATGCCCGTGCAGCCGTGAGCATTTTATTTCAATTTTAAAGTTAGCACCATAAAGTATATTTTTATGTCTCCACTGTTAAATCACGCCCACGACACACACACACAAACACACACACCAGCATTGCAATCTTGACATCGCAGCCTGTTCATTATAGCCCTAATAAAATATAATTATAAAATAGTCAACCTAACTTATCAAAATTACACTGCTCTGTTTATATAGTCAGTAGTACAATTTGTACCATTTTTTTGTGAAGTGACAAGACAGAGAATATTACTTGTCTGATATATATATAATGTATATATCTTTTGTTATATATATACTGTATATGTATATATATATATATATATATATATATATATATATATACAGTATATATATATATATATATATATATATATATATATATATATATATATATATATATATATAAATATAGCTGCGAGCAGCGATGGAGGGCCCAAGCCGGCGGCACCGCCACCCCGGTGCCTTTAGGTAACTAAAGGCATCGGGGTTGCGGTGCCACCGGCTTGGGCCCGTAATCGCTGCTCGCAGCTATATTTATTATTATTATTATTATTTTGTCAACCTTTCGGGCACTTTTGGGGCCCTTAACATGCTCGAAAACTCTTGAAACTTTGCACACAGGTCAGAACCCGCGGCCATCAGGGCTGGGCTGAAGCTGGTACCCGGGCGTGGCAGGGGGGCTCGACAGCGCCCCCTGGAACGGGATCCGAACACGTGTCCATAAATCAAACACGCTTGCATGTAATAATATGAAACTCGGTACACATATAGATCTCATCGGGCCGAACAACTTTCGTGCTCTAAGTTTTACGCCAGCCCAACAGGAAGTCGGCTATTTAGGGTTGTTTGGAAACGCATGCTGTGGAATTTAATGTACTCCTCCTAGAGAATTCATCCAATCTCCTCCAAACTCGGTCAGCATGAAGTCAAGACATTGAGGATGCTAAATTGCGGACGGATTTTTGATATCTCGAACGGTTTGGCCGTGGCGAGGAAACGAATTTATGGCGAAAAAATTAAACAGGAAGTGTGTTATAACTTCTGCATACATTAACTGATCTTGATGAAACTTCAGCAGTGTGTTCGTTGTAAGAGGCCGATCGCACAGATGTGACTATTGTGAGTCAAAGTTATAGCGCCACCAACAGGCAGCAGGAAGTACATCACTATTAAAATGCTTTGAAATCACTGTCTTATTTTTACCAGATTTGCTTCAAACTTTATGTGTAGAATGTAGACACACGGCAGATGTAAACCTGTGAAATGATTATTGATATCTTAGATACTGTTGCCGTGGCAACGCATCAAACTTTAATATTCTTTTTTTATGCTTTTGAGACTCTTAACATACTTGAAATTGCATGAAACTCGACAGACACATCACATTTATTAGCCCGTAGACATGTGCAAAGTTTCAGAAACGGGCGTGGTGAGGGGCTCAGTAGCGCCACCTTTAGTCATAAGTGGGGGGGTTAGTTTTATCAACAGCAACAAAACTTGGTATGTGTATTGTTCTCATCAAGACGGACAACTTTCTAATTTACATGATATATCTCCGACCAACAGGAAGAGAGATATTTTGGTTTGAATGTGGATTTTCTGAAGAATTTTCTCTCCCTCTCTCTGTGTCTCTGTGTGTGTGAGGGGAGGGGGGATTTGACTATTGCTTTTGTATTGTTAATCAAGGTTTCAGGGGCTTTTGGGGTCCTTAACATGCTCAAAAACTCTTGAAACTTTGCACACAAGTGAGAACCCCCTGCCATCAGGGACGGGCTGAAGCTGGTACCCGGGCGTGGCAGGGGGGCTCAACAGCGCCCCCTTGAAAGGGGTCCCAAAACTTGGTCCATAGATCAAACACGCTTGCATGAATTAATATGAAACTCGGTACACATATAGATCTCATCGGGCCGAACAACTTTCCCCCGGTCAAGTTTTACGCCAGCCCAACAGGAAGTCGGCTATTATGGGTTGTTTGGAAAACGCTTGCTGTGGAATGCGGAGTACTCCTCCTAGAGAATTCATCCAATCCCCATCAAACTCGGTGTGCATGAAGTCAAGACATTGAGGATTCTAAATTGCGGACGGATTTTTGATATCTCGAACGGTTTGGCCGTGGCGAGGAAACGAAATTATGGCGAGAAAAGAGAAACACGAAGTGGTATAACTTCTGCATACATTAACTGATCTTCATGAAACTTCACCAGTGTGTTCGTGGTAAGAGGCTGATCAGATGGATGTAACTATTGTGAGCCAAAGTTATAGCGCCACCAACTGGCAGCAGGAAGTGTGTCACTTTCAACATGCTTTTGACAAAAGTGGGGGGGTTAGTTTTACCAACAGTTCCAAAAATCAGTATATATATTGGTCTCATCGAGTCAGACAACTTTCTAATTTACAGTCATTAGCTCAGAGCAAAAGGAAGTCAGATATTTTGGTTTGAATGTGGATTTTTTGGATATTTCAGACTCTGAGTTTTTAGCTACTCTTCCTAACTGGTTTATTTTATTCACACCAAACTTTTTCAAAATGATGAAAATACATTAAAGATGCTAAATTGTGAACGGATATTAAACATCTCAAACGGTTTTGCTATAGTGAGGGACTAAAGTAATGTACAAAAAGGAAACTAAAAGCCTCATCTTCTAAAAATGTAATTAAAAAACATTTATTTCTATATAAAAGTATACAAATATCACAACTAAACCCATTTTATTCTTTTTTTCAATTTAATAATTATTTATAAGTTTAAAAATAGTAATTGTACTATTTAGTCCCATAAAAGTCAAGTCATACATAGGGCTATACTGCCCTCTTGTGTTCAAAATCAGGTAGGCCTATTGTATCTACATAAAAATATACTAGGTTTGTGACGTTGAGAATATTTTACCACTGGTTAATCTATGTGTGACACCGCTGGGGGCTTTTGAATCGCCAACTTAAAAACGAAAGTAAAATATGCTCGTCCGCACTGACATTGATAGTGGTTGAGCGAGCGTTTCAAATGAATTCCTATGGAAGCCATGAGCATTTTAGTTTCATTTTAAAATTAGCACCTTTCGGGGGGTGGATTGCTTGGAATTATTTTACAAAAGCACAATGTTGTGTTTTATTGTGACTGTACACAAATATAAGTTAACACTTTGCAGTTTGAATGTCGTCCTGTATAATGACGGAGTATGTTTTTATGTGTCCACTGTTCAATCGCGCCCACGCCACACACACACACACGGTTTACTATCTTTGTGGGGACTCTCCATAGACTTAATGGTTTTTATACTGTACAAACTGTATATTCTATCTCCTCACACTAACCCTACCCCTAAACCTACCTATCCCAGAAAACTTTCTGCATTTTTACATTTCCAAAAAAACTCATTCTGTATGATTTATAAACTTGTTTACCCATGGGGACATCTATTTAGGTCCCCACTGTGACATGAGTCCCCATGAGTCTGTGTGCATTCAGGTTGAAGTCCCCACCGGGATAGGAAAACATGAACACATACACACACACACACACACACACACACACACACACACACACACATTCCAGCATTGCAATCTTGACATCGCAGCCTGTTCATTATAGCCTTAATAAAATATAATAATAAAATAGTTAACCTAACATATAAAAATTACACTGCTCTAAATAGTCAGTAGTACAATTCGTACATTCACAGTAAGCACCGCTCCACTGTGATGTTTCAAGCACATTTTTGCGCGTGTGAAGAGGATGATTTTTTTCGTCGATATTGGAACACGAGTGAAGAACAAAGCCTATAATAAAGAATAGTTTAGCATCCAAATACATCGCAAATGCTGAAACATTTTGATTCTAATGAGAGGGTTACGTGAGCCCAACAGTGCTTACTTTCGTTTTTATTTTTACATTAAATTTAAAAGATTTGTTGTGGAATATTTTGAGTGTATCATAAAATCAGAATAAGGTAATAAGGTTTCTGTCTTTTATATATATATATATATATATATATATATATATGTATATATATATATATATATATATATATATATATATATATATTTATATATAAATATAGCTGCGAGCAGCGATGAAGGGCCAAAGCCGGTGGCACCGCCACCCCGGTGCCTTTAGGTAACTAAAGGCAACGGGGTTGCGGTGCCACCGGCTTGGGCCCGTAATCGCTGCTCGCAGCTATATTTATTATTATTATTATTATTTTGTCAACCTTTCGGCCACTTTTGGGGCCCTTAACATGCTCGAAAACTCTTGAAATTTTGCACACAGGTCAGAACCCGCGGCCATCAGGGCTGGACTGAAGCTGGTACCCGGGCGTGGCAGGGGGGCTCGACAGCGCCCCCTGGAACGGGATCCGAACACTTGTCCATAAATCAGACACGCTTGCATGTAATAATATGAAACTCGGTACACATATAGAACTCATCGGGCCGAACAACTTTCGTGCTCTAAGTTTTACGCCAGCCCAACAGGAAGTCGGCTATTTAGGGTTGTTTGGAAACGCATGCTGTGGAATTTAATGTACTCCTCCTAGGGAATTCATCGATTCGCCTCCAAACTCGGTGTGCATGAAGTCAAGACATTGAGGATGCTAAATTGCGGACGGATTTTTGATATCTCGAACGGTTTGGCCGGGGCGAGGAAACGAATTTATGGCGAAAAAATGAAACAGGAAGTGTGTTATAACTTCTGCATACATTAACTGATCTTGATGAAACTTCAGCAGTGTGTTCGTTGTAAGAGGCCGATCGCACAGATGTGACTATTGTGAGTCAAAGTTATAGCGCCACCAACAGGCAGCAGGAAGTACATCACTATTAAAATGCTTTGAAATCACTGTCTTATTTTTACCAGATTTGCTTCAAACTTTATGTGTACAATGTAGACACACGGCAGATGTAAACCTGTGAAAGGATTATTGATATCTTAGATACTGTTGCCGTGGCAACGCATCAAACTTTAATATTCTTTTTTTATGCTTTTGAGACTCTTAACATACTTGAAATTGCATGAAACTCGACAGACACATCACATTTATTATCCAGTAGACATGTGCAAAGTTTCAGAAACGGGCGTGGTGAGGGGCTCAGTAGCGCCACCTTTAGTCATAAGTGGGGGTGTTAGTTTTATCAACAGCAACAAAACTTGGTATGTGTATTGTTCTCATCAAGACGGACAACTTTCTAATTTACATGAACCATCTCTGACCAACAGGAAGAGAGATATTTTGGTTTGAATGTGGATTTTCTGAAGAATTTTCTCTCCCTCTCTGTGTCTGTGTGTGTGTGAGGGGAGGGGGGGATTTGACTATTGCTTTTATATTGTTAATCAAGGTTTCAGGGGCTTTTGGGGTCCTTAACGTGCTCAAAAACTCTTGAAACTTTGCACACAGGTCAGAACCCACGGCCATCAGGGCCGGGCTGAAGCTGGGACCCGGGCGTGGCTGGGGGGCTCAACAGCGCCCCCTTGAACGGGGTTCTAAAACTTGATCCATATATCAAACACGCTCGCATGAATTAATATGAAACTCGGTACACATATAGATCTCATCGGGCCGAACAACTTTACCCCGGTCAAGTTTTACGCCAGCCCAACAGGAAGTCGGCTATTATGGGTTGTTTGGAAAACGCTTGCTGTGGAATGTGAAATACTCCTCCTAGAAAATTCACCGTGCCCCCTTCAAACTCGGTGTGGATGTAGTCAAGACATTGAGGATGCTAAATTGCGGACGGATTTTTGATATCTCGAACGGTTTGGCTGTGGCGAGGAATCGAATTTATGGCGAGAAAAGAGAAACACGGAAGTGGAATAACTTCTGCATACATTAACTGATCTTGATGAAACTTCAGCAGTGTGTTCGTGGTAAGAGGCCGATCAGATGGATGTAGCTATTGTGAGTCAAAGTTATAGCGCCACCAACTGGCAGCAGGAAGTGTGTCACTTTCAACATGCTTTTGACAAAAGTGGGGGGGTTAGTTTTAACTACAGTAAAGAAAAAATAGTTTGTATATTGTTCTCATCAAGCCGGACAACTTTCTAATTTACATTCAATAGCTCTGGCCATCAGGAAGTCAGATATTTTGGTCTGAATGTGGTTTTTTTTGCAAAATCAGCCTCTGAATTTTTAGCCACTCCTCTTAAACTATTTATTTTATTCGTACCAAACTTTTTCAACATGATGAAACTACATTAAATATGCTAAATTGTGAATGGATAATAAATATCTCAAACGGTTTTGCTATGGCGAGGGATTAAATAATGTCCAAAAAGGAAACACTAAAAATCTTCTAAAAATGTAATTATATACCATTTATTTCTATATAAAAGTATACAAATATCACAACTAAACCCATTTTATTCTGTTTTTGCAATTCAAGAAGAATGAAAAAGTTAAAACAGGCTATTTAGTGCTATTTGGTTCAACAAAAAAGCAAACATAGGGCTATACTGCCCTCTTGTGTCCAAAAGGACATCAAAATAGTATATAAAACTTTTTACCAGGTAGGCCAATATTGTATTTAAATATACATGTATTAGGTATGTGTCTGAGGATATTTTCCCACCGGTTAATCGACGTGTGACACGAGTGGGTGCTTTTAAATCGCTAATATAATAGTGTAAGAAAAATAATGATAATGTTGCACACACAAATCACACACATGTGGGAAAGAATGATGCTTTTAAACAACACTAAACCGCCATTAGGTGTCGCCAGGCATCCATCTTAATAAGCGAGTCATTGATTCATTCGTTCAAACGATTCGTTCGAATGAGTCGATCATGATTAAGACAGATGTTTATGGATTGATCATTCAATCTTTGAGTCAACCGATTCGTTAAAAATGCTGAATCGTTCAGTTATGAGAAAACACGTGATGCGTGATGGTTCTGCCGTGATCTTTGTTTAACTATTTTCGCTGCTGAAACAGAACAAAAACAGTCAACATTGCATCTAAAATGTAAGTGACTTAATTGTAACTGTTTATTAACCTGTTGTATGAAATCTAGGGGTGGGAGAAAAAATTTATTCTTAGATGCATCGCGATGCGGACGTGGACGATTCTGAATCGATTCACAAATGTCAAAAAATCGATTCTCTAAAAAAATATTTTTCTAATAACGTAATATTGACGGAAGGCAAAAGGCGGAACTCTAAGCGGACGTGCGTGCAGTCTGTGGCGCGCACATAACAGAGAAGTTTCTTCTGCTCACCAAGGCTGCATTTATTTGATTAAAAATACAAACAAAAACAGTAATATTGTAAAATATTATTCCAATTTAAAACAGCTGCTTTCTATTTTAATATATTTTAAACTGTTATTTATTCCTGTGATCAAAGCTGAGTTTTCAGCATCATTACTCCAGTCGTCACTGTCACATGATCCTTCAGAAATTATTCTAATATGATGATTGATACTCAAGAAACATTCATTATTATTTTAAATGTCGAAAACAGTTGTGTACAGTCTTTGATGAATAGAAAGTTCAAAAGAACAGCATTTATCTGAAATCTAAAGCTTTTGTAACGTTAAACACTACCGCTCAAAAGTTTTGGGTTAGTAATAATTAAAATTTTATTTTTTGGGGAAATAAATAAAATAAATCAGTACTTTTATTTATGAAGGATGAGTTAAACTGATCAACAGTTACAGTAAAGACATTTATAATGTTAAAAATATATATATTTGAAATATATGCTGTTCTTTTGAACTTTACATTCATCAAAGCATTTTGAAAAAAAAAAAAATCTGTACACAACTGTTTTCAACATTGAAAATAATAATGAATATTTATTGAGCATCAATCATCATATTAGTATGATTTCTGAAGGATCATGTGACACTGAAGAGTGGAGTAATGATGCTGAAAACTCAACTTTGATCACAGAAATGAATTACTATGTAAAATATTTAAAAATTGAAAACAGCTGTTTTAAATTGGAATAATATTTCACAATATTACTGTTTTTGTTTGTATTTTTAATCAATAAATGCAGCCTTGGTGAGCAGAAGAGACTTCTCCTAAAAACATTAAAAATCTTACTGACCCCAAACTTTTGAACAATAATATATATATATAATATATATGTATGTGTGTGTATGTATATATATATATATATATATAAATAAATAAATATAGCTGCGAGCAGCGATGGAGGGCCAAAGCCGGCGGTACCGCCACCCCGGTGCCTTTAGGTAACTAAAGGCACCGGGGTTGCGGTGCCACCGGCTTGGGCCCGTAATCGCTGCTCGCAGCTATATTTATTTATTTATATATATATATATATATACATACACACACATACATATATATATATATATATTTATTATTACAGTTACACATGAGATTCATACTTTTAGCAAGGCAATTATATACATTATCTAAGTGTGTGAACGTATAGAATAAAAGACTGCACTTGTGGTCAGTCTAAACTTGACTTTAACTTCCTCTTGATGTGGGTAAAATGAAGCTCTAGTCTGAGGTGAAGCTCATCTCCAAAGAGGCGTGAAACAAACAAGACTGCATCAGGAAGTGCTCTGCCAGTTGTTTTAACAAAATGAGGATTATGCAACTTCCACTCTGTGAGTATTACAAATTATAAATATCTTTTTATATACTTGGTAATTATGTCACTGTATATTTATGCTGTTTTAACAGCCTAATAATGTCATTTGCAAGTGGAATACTCCTAATGTTTGTATGATTGTTTATTTCCTGCAGATTTACTTATATGGTGTCAAGCTGCAGAGACTTTGACAACACAGTTCACAGATTTGGGTCAAACTGTGACTATAAACTGTGAACTTGGTTTAGAAGAGGTGACATGGATGTTGCTGAATCTACCAGATCCTCCGGTTATGATAGTACGCTCCTTGTCAAACCCACCAACACCGTTTTACTTCAACCAAATATTTAAACAGAAATATTCTGTGCAATCAAATCGTCTGATCATAAATAACATCACTATCGATGAGTTAGGTGTTTATTACTGCACAAACTCAGACAGAGCTGTAAGATTCAATGGCGGCACCAGTCTACACATCACTGGTGAGCGATCTTTCAATTATTGCTTCATACTTGTTATCCATTGCATACTTTTTTTAGACACTTAAGATTCTCAATAGTTGCTCTAAACAGCTTTTTATTTACAGCCCCAACTCAATTAACCGAGTTAACTGAGTGTCAGAATCACACAGAGGTGAAGTACGTTCAGCAGAATCAGACACCATGGCGGACATTTACTATCATCTCTGCTCTGCTGAATGCTGTTCTGGTCATTGTGGTTATTGGTGAGTTTAAGTAACAACAATGTGACTCCATCTGTAAAAACACAAATATAATAAGCTTCTACAGTTCTAATTTGTTGAGATTGTCACATATTTTGTTACTAAACTGAATTCACCGTTAGGGCTGTTAAAGGTGTTTGCTGTTGGAAATAAAATACCTGGAGGACGATTACAAGAACTTCATACCACTGATCTACAGCAAACACAAGAAGTTCAACCTCAAGAATCACACCAACCACTGGTAAGTTACATGTGACATCTCTCATTTCCAAAAACAAACAAACAAGCAAACAAAAAACTTGGTACTTATATAATTATTTTCTCTATTACTCTTTTTAAAATGAAGATTTGATTGTTCCATGAAGAACCTTTAACATCCATGCAATAATTTTATCACAGAAAAAAGACTTCATGGTTAAATTGTTATTTAAATTTTTAAATGTTCTTCACACTAAGAAAAAAAAAACGGTGATAAAGTAAGCAGCGCATCAAAACAACGAAGCGGTTCACACCACAAGTGCTTAGGGTCGTTTACGGTAATGCACGGTAATATGGTAACATCTTTTGGTGCTACATCCTCTAATATTTTCATCTAGAGCCAAATGTGCTTCATTAAAGCCCTTTCCACTCCATGCGCATTGTTTCCCTCTCCTGCTAAGACGTAAAGTCCTATATAAGGAGCTGCGGATGACATGGTTATTTTTTAACAACAGTAGCAGAAACATTGTGAGCAGCAAAATAGATACTTTAACTAAAACACTGCAGAAAATGAGAATGCAGCAAATACAATTTTTTTTTTATCTGTCATACAGATGAATCAGACCGTTTAACTAAACCAGGTTTGTGGACAAGTTATTTTATGGTGCCTTTAGATTTGTTCATACATTCAGCATTATTAATCAGCATTTTAAGAGTATTTTACATGACAAACAATGTTATTGGAAAATTATTTAAGGGAAGATGGCAAGGGAAGACAAACTTTGAAATTACTAGTTAACTTTGTTTTATCCTCATGATGAGAATTTTGATTATTAGATTATGTACGTGTTTTTGTTTTTAGTAGTTTATTACTTTGTGCAAAATATAAAAATAGTCCATACTTTTCTTAAGAGGTAAACCCTGCACTCCCAGTATGTTTTCTCAGTCACAAGGCCTTCTATGTTCCATACACGTAGGTGTCTAAATAAATATTAATAAAAAAAGCCTGATAAAGCCTGATCTAACCTTTTTATATTCATATCCAGTTGGGAGAAATATTTACTTTTTTGTAAACATTCTTAGACATCACTACTTTGGCTCTCTGGGCCCAATATTCTCATCTTTGACTATTTTGAGTGTTTAGTTTTTTTTTTTTTTTTTTTTTTTTTTAAGTACTATGGCTGCCCGATGGAAATTAATAATAATAATAATAATAATAATAATAATAATAATAATAGTACCAAAAATGCATTGTCCAGACCTCTGCTGGGAAGGAAACAGAAACTGGACCTCTTGGATCTTTAATTGAATACCCCTGTTTTAGGAACTGTTCATTGAAAGGTTTTTAGGGGAACAAAAATTAAGCGTAGCATCAGTTCTGTCAGGTCACGTTAGTCAAGCTCACATCAGCTGACTCTCAGCTGATCCACGTCTACCTAAAGGAATACGACACCTATCACCGTATACATATATAAGCTCCTTCAGTCTCAGCAGCGATTGCGTTTCTCAGGAGCTAATTACCCTCCTCCATCCCCAGCTCCTCCTCTCGCCCAGTCAGAATTTGGCATTATGATTCCCCTTGAATCAGAATAAATTCTTGAATCATGTTGTACTTTAAAATCTTGAATTAATGATATCTGCAATACATTCATGTTGGTTCTGTTTACCCTAAGGAGGGTTATTACTGCATGGATGCGCAGGGAGTTCTTGCCCAGAACAGAACCATACCGCCAATCCATAACTGTATGCTAATTGTCAATCGTATTTGACGATAGTTGTCCTGACAGACATTGCTCGTCTATGGAATCACTGCAAAAACCCACTTTTGCAACCTCTATTTTTAAGAGTGTACAAGACAACTGCAATGTGTTATTTACCAGTGTTTACAATTTCTAATATTATTTTCCTCATTGCTCTTTCAGTACAACTTTTCAAAGGTGCATAAAACGTTCAGGCCCAGTCAAGTCGACAGCACCTTTGCTGCTGTAAAGCTGGCAAAATCCCAAACGCAAGTATGTTACACATTATACAGTTTCAAGGATCATCAATAAAAAGAAATTCAGAGGGACAGATGTATTACTGTATTACTACATCAGGGTCATGTATTACTATATAGTCATTGTTTTTGGAGTAAAAAAATGTTACCAACAGTTTTTTAGGAATATTTTTAGTGCAACATTACTCTTGCTTTTTTGCTTAAATATAACCTATATTTTAAGACGCGCATTGTACACTTAATGTCCCACTTCCCTTTCACTTCTTATGCATGGTTTTGTCATATACCTGAAATGACTGGTTTAAACTGGTTTTGTTGATGTAAGTGTTTGTTTTGTAAGTGTAGCCTGACATAATGGAAAGTTTTTTGACTGCATGGCAACCTCAGCTCAGATGTGTGAAGAAATTGTAAAGAGTGCTGCTTATGTTTTGTATTGAATGGTACATGGTAATATATGTAATTCAGGTTTATTAAAAGTTCAATCTAAAGATAAAATGTTGATAAAGCATTGAAAGATATAGTAACGAAGCTGTACAATATACATTTTTTATGACAAATATATATATGATATGCATCTAACACAAAAAAAGAATTAATAAAGAATTCTCTCTTGTCTGTGTGGTCGAGGTTTGTGTTTCCGCTCACAGGACGAGATGTGTGAATGATCACATATAGCAGATATTATTCATCTGGATCAGACAATGAAGATCATACAGCTGCAGATCTGTGAGTTTCTCACAGCACATTTGATCGAGTCAGTTTTCTTATGATTTTACATCTTAATAAATTAGTTTTTCTTACTCTCATAGATCTGTTCATGTGGTCTCAAGCCACAGAGTCCAAGGGTGTTTTCACACCTATAGTTTGTTTTGTTCCGAAACAGGCACTTAATTTGTTACAATGTTGCATTTTCTTCTTAGTGTGGTTTGTTTTCATAAGGCAACCTTTCAAAGCGTACCAATGTGTTCACGCAAGTCACATGAGAGTATACTGTCCTCTTATTGGTCAGTGTTTCCTTTTCGTTATCCATCAAGATGACTGACAAGTTCGCTACATGAGCTTATTGTGGCTTTATTTGTAACTGTCGAGACACACGCAAACAGTATACTAATGTAGCCGTCATTGCCGCTGTTAACATCCAACCAATCCAGTAACATCCCAAGCTCAAATATCTACTGCATATGTCCCTCACTCACACCAAGGAGTGACCGTAACCAGATTTTCACTTCAGTTTCAGGCAGACAAGTGCGTAACAGCTTTAGTACATCAGGCAGCAACAGAAAACAATGCCACTTCCTCCACGTCTGTCATTTCTGTGGCGGAGCTCATGCCCTTTCCATTTGCCCTGTACGCCGCTCCTCTGCTAACCTTAATAAAAAAGATTTGAAAGTATCTCTCTTCTCCAATTTTTATGTCTTCTGGACAACCATCCAGACAAAAACACGATCTTTAAGGCCTGAAGGAAGGTTTTGACCCTGGTCTGGAAGTACTTGATTCCAGCTTCATCTGCAATAACTTGCAATCTGTGACAGCCGAACCCGACATGGTGGAAGCCCTCATCAAAATTAGATTCTGGATTCATGATTGGCTCTTTTGATTCTCTGCCTTTCCAATTATTCTGCATAAGTTCAATTGGAGTAACCACCAGAATATTTTCTGGCAAAAAATGTATCCTCATTGATCTCTCCGCTCCTCATGAAAATTCCCAACCCAGTATCAATAGTTTAATTCCATTAGATGAATTCTCCCTGCACTACCATGACTTTATTATAAAAAAACGCTGGTTTTGGAGCCTGGCTAGTAAAGGTTGACAAAATATCTGCTTTTAAAGTTCACCCAGATTTCTGGCATCTGTTTGGCATTTGTTGGTACGAAATTTTTTACTTCGTAGTCCGTCTAACTTGAACTCAAAATATTTGACATGCTTTCCGAAGCGCTCTGCTGTATCCTACAAAACAATCATGCAATCCCATACCTCATCCATCTCCTCAACGACTTCACAACACATTTGTACGCACATGAATTTGTTCTTAAAGGAGAACTCCGGTCAATTTTAACAATGAGCTCATTTTTTTGTCAATTTGGAGTGCTGTCAATACAGAGAACAACGCCAAAAATCGGTGTTGCCTACACCGTGTTATCCTCTTTTTAAAATTTGCACCCTGTTGACTTCAATGGGGCAATATTTAAACCTGCTTTTAGCCTCTTAACATCCTTGATGTGTCATTACAAATAGTAGTCTCTATAGTCTCTTCTACATTTTATTGGTTTTCACGCACCTGGACTTACAACTAGCCTTCATCTGAGCGCAACAATATTTCCTTGTCTTCTAAGTTTACTCAAGTGAAAGAATGTGACTAATAAACGTAGGCCTATAGCACTATGCATTATATTTTGAAAAAGAAGTAGATTATCTTTATATCAAAACCTTAAATTTTCTCTGGACTCGATGATAAATACATGTCTGACCGTTGGAACGAACCAAAAAAAAACTAGAAAATCGCATTCATAACGATTTATGGTGATTTTATTTCCGTTAGACCTTTGCCTACATTGACGCTGATGCATTAAAGAGGAGGGGCTCCCCTGTTCCAAGATGGCGGCTCTATTGACGCATTCGTTCCAATGAACTGCCGTATACAAGGCGACATCTAGTGTATATATCTATTTATAAACGCTAGATGTCTTATGGCGCAGTCACTTCCGGCATCACCGTTTGGCCATCTTGTCACAGTGAAGCTGTGAATTAAGGTGAGTGATCAGCATGCACACAAATCCTCTTATCTCGCTGAAATCTTGACGGATTTACAAACGGTTTGGTTTCTTACAAACGTTATTAACGTGGCTATAATTCCGAATGCTTGAACATACATGTTATAATTATTCATATGTATGCAGTGTATGTATGCAGTGTCATAACTACATCTCTGACGTTTATAACAAACCAAACCGTTTGAAAATCGGTAGAAAATTTAGCAAGTTATGGTTATTTAAAAGTACATGCACCATTAAACGAGTGAGCGAGCACACTGTGGCAAGATGGCCGCCACGTGCGGACGTCGACCTCCGTTGGCCAGCAGCGCGCACGAGACATCTAGCGTTTATATGATATCTATGGTCCAGTGGTGTAGTCTAGTTTTTTGTAGTGAGTATACTGTAATATAACACCCCCCCCCCCCCGCCTCATACTCACCCATCCCAGAGCGTCACCCCATAAGCACCACCACACTCACTAATGCATACAGTATGCATCGACATGAAATTGAGAGCATTATGAAATATTAGGTGTTATCAACATGTCAATTTATTATAAGCAACACAAGACTTTAACAGCCAATGACATTTACAGCTGGGGAGACTGGACTGATTTTCTACTGTTTAGTGTTAATCACCATCTAATTTAGCCAGTTAAGAGCTACATTTAGCCTTAGATGTTATATGAATATGGTCCCTGAAGCACAGGTTTTATCAGCTGACAATTTTCCAAAAAAAAATACAAAAATAATAATGAAACATTATAGGCACAAATACAAATTTACTTTTAGAAATGGTGTTTAAAAAGAAAAAAGAAAAAAAAAAGGTGTTATTGTTTTGGCAAGTTTACTGTTTAAATTATAACATGTATGAAAACTTGTGTGATATTCCCTTAAAATAACGTTTTAATAGATTTTATTATTATTATTATTATTATTATTATTTTAAAATTCATTTTACTGTGCAATTTCTTTCTAATTTCTTTGAGTTAGACCAAACTTTTATTTTGGTGGGTTGTAGACATTTGAGTTTCTGTGTGTTTTAATAAACTATTATTATTATTATTATTATTATTATTATTATTATTATTATTAGGCCTACTTGAAGTATACTCTACTGTGCAATAGTAATATATTTCTGTTATAATTTCAAGTTATACCGAACTTTTATTTTGACAGGTTGTTTTGAAGACATTACAGTTTCTATGTGTAGGCTATATGAAACGAATGAATGACGATAGTTTTGTCAAATTAAATGGTGAAATTCTCGTGCAGTGACTCTCATAGCAGCTCTGCGATGAAAGTGCACATGTGTATCCTATCCTACATCATGTCTCAATACAGTGAAACGCTGAAAACACCACGAGCGTGCGTGAGTCAGCGTGCTTCAGTGTGTGTGTGTGTGTGTGTGCGTAGGGGAGCACACACTGAGCGCTCATTCCCAGAGACGCGTAGAACAATTGCAGTCTCTTTTAACTTTAATATTCACAGACACTGGTCCATATCATATCTCTACTTTTGATTTATTCATTCAAAAATAGCCAAATTCCGTGATGACGTTCTGCTTAGCAAGCTCCATTTGTGACTGGATTCCGCGATTCGGTGTCGCTTCGCAAACACTGACGGGGTGAATTTATGAATGAAAGTGTGAAAGTTCTGACACAAAACGAAGTTGTTACGTATCCTCACGATTTTTTAAGTGGGTATACGGAAATCCTTGGCCTTTTCTAGTGGGTATACGGCGTATACCTGCGTATCACGTAGACTACACCACTGCTATGGTCGCAACTGCGTGATGTGAACATTTGATGACTCGCTTAATTTTGTTCAAATGGGAGCGACGATTCGCAACCATTGAGCCAATCACTGAAATAGTGTGGGAATGTGCGGGAACTGCTGGATTTTAAGTGAGAGAGTCCTCCCAACAGTGCTAAAAATAAACGTGTGAGAGCGTGTTATTGGCTATATGTCATGTTATAGCCAGATATGATGACGCTACTGCAACACGCATCACGACAGATGAGCGATCCATTCATCAAGCTAACGCGAAAACTGCCGCGAATTAAAGTGAAAGTAAGTCGTAGACGCTCATCACACAATCACATTCATTAAAGAAACGAAATGATATTAGGCTAACGGTTACCTGTGCTGCTGTCGCTCTCTCCTATCGCTGATATTGAAATGAGCTTATGATGATCAATAAAATGCTGGTCATATCTGTTGCTTTTGGTGACGTGAACTAGGCCTACATTAAATCCGCATATAACGCGGGAATAGAAGGTCCGATTTAGTTTTGCGAAAACACACAATGTGACTAGGTGTAAATGGAATCGTTTTGATCAGTAAAAACGCATGAAATCGTTTTGATCAGTAAAAACGTATGCAGTGACCAGGTGTAAACAGGCCGCTACACCATAAAAAAAGTAACGTAAACACTTAGTGAGCTAGATACGCAACACAGTATGAAGCCTATAGTCATCATCTCAAAAGACCAAGTGCAAAAACAAAACAAAATAATGAACTCCCTCTCACTATCAATAGGCCTACTTGCAAATGAGTATCACAATTTTATTTTAATTATGTCCCACCAAAAGACCAAGTGCATAAACTGAAGTTACGACCAAAACAGTCCACACTTAGGACAGGAAGACGACAAAAACTCATTTTTGATGTAACTTAATATAGGCTACTCCAAGTACTGCAAAGGAAAAAAGCAAGCAGGCATTTGTTTTGTTTTTAGCACTTTATACTTTATTGAGGTGTTCATTCTTTTTATATATTTTGAAGTAGGTTAAAATAATAATTGCATAATTATTAAACAGGTAACGTTAGTTCACCCAAAATAGAAAATTCTGTCATTTATTACTCTCCATCATGTCGTTCCAAACCCGTAAGACTTTCACTCATCTTCAGAACACAAATGAAGAACTTTTTGATGAAATTGAGAGATTTCTTTCCCTCCATTGACAGCCTACACAACTACCACTTTGATGCTTCGAAAAACGTTCATAAAAAGATCATAAAACTAATCCATATGAATTGAGCAGTTTAATCAACTTTTTTCACTGTGCTCCTATATTTCTTTGTGTGCTCCTAAATTTTTTCATTTAGGAGCACATGTACTCCTTGGGAAAAAAGTTAGCGTAGAGCCCTATATATATATAGCGTACTTGTGATGATTCCAACTTGTGTTCTGTCTTGTGTGTTCCTGGACTTTTATGTTATTTCCTGTCTTGCTCCATGTTTTGTAGTCCTTTGTAGTTTTTCTTGTTGATTAGTTCCTGATTGTTGCCAGTTGTGCCTTGTTTGCCAATCTCCCCTTGAGTTTATATATATAACCAAGTGTTTCAGTCTTGGCACGTTGTGTGAAGCTGTTGCGTTCCTGCTCTTTTATCATGTTTCATGTTTCGACCCTCTAGTCTAGTTGGATTATCTTTGTTTTCATTTTCAATAAATACTGCTGCAACTGGATTCACACCTCTCTTCGTCCCTGCTTACTAGGGATGGGGAAATGAAGCCTTATGAATCACTTTGGCTTTCCCCTGACTGTTCCAGGAAAAGATTAATTCATACGTAACATCACTGCACGTAACAGTTCTCATCTTTGCACCAATACAATTACACTTTAATAATTTGTTTTACTACCAAATTACATGTAATATCGAATTAATTAAACTTACAGTGGAATGTTTTCCTCACTATCTCGCGATTTCGGGGCACGTGATTTCCTAAACCTAATGCATAATGGGATAGCCTACGCTCAAGGGGGTCGCACACCAGACAAGAAGCGCAGCGCTACGTCTTTAAAATTCAAACACATTATTCTCTATGAGTGTCCACACACCGGCGGCGCCATTCAGCGTCTGTCCGTGGCGCCCAGCTACGGCTCAGGACCTTGTTCAAAATCATGCCACGCCACAGAGCGCCATTTACATAGTTTTATATTACATTTACAATTATTTGTCTCAAATCGAAGTTAATGTATACTGACTTCACCCTATGCTGCAATATACATTTAGTTTTACATTCATTTACAGAAATCAGCTGCTTGAATGAAAATTGCTGATGTTATCAGATTTTCAGGTGATATTCTCAATTCATTCGGTTAAAGCTGCAGTCCGTAGTTTTTCCTCTTTGTCGCCATCTCTGTTTGAAATCTGCAATTGCAGTTATTTGCGGAATTATCAACTTTACGTGGGTTGTACATCGGCATGAAACAGCGCGGATGAATCCAATGTTTTGAGGAGAGTGTGCGGCTGTCAGTCACCGCGCCGGTGTGGATACGGGCATTCAGAATCACAGAATATACTTTTTGGAAGTATGACCAATATTAGAATTTTCAATGGAAAATGACGTCTGAACAAGTAAGTAACATCCACTTTTGTTCTGATCAACTAAGGGGAAAAAAAGCATTGCAGTAAATCGCGCTGATTAAATCTAACGATTGCTTATCATATCATGTCAAACCATGCAAATCATAGAAGAGCAGTTATTTTGTACAAACAAATAACAATCATAGTGCTATGAAATAAACGTTATGCATAAACGTGTTATAATATAACATAATATAAACATCTTACGTCAGGAAAAATTTATTCAGATCCAATACTTGACAACGGAGGAGGCGGGTTTGATTTTCTTGGAGTAGAGGTGAATTGCTCCCTCTCATAACTAGCACAAAATAATTCATATTTACCATAATAGCAAAACGAGAAAGGCACAACAAAGGAAACTCCGTAACTGTGTAAATTAAGCGAACAAGTGTGCTACTGTTATGTAATTAAACTATTGAAATGTCTTGCCTGTCTAGCAAAAAAAAAGCCGTCTCTGTGTTCGTTTTGAATCCCTTTAAAACACGGAGTTCACGCCATCTTTCAAAAGCCCTGCCGATGTTTATCCTTGTTTTCGCATGGCCCGGTTGCAGTCTCTTTTTTTCTCTAGTCACAAAGTCTTTTGGGTTTTATAAGTGGTGAATCTCCAGTTGTCACTGGTGATTGTCGTTTGAAACATTCTGGATCTGTTATAAGTTTAATTATTTCAAGTGCTGTGAGAAAAGGCTATAAATCTACAACTCGAACATCCTCACAGGCAATATAGTCGGGACTCCTTCTTTATGTGGACAGATGTGACGTAATGACGCAAAGACATGCTTGAATTTCCCACAGAAATCCACCAGTACCACTGGAATTAAAATCATTATTAAAAGCGAACCGATTTGAATCGAGCTAAGGCAAGCAGATAGTTTTGAACACTGGCTGGTTATGTTTTTTTTTATTTTGGATAATTTTTAACACAAAAAAGTTACGGACTGCAGCTTTAACGGACGCTCTGAGGTAAAGTGTTTAGACTGCAGACTTAGCAACGATTGTATTTAATTGTACAGTACAATCATAACATAGTAAACAGACATTATCTTAATTCCATAATGTCCTTAAACATAACAATATTGCTGGCCATAAACTGAGAAAGTGCGCGTCCGGTGTGCGATACCTCGAGTTGTCCTAGACGCGACGTGGCGCGGCGCTGCACTTCTCGTCCGGTGTACGACCCCCTTTACGGTACGTTCACACGGGGCGTCAGCGTCAACGCTTCCCATTGACTTTGAATGGGTGACGTCAAGCGTTGCCGAAAAGAATTGTGGATCCGTCGGCGGCGCTTCACTGGCGTTGCTCGCGGCAGAAGTTGAGAATTTTTCAACTTCTGCCGCGAGCAACGCCAGTGAAGCGCCGCCGACGGAAGCGTCAGCCAATCAGATCGCTCTATGCAAATACAGTAGCCAGGCGGCAGCCAATCACGTTCATCCTGTTCAAGAGCAGCAAACTGAGGATAAATTTTAAAATGGAGGAGAAACTAATTATTGCGGTGGGCAATCACCCGGTCCTTTATGACCATTGAATGACAATGAAGCTTGTTGTTGAGTTCCTGTCTAATTTCATTGGCTGACGCTGCTATGACCATGGCGTCAGTGCCAAACTTCAGCCACGCCTTCCGTCAAGCGTTGACGCTGACGACCCGTGTGAACGTACCGTTAGCCTCGGATAGTGTTGCCTTGTCCAAATATCCACACTTGCGGTCTTGGCCACTTGAGAGCGCGTGCACGCGACAGGAAGTAAGTGCGCAAGACTGTCCCGTGTCTTAAAAATGGCAAAGTGCAGAGTCCTAAATGCACACACTATCTCGAATACCGCTCCGAAGCTAAGTGTATCCCATCATGCATTATGTTCAGGAACTCATGTGCCCCGAAATCGCTAGATATCGAGGAAAACATTCCACTGTAATTTAAATTAATTAGATACATATAATTTGGTAGTAAAAACAAAGTGTTGCACATTTTATTGGTGCAAAGATGAGTATGGCATGTGTAGGCCTATTTTGTACAACATTTGCAACTGTTTTTATCACTTAAAGCAACACTAAAGATAATTTTTTACCTTAAAATAATGTTTCCAAAATCGTTTCAGTGGTTCATCAATTCGTAATAGGGTGAAAGGCACTTCTGGATTCGCTTTGCAGCCCTATATCTGCTATAACCACACTATGCAAGTTTGCCAGATCGGGTCGCGTTTCTGTAGTTCAAATGAGACATACATACTACAAATTTGACTTGCTTTACGTCAAGCGTCACAATAGTCAGTATTTTGTTTTTCTTCGTTTATGATGTCGCAATACATCATACTTTCATAAAATCATGCAACATACTCTACCTTGTCTGTGGACGTCGTTCATTCCAAAGCCGGTGCTGGATAAACAGCGAGCGAGCGTGCAATGGTAGACTGCGATAGGCTAAATTATTTACGACAGCGGTAATGGACAACTTCCAACCTGTAGGAAGACCGAAGAGGAAAAGTTCCTTAGTGTTGCTTTAATAAGAAGCACCACAATTTTAAATTTGTGTCTTCTGTTAGTTACATAGTGACTACTGAACAGACATGCAGAAGTTTTTTTTAACATGCAAAGTATTGAAAATATAATAAATAAAAGCGTGTGTTTTTTTTTTGTTTTGTTTTTTTTGTTTTGTTGTTGCCTTTTTTGTTTCAGGTTTGGTGAAGAGATTTGCAGACTCAACTACAGCATGTAAAGAAAGTAACAGTGGAGACGTGAATGAGACGCAGGTGAGAACAAACATTTACATAGAAACAGTAACTTACCATCATCTCACACCTTCACTGCTGCTTCACACGCAAGCATGGGTTAGTACTTCCGATCATGTGAAAATAATCTATAATTACAACTATGCTGTGCTAATAATAGTTTAACATTAATATCTTGTCTCCTTCAGTTTGCTGAATCCGTCTTGCTGAAGCATCTCAGTGGAAGCAGGTTTTGTCAGACTGAGTGCAGCTTCTCTCTTCTACAGTCAATAACAGATGAAGGAGGATTTACAGAACAATCAGACCATCTCAATGATTTATGACCAACACTTCACATCTAAATAAACATGTTATGAAATGTCATTTCATTTGTGCTTTAAAAACATGTTGGCTTGAACAAATAACTTGAATTCGAGGTGAAAAACTGAAAAAATAAAGTGGTTTTAGAAACTGCAGTCGAAGGTTAAACCTCCACTCTAGACAAAGGTGACAAACTCTGTTTATCACTGGTTGTGAACTAACCAAACCACTGGAACATGTTTCTGGTTTTGGTTTGTGCTTCAGTTGAGTTTAATCAAATGGTGTAGCCTGTAACATTTTTATTCTGAAAACAAAAAGAGTAATAAAATAGTAGTTATTTGATAGTTATAGTTATTTAATAACTACTATAATAATAAAAAATAACTACGTAAGGGTTAATGCCCGACGAGGTGTCCATTATCAGGTTTTAATGGACGACAGCGAGGCGGTTGCCTCCGCCGAAGTCCATTAAAACCTGATAATGGACACCTCGAAGGGCATTAACCCGCTTATACCATGGTTACTTACGAAAGAAAGAAATATTTAATCAATTAATAATACTTTAATGTGTTTTAGAGTAAAAATCGTGAGGGTTTTTATATATTAAGTTGAGCGCACTATTTAATATCTCCCGTATACAGGCGTTGCCAAGCAACGTGGCCACAGCGACCCGACCGCAGCAGTTGATCAGTGAGTTTGAGCCAGCGCAATCATTTAGAACTGTCATCAGGCAAATTGACGGGACGCCTTTCCTAGGTGTCCATTATCACTTTTTAACGGACACCCTGCAGCCAATCAGAATCGAGTATTCACCCAGACCATGGTATAATAGTTAATAACTACTCTAATAGTTATTTGATATTCCTCAAAAAAATGGGATCATCTTGTAGTACAATTGAAAATACAGTTGGATTTTTTATATACTGAAAACAGATGTTGCAATCTAAATCATCTTCATAAAATTGAATGCAAGATAACAATTCATATTTTCTTAAAGGCTTTTATATAAGTAAATATTGTTTTTAAAAAAGTATCATTATTTAAAGCATGCATTACTATTAATATATTCTATCAGGCTTTAAAGGAAATCTCAACCAGAACATTAACCATTAACATGACGTTAATAATGTTACAATAGATACTGTAAGGGGTTTTACAGTCAAAGACCCAGAACCAGATATGATGAATGAAGACCCGGAGTCAGAATTATAATAAATTAAAGAAATGATTTACTGAAGATAGTTTGCAGTTTCATCAGCAGAAGTTCAGCTTCAAGACTCACACAGGAGTTCGTAGGCCGCCTCGCTTACAGTTACAAAGATCACAGCAGTTATACCCTTCACCAAGGTCTAAGCTACGTCCTTGCTTCAGGTTGCAGTTTCTGATTGGCTAAGAAATAGATAAACATAGTAATTTTCCACACATCTACAGATAGACTGAAGCATATCTCCATCGATTATGCAGCTGACACTCGGACCCTGAAGTCAGGCACGTCGTGACCTTCCAGGTCGCAGATTTGGGTTGCTGGGTGCCAGCATGTCCCGAACAACAACTCAGTCAATAATAAGCACAGCATAGTTGTAATTATAGATTATTTTCACATGATCTGAAGTACTAACCCATGCTTGCGTTTAAAAACAGCAGTGAAGATGTGAGAGGATGGTAAGTTACTGTTTCTATGTATTAAATGTCTGTTCTCACCTGCGTCTCATTCACGTCTCCACTGTTACTTTCTTTACATGCTGTAGTTGAGTCTGCAAATCTCTTCACCAAACCTGAAACAAAAAAGGCAAAAAAACAAAAAAACAACAACACAAAAACCTTGCATCACAGTAAGTATATTGTGATTGTCAGAACATTTGGTAACTAAACAGAGTTTCATTAAGTTTAGTGATAACATGCTACAATGTTTACATGCTACAATAACTGATAGCATACTGTTTTTATTAGTGCTTGACACAAATTTCACAATTTCAATTCATAATCTTGCGACTCCGATCTTGATTTAATAATATCGATTCATTTGGTTAAAAATCAGGCACAGTATGTACATTTTTTTCCAAAAAAAAAAAAAAAATCTCTCAACTAAAGCTGTAAACATGCATGGAGCCCTGTCAGCAGGTATTATTATTAAAGATTATAATTAACATCTCAAATTAATAATAGTTATCTTAGACGTGTAAATCTGCTTTGTGTGCACAAATACCATGTTTCACATTGCCACCTAAACATCTCCGGTGATCGTCGCACAGGTGAGGTTCAGCAGCTTATATACACGGTGTGGGAAAAATGTAATTGGTACAGACTGGTCCAATCAAGAGGCTGCAGATATTAATTGGTTTAATTAAAACCCATACCTTGGCTGTGTCCGAAATCGCCCATAAACCCTCATTCACTATTCCCTACATTATTTATTTTGAACTCTCTCATGGAAACTAGCATGTATAAATGTTAATTAAACAATAATCAATTAAAAGAAATTAATACCTGCGCCATCTTCTGGCCAGAGGTGGGAATCCATTTGACGCATGACTCTCAGTGCATTATGGGTATTCTCTAGCCGTTGAGCGTACATCGGTTGTAAACTCGGTGCATTGTGGGATTGAATGAGTGCAGTCAGTTTTTTTAATTAGGCGTGGGATTTACTTGGGCAGTGTGAGAGTATGAGACAGAGCCTGAAAGCGTTTCTCACACAAACTCGTGAGAGTTGGCAACCCTACTACATAGCCTACTAAAATAGACAATTATAAATTACATTGCACATCAAAGTATGAAAATAACTAATGCTGATGTAGATTTTGGTGCGGTTGCTGATTTTGTTACTTTTCACACAATAAACTCCTAATTTATCAATGGTGTTATTTTTGATTAACAGATCTGTTTTTTGTGTTTAAAACTGCTGTTTTCATATTTAGCTCTTTCATATGTGCTATTATAAGAGCGTAAGATCAACACTGGAGGATCCTGTGTAATTTCTGTTTGTACCAGTAAATCTCCTCTATATCAAGATCACAGGTTATAATCACATCAGATCCTAAAGTTACTGGTATGTTTGTTAGACTCTCTGTGGCTTGATACCACATGAACAGATCTATGAGAGAAAGAAAAACACATTTATTAAGATATAAAATCAAAAGAAAACTGACTCAATCAAATGTGACGTGAGAAACTCACAGATCTGCAGATGTATGATCTTCATTGTCTGATCCAGATGAATAATATCTGCTATACTGTGATCATTCACACATCTCGTAGCCTACTGTGAGCGGAAACACAAACCTCGACCACACAGACGAGATCTGAACTCATTTTTCACTTTCACTTTTATTCATTCAGGTGTTTGGTGTTTTTAGCCCCCAACGGCACCTTCCAGGCAGCGAGGGCATGGGTAGGTTTAAGGTTGAGGTTAGGGTTAGCTGTGTGTGAGTGTTAGATGCACATCAATTAGGGATGGACCGATACCAGTTACTTCGGTATCAGGTCCGATACTGCGCTTGTGTAATTGTACTTGTACTCCAGCAACAACAGAGCAAACAGAGAGCAGAATGGATATGTCAGAGAAGGCTGTCTGTGAAGTAAATGTATCGAATTAACACAAAATAAATATTCACCCTACAGCAGCTGTGCAAGAGCTGATATTTTTACAGGAAGGCGATACAGTAATTACATTTCAATAAGTTTTCTGTGTGCGCAAACATCTCAAGAGACAGCGCGCGAATAGCATATTACACAGACTTCTCTTTCATGTCTCATTGCGCATGATCAGGCAAATTCACACACAATTATGTTAAAATGCCTATAGGCAAGTATCCTTGTGAAACGGTTGGTTATGTCTTAAAAGGATTAGTTCACTTCAGAATTAAAATTTCCTGACAATTTACTCACCCCCATGCCATCCAAGATGTTAATGTCTTTCTTTCTTAAGTCAAAAAGAAATTAAGGTTTTTAAAGAAAACATCCCAGGATTTTTCTCCATATAGTGGATTTCAATGGGGTTCAACCATAGACTGTAAAAAAAGATGGACGGGTCTATCGGGGGTCTTTTGGGACCCGGGTCTGCGCAGTAGTGAGCCAGAAGTAAAGCAGCAATATCAAGGTCCCGCCATCACTCTTATATTTTAAATATGAGACACCGTTAATACAGCACAGTAAAATCTCCAGTGTTGAAATCCTGGTGTTAAGGACACCATTGGTCCCTGTTGAAGTCCACTATATGGTGAAAAATCCTGGAATGTTTTCCTCAAAAACCTTAATTTATTTTTGACTGAAGATAGAAAGACATGAACATCTTGGAAATTTTACTTCTGAAGTGAACAGTTGAGAAAGAAAACGCGCGTGTAACAGTGTGTTGGATACGTGCAGCTCTTAAAGTGACAGCAGTGTCAGTGTTAATCTAACAACAAAAGACAGAGAAAAATCACTCGCTGCTCTTGACTGAATGACTTTTGTAACTTTAATAATGATTAATCTAGATTTATTTAATACATATATATGCCAACTCTGAATCAACATGCGTCAACATGCGCCAATGCTCAATTTTTCTATATATCCTAATCATTTGTTAACAATGTGTATTCATTACTTCAATGAGCTCATTGTTACTGCCTCAACTTAATACACTATTAGCTAACTGCGTGATTTGTATATGTATATTTCTGAAATACATAACTTGACACAGTCGCCTCTGATAACAAATCACTCTAAATTGTAATGTTGACATTTTTAGAACGGATCCCCTTATTATTTCCACGGTGATGCGTCATGCTTGTCACGTGACACACTGCAGCCACAATAGCACTGCATGAGAACACAACGACAAAGATTGTTATTGCGCTCCCATAGATAGTGTATATTTTACAAACTATAAATGTGTTGTATGTGAACAGCAGACAAGATGGCACAGATGTCCCCACGTCACAACAGGAGTCCCTTTGTCCCACTTTGATGAAAAGTCAAAAGGGTGTGATAAGACCCTATACAAAGGAATACCACAAACAAGTGACCATTTTTTTATTAAAAGATTTATTTTTTTATTGTAATAGGATAGTATAGAGTGGACAGGAAGCAAGGTGGAAGAGAGACGGGGACGGGATCAGGAAAGGTCCACAAACCAAGATTCGAACTCGTGTCACCCGCGACAACAGCGCTATACTGTATGTCGGTGCGCTGCCCACAAGGCTATCAGTGCCGACACAAGTGACAGTTTTGATCAGAATTGTCAGAGCAAGAATGAGGACATCCACTTCCCACTGATCACAGACTAATCTCATCACCATCTGCCCATTGTTCAGCTCAGCCCTCCATTCCTGAGACCAAGGTGTAAACGACCATGTACTGCCCAGGGCCAGGGAACTGTGCGCACACAGTGGAAACCACACCTGGAATAACTGCCAAGGTAATCTCATCCACTGACACAGAAATGGGCATCTGGGTGATCTACCTCAACCAATCTGCATCAAGTTTGGACTCTATGAGTTCAGAACACTGCCACAAGGGCTTTGAGAAAGGTTTGGAAAATAAATAAAGCATTTCCAAGGTTCTAAAGACACTGTTTTATTTAACTGTGCATTTGGGACAATGCAACAAGCTCCACAGGATGGAAAGGTGGGACGTGATGGGCGGACACTTGGAAGGCTACGACCCAACCACAGCATTACAGTAGAAAGGCGGGAATTAGTAATCCCCTCCCCAACTGGAAGGAATAAAAGCTTTCCCAAGCGAACACACCCTCTTTCTGAGTTTCTGACCTGACGAGGGAAGGAACACAGCACGACCGAGGTTATACTCTCGCGAGTAAACCTTAAACCGCACGTACCTTCAAGCAGCCCAACCGGATCTGCAGAGGACTCCAACATTCAACATCTGTCCTGCACGACTGATGCCTTTGTAACCTCTAGTCTGCAAAGGATCCTGCAGATTGACCACCGCCTGACTTACAGTTCTCCGGATTACACAAGGACCAGCAACAAACCTCCCAACGCTATCTCACGACCAATTCGTACGATTTGTCTAAACCCACATGATGGGTAGGTTTAGGGGCGGGGTCTGGGGTAGGTAATTCGTATGAATTCATACGAATTGGGCAATTCGTAAAATATGTAAGATTTAGCAAAAATCGTACTAATTCGTTCCTTTTGAGGTCGTATGAATTCGTACGAATTAGCCACCTCGTAGAATTTGTAAGAATTGCCTCCAGTACTCAGTGTGGCTCTGAAACAGTTAGAAAGCAATCCAGTCTCCCACTGTGAGCGGAAAGATACACTGATCCCGACCATGTGAAATGTAAATATAAGCCAAGGTTGTTGCTATATGAGATTGCTTTTTGTATAGAGACTGTTTATCTAGGGTCAGAATATACAGATAGATACTTTAGACACGTTATCTGTATTCATAGTAAATGCTTTTTTACTATTTCATTCCAGCATCCAGAAAGATCGCAATTGACTCCCCCATAGACTTCTAATTACCCATTCATTGCTTTGTCCAATCCGTTGCTGATCTACTTGGCATTCATTTTGTAAACGTCCATTTGTGTAGTAGTTTCTGTTTGATTATTGATTCAATTTTCTTAGTAGTTTACTCATTTTTCCTTAGTAGTATTTAGTGAGTGTGATATTTTACTCTTGTATATCTTTTTGTTAATAAATTATTTTTTATTGCAAACTGTGTCATTCTTGTGTTGATAATCAGAGGTTCTACAAGTGCAACATAATCTCACTAAATCCTTCAGATTGATCAGATGTCGAACTTCCAACAATTTATTTAATTCTAATTTAGTCAACAATCTTCCATGATTGTTCTTTATTGTCAAGGTGAAATTCCTTGCCTGGTGCCTCGTAATATGGGAAGGAATCATCTGATTCCTCAAAAACTCAATATTAATACTAAATATTAATATTAAAGACCATAAATCACAACAGTATATTTAAATGTCTGAAACCTAAAATAAAGATTATGTGGTTGAAAACACTGAACAGCCAAAGCCCCAAAACACATTTGAATTTAGCAGTTGATCACGTGATGCACTGAATGTTATAGTCACGCCTTTGTGATCGTATGCTCCAGGGACCAGCCAAGACTATCACACCAGTCAAAATGAAAAACAAAAACAAAACAGGTACTCGGTATAGGCAGGTACTAAAAATTAAAGTATCAGTATGTCCTGAAAAAAGTGGTTTCGGTGCACCCCTACTTTCAATGCTTTATCACCATTTTATCTTTATTTTGAGCTTTTAATAAACATGAATTCCAAATATACTTGCATACCATTCTCAGTAAAACACATAAGCAGCTCTTTTCACAACATCTGCAGCTCTTGTTACAATTTCTTCACACGTCTGAGGTGTGCTTTCCATGCAGTCAAAGAACTTCCTATTATGTCAGGCTACACTTACAAAACAAAGGTCAATTACATCAGAAAAAAAACAAAAACCCTGTTTAAACCAGTCTTTTAAATATGACAAAATCATGCATCAGAAGTGAAAGGGAAGTGGGTAGTGAAATAAAATATAAGCCATATTTAAGCAAAATCACATAAGCATGAGTAATGTTGTAAACTTTGCAAAAACAATGACAATTTAGTAATACATTATACTGACGCAGTAATATAAATCTGTCCCTTTGAAATTCTTTTTATTGATGACTCTTGAAACTGGATAGTGTGTAACACACTTAGGATTTTGGCAGTTTTACAGCAGCATACGTGCAGTTGACTTGACTGGGCCTGAACGTTTTACGCCCCTTTGAGAAGTTCACGCCAGCATACTGAAAGAGCAATGAGGAAAATAGTATTGAAAATTGTAAAAAAAGAAAACACATTGCAGTTGTCTTGTACACTCTTGAAATTAAAGGTACCAAAAAGTGGGGATTTGCAGTGATTCCATAGAAGAGCCATTTTTGTTCCCCTAAGAACCTTTCAATGAACAATTCCTAATACATAGGGGAGCGCGGGGCACAACCTAACGCGGGGCTAGTTGTAACACGCTTGTTTTAAATACTTCCGCACATGCTTGGATGACGAAACTTTGTGTATTTACTAGTTGCCATATCAACACTATATAGAGAAAAAAATTCCGCCAAAATTATTTTTTTTTTGGAAGATATCCATAGATATTTATTAAACCATAGCAAAAGTAAATTTCTTAAAGGTACAGTATGGCATTTTTCGCCACTAGGGGTCGCTAACCTATTTACAATAACAAAGGCGTAGATTGATGACGCAACATTTGCTAAGAATTATGGATCTTGTCGTCAACGTCAAGCCGACCAATCTAATAATGTTTATGGATGACTGAATACATCAATGTTTTTATCATGACTGTGATATGAAGCAGTTCGGGATTGCTAAGAGACAGCTATCAGCTCCAAACGCGACGCGAGTCCCGCGGATATAAAAGGAATATGGACATTTCATTCTACCGAACTACATGTGAGTGCAGAATTACAACTCACAGGTCAGTTTATTAGACAAATTAAACTTGTGAGGTAACGCAGCGCTGTTTCACTTGGTCTAACATCACACTAGCACACTAAACTGCATTTGAATGTGTTGAAATGTATGTGTTAGTCTGTCTGTAAGAGACTAGCAGTAAACTAGATCAACATTAGAATAACATACAGATCATATTCTGACATTTTATCATTGTTGAACTATAAAACATTGATTAGTTTTATGTAAATGTGCTCACCTGTTTAATAAAGTACATGTAGGAGCGGTCGAAGTCTCGGACGTGGAGCTCTCGTTAATATACTGTCTATGGGAGCTCTCGGCATCTCGAAAACACCGCGCTGATATTGATTCTCGTTTTAGTTCTCCTTTTTTTATCCAAAGTCTGCTTGCCATGGTCCATAATGTTTGAACGAAACAACAACAGCGCGCAAATAGACATTGCGAACTACAAAGTTGTCCGCGTCTGTCGCCTTGGTTGCTATCAGACGGCTCTGGTTCATAGCTCTGGTTGCCATGGCAGCACGAGCGGAAACCAGGGACAACAGGGATATGACGGCATTGGCGGCGACGAAACGGAAATAAAGAAACGGGACGTTTCTCGAATTAAATTACAAATTTCTCCTGGTTTGAAAGTTGTTGGAAACAGTCGGGATAATGTAAGTACACAACTAAAAAAAATATATAACATAGATATAGTGATTTTTGAAAACGTGAGAAAAGGGTGAATAAAGACTGAGAGTCAATGTTCAGAAATTACTAATTATTTATTTGTTTTGAACTATGTTGTATAGCTGTGTTTTCATGTGTTTGTAGTCAAAACTCAAAAATTAGTTTATATTTAATTATTAAAAATTGCCATTATTTTATATGAAAAAGTTTTTTAATTGTATTTTATTTAGAAAATATTTTAGTTTGTTTTCTATATTTTTTTTATTAGATCAGATAACATTTTAAGCTGTCATATGGTCATGTTACAATGTGCCCCACACATGTTACAATGTACCCCACCTATGGGGCATGTTGTCACATTTCACTTCCTTTCTTTCGGGGTATATCAAGAAAAAAGTATATACTGTATTAATAAAACAAAACCACATAATTGTACTAGACATGTGGGAAATTAATGTGGGAAAAAAAAAAATACTCTGAACCATAAGTAGATTTACACAAACTGAGAAAGTCAAAAAGCGTTACTTTGTGCCCCGCTCTCCCCTATATATATTTTCTTAGTGTGAAGAACATGTAAAAATTCTAAAGAACATTAAACCCTAAAGGACATTTTCTGTGATGAAATTATTGCATGGATGTTAAAGGTTATTCATGGAACCATCAACTCTAGAGAAAATGAATCTATAAGTACCAACTTTTTTGTTTTCTTGCTTTTTGGAAATGAGAGATATTACATGCAATTTACCAGTGGTTGGTGTGATTCTTGGGGTTGAACTTCTTGTGTTTCTTGTGTTTGCTGTAGATCAGTGGTATGAAGTTCTTGTAATCGTCCTCCAGGTATTTTATTTCCAACAGCAAACACCTTTAACAGCCCTAACGGTGAATTCAGTTTAGTAACAAAATATGTGACACAATCTTAACAAATTTAAAGGGGACATACAGTAACACACGCAGTTTCCGCCAATCTCATGTTAATCTTGAGTACCTATAGAGTAGTATTGCATCCTTCATATCTCTGAAGAGTCTTTAGTTTGATCAGATTTATAAAATACAGATAAAGCTGTAGCGCTTCTTTCCAAAAACAGCCGAGCTCCTAAAGGGGTGCTGTGGGCGGAGCTAAAGAGTCACGCACAATACATCATCATCGCATCATAACTGGATAACGTTTGATCCACTATACGTTCGTGTAGTTTACATTATATGCACTTGCAAACTGATTGGCAACAAAACACAGACATTTGATGCAGCCTTACTTGCCGTCTGTGGTTCCGACTCATGACCATCTTTCAGTTTCAAAGGATCTGCAATTCCAGCATCGAACTGGGCCTTGTTTATGAAACATTCGTCACCGACTGTCCCATGTCTAAAATATGCCAAAGCGCAGTGCCTTGAACGCACACTAAATGCACATGCCTTGTCCAAATACACTTTGCACTTGACCACTTGTTGCATGACGTAATTCATGCAACAGTTTGGCCCAAGTGTTCAAGTAGGCGTAACGACTGCAAGTGTGTGTAGAACTTTCGATTACTCGATGGGAAACAATTGTAGTCTTGCAAAAAATGCAATTGTCGCTATGCAACTAACAGAAGACACACATTTAAAATTGTGGTGCTTCTTATTAAGTGATAAAAACAGTTGCAAATGTTGTACAAAACAGGCCACATGCCATACTCATCTTCGCACTAATAAAATGTGCAACACTTTATGTTTTATTACCAAATTACATGTATCTAATTAATTTAAATTACAGTGGAATGTTTTTTCTCGATATCTAGCGATTTCGGGACACATGAGTTCCCGAACATAATGCATGATGGGATACGCTTAGCTTCGGAGCGGTATTCAAGATAGTGTGCATTAAGGGCACTGCACTTTGCCATTTTTAAAGGGGTCATATAATGGTACATGCACTTTTACAAGTTGATTGTACTGAAATGTGCGTTGGCAGTGCCTGTACACAACCATCATATAATGATAAAAATCCATCCAGTGTTTTTTTTAAATCTTCTTATATGTTTTCCCCTCTCTCAAATCAAGCCATTCGATCTTGTGACGTCACACGGTCGGACGCCCCTCCCACGATTGTTGATTGACAGCAGCGTTTCAACACAGACCCGCCCTCGCTCGTGAGCGAGCTGTCAATCATAGTCTGCGCGTCATTGTTGATACGCTGGAGCACTGTCTATGAGCAGAATGGCGTCTAAGCGATTGTGGTGTTCTGTTCTTGTGTGTAATAAGGAACACAGCATCATTTTGATGTTCCTAAATCTGAGTTTGTTTTCGAAGGGAATATTCCCCACGATCAACGTTAATGCTTTCATGTTTGCGCTAATCATTTCACACACCAGACTGCTTTACAAACGAGGGTCAGTAAAGCTGGTTTTGCTAAGAAGCTGCTCCTGAAAAAAGGATCGGTACCAACTATTCGTGTTCCTGCTGCACCTCCAGAAGAACTGAAGTGAGTGTAATGTTTTATTAACCTTTATATTAATATTTATATTAATCTTTGCAAATCGCTAGCACGCTTCACGATGAATGCAGATATTTTTACACTCAGGGTACATTATGGCATGTTTTCTATGTACGACGTTCTCAATATAATTCATAATCCCATGTTTATAATGAACAACGCGTTATGGTTATTGAGTTATTGTGTTACAAACGGTGTACGCACAGAACAGAGGGGCGGGGTGAGCAAAGCTCATTATCATTTAAAGACACATGCACTGAAACGGCGTGCTGAAAACAGAGCTGTTTTTGACCAGGGAAAATGCGTGTTTACTTACAATACTAATGAGAATTTTTAATTAAAGTATATTACAAACTTTTAATTTAGACCCTAAAAAATCATATTAGCTTATACAAAAATGCCATTATATGACCCCTTTAAGACACGGGACAGTCTTGCGCACTTACTTCCTGTCGCGTGCACGCGCTCTCAAGTGGCCAAGTCCGCAAGTGTGGGTATTTGGACAAGGCAACACTATCCGAGGCTAAGCGTAGGCTATCCCATCATGCATTAGGTTTGGGAAATCGCATGCCCCGAAATTGCAAGGAAAACATTCCACTGTACGTTTAATTAATTCAATATTACATGTAATTTGGTAGTAAAACAAATTGTTAAAATGTAATTGCAAACATGAGTACTGTTACATGTAAGCAGGGATGAAGAGAGGTGTGAATCCAGTTGCAGCAGTATTTATTGAAAATTAAAACAAAGATAATTCAACTAGAGGGTCGAAACATGAAACATGAAACATGAAACGCAACAGCTTCACGCAACATGCCAAGACAACAACCAACAAACCAAGACTGAAACACTTGGGTATATATATTATATATACTATAAACTCAAGGGGAGATTGGCAAACAAGACACAACTGGGAACAATCAGGAACTAATCAACTCGTTACATCAAAAGAAGAATGGCATCTACGCTAATTTTGGTGTCTGTGTTTATCCCAAGGTTTTCCCACAGCCTGCCGGATCCAGGCTGTATCCAGATCTGACGAAGGACCTTCGCCTGGACCTGATGACAATGCAGTGCTAAAGTGCCAACTAGTCTCTCCCTATGGAGGATCCCTTTACCACTCTACAGATAAAGCGTTGTCGGGAAATTCGTTTCGCGTACCTACCCCGAAGTGACAAAATAAAATAAAATTCTGTATCAAAAATTATAAGGAAACACCAGTACTTTGTTTAGGCTTGGTTTGTAAGGAATTACAAACCTGCACACATATATTCAAACGCGCATAACTATAGAACCAATTCTAAATGCGCATGTGAACGCCATCAGCGTTTCTCACAGGTTCGCGTTTAAAGTCTATGTAGAGAGAATGGTGTCGTCTTAGCGGCCCCTAATTTAATAACAAATGATCGTTGCGATGGAAGCAAATCAATCAAACTAACTTTAGCTGGAAAATAACTTTATTAAAGAACCGCTATGAAGCCAAAACAATCTCTGTTACCTTAAATTATACGCTTATCTCTGTAAAGCTGCTTTGAAACAATCTACATTGTTAAAAGAGCTATATAAATGAGGATGACTTGACTTGACTTGACAAGAAAAACTACAAAGGACTACAAAACATGGAGCAAGACAGGAAATAACATAAAAGTCCAGGAACACACAAGACAGAACACAAGTTGGAATCATCACAAGTACGCTATATATATATATATATATATATGTGTATGTGTATGTGTGTGTAATTGTGCCTTCTGTTACGTAGCGACTACTGAACAGACATGTAGGAGTTTATTTTAAAATGCAAAGTATTAAAAATCAAAATAAAGCTCTGTAAACCCTGCAATACTGGGTTTGTCCCATTGGGTAAGCAAAAGTTATACACACACTTGCAGTCTTCAAGCCCACTTGAACACTTGGGCCAAATACAGGAAATACATCATGTAAGCAGTGGTGGAGGAAGTACTGAATCTCAGTACTTAAGTAAAAGTACAAATAAACAGAGACATATTTACTTTAGTAAAAGTAAAAGTACCACAATGAAAACCCTACTTAAGTAAAAAGTAAAAAGTACCTGATTTTAAATGTACTTTAAGTATTAAAAGTAAAAGTACTTTCATAACAATTTATTCTCTTAATGTCTATATTCTAATAATTAGGGCTGTAACAATATGCAATATGAAACCGAAATCGCAACACTCGGATCCACAAACCTGTGTCGCGGTGTGAGTGTGAGAAGGCAGAATCGCAACACACCCCTTATTTGAAGTTAACATTATACAATACGTAGACCTGGATAAATTCTTTAAGATTGGGCAATCCCAGCGTTATGGACGTGACAATTGCAGTAAAAACTTGAAATGTAAATCTTGAAATGTAAATTCTCAAATACCAATTGAAACTATTTATATATCCATACTCCCTTAATAAAGAAGTCCAAACATTAGAAAAATACTAGTCTACAGACACATGCGTTTTATATTTAATATGAGGGAAATATAAATCCGTAACGGACGTGACACAAAAAAAATCTTTAACTTTTAGGTGGCAAAATATTTTTTACTTTTTAGTAATTCTGTGAATTACACTGCGCAAACCAAAAGTAATATACCCACCGGATGAAGAAGGGTTGGCTCTCCACAGAACTTAAAATATTCATTTTATTTTTTGTGTTCACATTTATGAGGAAAAAACAATGTTACGGACGTGTCAGTTCTCCGTTACGCACGTGAGCGCTCTGAAAGCGGCACTAAAATACTGCTTTAAAATGTTCACAGAGACCTTAAAAGCCCTTCTTTAAAGTGAATTTCGTTTCGTATTAATTGTATCTTAATTTTAATCAATGTTTCATCAACCAAATTGCCTGGATTTAATAAATAAGTAAATATAGCAGAAAATAGATCAGGACACGGAGGCGCGGGCGCGTGAACTGGTGAAACTCAGGTCTGTACTTGCCTCACAGACCTGAGACGTATATATATATATAAATATATATATATATATATATAGAAAGCTTGAAATGTGTACTTTTAAACAGAACAATTCAAAACGAAAGAAAACAGACTGTTCTCTGCATGTAATCCGTATGAAATGTGCATTTCTCTCTGGCGCGTTCACTGCAAAGATCGCGCGTCAGCATCAATTAAAATGTCTCCTTGTTATATTTGACATAGGCTATTCATAATCATTACTTTTGCCGGTTCTTTGTGACAGCTTTTAGGTGCTTTATTGGCAGCGCCACAGTTACATGTTACATGAACGCGTCAGCACCGAAAACATGGAGATTTTTTTCAATCCCTGTTTTGGCAAGGGGAAAACTGATCAGAAAATGTAACGAAAATGTAACGAAACGTTGTAGAAATGTAGTGGAGTAGAAAGTATAATAATTGCTGCAAAAAGTAACGAAGTAAAAGTCAAAAGTATGCACTATTGATTGTACTTAAGTAAAGTACAGATACGTGAAAAATTTACTTAAGTAAAGTAACGAAGTATTTTTACTTCGTTACATTCCACCACTGCATGTAAGTAGACAAGGGGTCAAGTGCAAAGACCACAAGTGTGGGTATTTGGAAAGGCCCATATATGAGCCATAAAGGAGTGTATTATTTGGCAAAGAAATACTCTGTCATATGTTCAACTCGTCTTTTGAAACTTTGGCCATGTTTTGCGTGAGAATCCAACTCTTTAACAGTGTACATAAGTCAGAATGCATGCATGAAATAGCATTAGACATACCCAATCCACTTATTATGTTTGTATTTTTATGGAGTCACACTGTTGTAACTTAAGTTTAGGAAAACAAACTCACCAATAACCACAATGACCAGAACAGCATTCAGCAGAGCAGAGATGATAGAAAAAGTCCGCCAAGGTGTCTGATTCTGCTGAACGTACCTCACCTCTGTGTGATTCTGCTGAACGTACTTCATCTCTGTGTGATTCTGACACTCAGTTAACTCGGTTAATTGAGTTGGGGCTGTAAATAAAAAGCTGTTTAGAGCAACTATTGAGAATCTTAAGTGTCTAAAAAAAGTATGCAAGGGATAACAAGTATGAAGCAATAATTGAAAGATCACTCACCAGTGATGTGTAGACTGGTGCCGCCGCTGAATTCTGTTCTGTCTGAGTTTGTGCAGTAATAAACACCTAACTCATCGATAGTGATGTTATTTATGATCAGATTATTTGATTGCACTGAATATTTCTGTTTAAATATTTTATTGAAGTAAAACGGTGTTGGTGGGTTTGAGAAGGAGCTTAATATCACAACCGGAGGATCTGGTAGATTCAGCAACATCCATGTCACCTCTTCTAAACCAAGTTCACAGTTTATAGTCACAGTTTGACCCAAATCTGTGAACTGTGTTGTCAAAGTCTCTGCAGCTTGACACCATATAAGTAAATCTGCAGGAAATAAACAATCATACAAACATTAGGAGTATTCTTGAAAATGAAATGATTAGGCTGATAAAACATCATAAATATACAGTGACATGATTACAAAGTATATAAAAAGATATTTATAATTTGTAACACTCACAGAGTGGAAGTTGCATAATCCTCATTTTGTTTAAACAACGGGCAGGGCACTTCCTGATGCAGTCTTGTTTGTTTCACGCCTCTTTGGAGATGAGCTTCACCTCAGACTAAGAGCTTCATTTTACCCACATCAAGAGGAAGTTAAAGTCAAGTTTAGACTGACCACAAGTGCAGTCTTTTATTCTATACGTTCACACACTTAGATAATGTATATAATATCTTGCCTTGCTATAAGTATGAATCTCATGTGTAACTGTAATAATAATAATAATAGTAATAAACTTTATTTATATAGCGCCTTTAAAGCAGCTTCTCAAGGCACTTTACACAATATAAAATACAGAGAGAGAAAAATAAATAAGTAAATAAAAATACAAAGATAGAAATACAAAGCTTAAAGGGATACTTCACCTCTGGGAAGATGAATGTGTATTTAAAATAGGTCATTTAAGTAGAAGAAATGTGAAGAAATTTTTGAATTTGGAGCTTTCTAGACTGAGAAAAGCCAGAAAATGTATTTTTGGCTTATGTGGATGAAAGACAGCAACTCCCAGAATGCACTTGCTTCGCTGCCTTAGGAGGCCACGCCTACCGGTAAGAGTGCGCAGTTGAAAACAACCAGGCGGGAAGGAAGTCGACCGGAAGTTGAAGCCGGCCGCGTGCCACCATCTTGTAGCAGAACTTCACCTGCTGTTAGCATCCCATTGACTCCCATTCATTTTGGCGTCACTTTGACAGCGAATAACTTTACATCTGAGGCGTTTGAAGACTCCATTTGTCCATTATTTATTTCTAAAGAAACACGACAATGTATAAAATGCTCCATTACCTTGTAGCTTATGTTATGGCCCCGTAGAAGCAGTTTTTGTAAAAGTAGGCTAACGATTGCGTCATAACCACACGACTCTCTGTCGCACAGTAGAGAGATTACCGTATGGACGGGAGGAGAAGCTCGCGGGCAATCGGGGGGACGTTGAGGCAAAATGACAATATAATTAATCAGAATACCTAGTAAAAGTTGCTCCTGCTCCAAGCTCATGGACAATTCCTACTCACACTCTCCGTCTCTGCAAGATTCGGAAGGGAATGATTCAGATTTCTCTTGGCACAGCTACTAGAAGACAGACGGGTTGCTCACGTGGTCCGTGTAACGTTGCTCGGTTTGAGTCTGAGCGTCAGGAAAGGAAGTGCTAAGAAATCGCTAAAAATGGGCTTCACTTGTCTCAATTGAGATCCAATGAGATGGCTCTGTCCACTTCTTATACTGTCTATGAAAACAACAAGGCTAGGCTACGTGATGAGTTTGCCAGGGATTTAGAGATCGCCCAAAATGTCCGGGATTCGGCTTTTGCGTTCTACAGTCGCCATTCATCATGTTTACTGTGGCGAGCAGGACAAGGCTGACGGCCGCTGGAGAACGGCGCGAGGCCGGTGGCGTAATTACTGAGACGCGCCGGGTCTTGCATCTCTCACGGAGGAGCGGGAATTTTCTTAGCAATGGTAAAACGCACATCAACCGATCACTTGTTTAGCATTCATGTAAACACTACATTCAAATTCACCAATCGGAATGAATTCAGTTAGATTGAAACAAAAGGTGTGCATGTAAACAATGAATGGCGACCGCAGAACGCAAAAGCTGAATCCCGTACATTTTGAACGATCTCGCCCGCCGGACAAGTCCGGGAAAAGGAGGATGGTAACCCCTACTACTCAGCTTTCTCCTACTATTCAGCTTTCTCCACAGAACAAGAGCCTGCTAGCTTAGCTTCCAAAGAAAGACGGCTGACACTGTGTACATTCTGTGAGTGAGATCCCCCTATGGGCGGGTTGAAAACATGCGGAACAGCTCCTTCTACTGGCTGTAGTCTTTAGTCTCTGGCCAGAAAATCCTCCGATGACGCAAAATGACGATTTTTGCGTCATCGGAGGATTTTTTCCAGACAAAAAATACATAAATCTCTTGTCTCAGGGGGGTATGAGGGTGGAAAGCACGGTAATTCGAAAATACTACAGGTTTTCTACTAATACAAAGCTTAATGCTAAATCCGAACAATCAGAATTATCAATTATCAGTAAATCTCCATAGTCTGGTGCACGGGAGGGAGCATCTGAGTGGTTTCCACAGTTGTACCTTGACAGACTGTAGAAAAATCTGATGGAATCACGTCCTCATGTTCTGATATCAAAGATACGCGAAGTGCAACTTGTATGAAGTTGTATGAAGCCTTTGCAATATTTTGCATTTATATTTTTTTGTATATTTTATAGTTATCACATGATTTGATATAATTGCATTGATTAGTTTGTTAAATTCACATACTTTATCTGTTTGATTATTGTCTTATATTTAATACAGTATATCTTCAATTTAAACCATAACCGCATGAGCATGAGATCTGAAGATCTCTTTGAAAAATTTGTAAAAAAATAAAATAAAAATCAATTCTTGTTTTTCATGCCCTAAGAGCAATAAAAACACATAGGAAAAAAAATCCTGACTGAGGTTATCATAATTCATGCATGAAAGGGTTAAAAAAAACAAAGGAACACACTGGAATACAACATAATTAAAACCATCAAGAAAAATTTAAGCTAACCAGCTTGAGAGGAGCACAAATGGCGCAGACAGATACTGAGGGGCAAGACCATGCAGTGCCTGATGTGTGAGCATTTTAAAATTTTAAAAGGATTTTAAAATCAACTCTGAACCTGACCGGGAGCCAATTCAGTATTGGAGTGATGTGTTCATTTCTCCTGACTCCAGTCAAGATCCTAGCAGCAGAATTTTGCACGCATTGCAATTTGTTGAGTGTGGTTTTATGAACCCCAGCAAGAAGTGCATTGCAGTAGTCAATGTGGGAAAAAACAAACAAAAGTATTGATAAGCCTTTTAGTCACAGGAAAAGATAGCATAGGGTGAAGTCTAGCAATATTTCTGAGATGAAAAAAAGGAATTCTTAACAGTATATTGCACATGAGGGTCAAAAGACAAACTGGAATCAAATATAGAAGTGATAATTAAGCCTAAGTGATCTTAAGAGAAATCCAAGAGGAAATATATAAATGCTAAAAAGCAAAGGGCCTAAAGTTGAACCCTGAGGGACACCAGTAGTGAAAGAGCCAATCTCAGACCTGAAACCACATAAAAACAAACTGCCGGCGATCAGAGAGATAAGATCAACACCAAAGACAGTTTCGAGTCGGTTAAGTGAGAGGTTGTGATTGACAGTATCAAAAGCACCACTAAGATCAAGGAGGATAAAGATGGAGAGAGAGCCAGAATCTGAAGCTATTAACAGATCATTGTCATTGGTGACCTTGACCAAAGCTGCCTCTATGCTATGGAGTTTACGAAAACCAGACTGAAGGGGCTCGAAAAGATTATTAACAGTAAGATCATGAGCTGCAAAACCACAACTCGTTCTAGTGTTTTTGCCAGAAAGGGAAGGTTTGATAAGGGGCGATAATTATTTAAATTGATCATTTATGATCAATCAACAAATAAATATGATCAGTCAACATTATTCTTTTTTGGAACAGGTGTTACAGCAGCAGTTTTCAATGCTGCTCGTACAACCCCAGTGCGTAGAGAGCCGTTAATGATGCTGAGAACAGCCGGACACATAGAGTTAAAACAAGATTTGAATAAGCTTGTATAGGGAAGGGATCAAGCGAGCAAGTGGTGGCTTTCATATGTGACACCTTCCTAGTAAGCAACTCTGACTCAATTTGAGGAAGAAATAGTAAAAGATGTGCCAGAGAAACTAGGCAGGCAGAGTGTTGAAGAGGAAACAGGTGTAGCATGAATTATGGACATTGTCAATTTTAGAACTGAAAAAATGAAGGAGATTATTACACAACTAATTTGAAACAGGTAGAGAGGTGCCATGTGTTAACTTTTGGGTTTGCGTGTGCGCGCGCTTCGTGGCAAAAAAGTAACAGGGTTGAATGTGACGGGGGTGTGATTTTTTGCTTGAAAATGGCCAGTGCTCTACATGTAGTGAATAACAGGAGAGTACATGGCATTCATTGAATTAAGAAATCATGTATATTTTTTAAATAACAAAGATAATTTTCACAAGTAATAGAATTCTATCTTTATTTGATGTAACAGGGTTGAGTCGTTGAGCTTGACGACCACATTATCACAACTCTAAATAAGTTATAGTTATAAAAGAGGGTGGTAACTTGCCTGTGTCTACACACAGTGTTGTTCAGAAGACTTCTATGATGTTAATTCCTGTTATTGATGTCACATATAAGGATCTGTTCATTAGTTTTATGGGGGGAATGGTTTGTGTAACGGGGTTTAGGGATATGAGGGACGGAACTAAATAATGTGATTTTAATGAATAATCATGAATTTACTTAGAAAAAAAACATTACCAGCAAAAAAGCACAGATAGGCCTAGATATTCATGGGAATGGCAAAATGTATGGACTTTTTTCTAATTATATTATTCATATCCCAAGTACACTTTCATAGAAGCCCATGAGGGACATGACAAAATAAGTGGTGTCAACTGAAAAAACAAGATAATTTCTAATATTAAGATAATATGTATGTCATTATATTTAAACTTTATTAAAGGAGACATTTCAATTGATACAAAAAGCTTTTAAGAATAGATTTTGGTGACCCAATAGGTAAAATACACTTAAAAAGGTCAGAGGGACTCAAATCATACTGGTTTCGTGGAATGACTCATATACGGTTTTGGTTTGGTTCTATTGTTTCTGTTCCCTGCATGTGTATGTTGACTTAGGGTACGTTTACACGACAACGATGTACTAAAAACTGAAAAGTTTTTGCTTTGCTTTTCTTTTTTGCGTACAGATGAAAACATTGTAAAAATGATCCCATTCACAAAGACGAAAATGACTAAAAAAGCTGTATTATTCATGCCAGGCCAGTAGATGGCGATGTCACTTTGTAAAGAAACACTACACACCTTTAGACTGAACAGGTAATACACATGCGTGACATCACCGCTTTCACATATTCAGGTTTTTGTAGATGACACCGTTACACAAAGCTGATAATGATCGTTTTCAAAACACTGCACTTTGAAACCCGTTTTTTTAGGCCCCCAAAACGCTGTTGTCGTGCAAATGAACGGCCAAAACACATAAAAAGTTTTCCGTTTTAAGTTGAAAATGGTGTCATGTAAACGACCCCCTAGTTTCCTTGTGTGTGCCAGTTAATCACACACTTAAACGTACAATATGTAATTTTTTTCGCCGCTAGGGGTCGCTAACCTTTTACAATAACAAAGGCGTAGTTTGATGACGCAACATTTGCTAAGAATTATGGATCTTGTCGTCAACGTCAAGCCGACCGATCTAATAATGTTTATGGATGAGTAAATACATCGATTTTTTTATCATGACTGTGATATGAGGCAGGTCGGGATTGCTAAGAGACAGCTATCAGCTCCACACGTGACGCGAGTCCCGCGGATATAAAAGGAATATGGACATTTCATTCTACCGAACTACATGTGAGTGCAGAATTACAACTCACAGGTCAGTTTATTAGACAAATTAAACTTGTGAGGTAACGCAGCGCTGTTTCACTTGGTCTAACATCACACTATCACACTAAACTGCATTTGAATGTGTTGAAATGTATGTTATTCTATGTGTTAGTTTGTCTGTATGAGACTAGCAGTAAGCTAGATCAACATTAGAATATCATACAACATACAGATCATATTCTAACATTTTATCATTGTTGAACTATATAACATTGATTACTTTTATGTAAATGTGCTCACCTGTTTAATAAAGTATATGTATGAGTGGTCGAAGTCTCGGACGTGGAGCTTTAGGCATCTCGAAAACACCGCGCTGATATTGATTCTCGTTTTAGTTCTCCTTTTTTATCCAAAGTCTGCTTGCCATGGTCCATAATGTTTGAACGAAACAACAACAGCGTGCAGATAGACATTACAAACTACACAGTTGTCCGCGTCTGTCGCCTTGGTTACTATCAGACGGCTCTGGTTCATAGCTCTGGTTGCCATGGCAGCACGAGCGGAAACCAGGGATAACGCGGATATGACGCCATTGACGGCGACAAAACGGAAATAAAGAAACGTGACATGTCTTCAAATTAAATTACAAATTTCTCCTGGTTTGAAAGTTGTTGGAAACAGTCGGGATAATGTAAGTACACAACTAAAAAAAATATATAACATATATATATAATTATTTTTGCTATTTTTAAAGCAAAAAAATTATATATTGTACCTTTAAAGTTTTAAAGTTCACCTTGTTCAAATAACTAACTAAAACCAAACTTATTTAAAAGTTGAACTTCACACTTGAACTTACATCAGTGTGATTAAAAACTACCTAAAATTACAGAAACCGTATTTTGAATTTTTTTATTGTTTAAAAATGTTGTTTGTCTCATGTACATGTTCATTTAATGCCCAAGATCAGGCCCCACAATACACCTCCCCCCTCTTTTTTTTTAGTCTTATGTTTCAACAGGATTATATACAGATAAATAACACATAACATGCCAAACCTTTTAAGCAAACATTCTACAGTCAAACTTATTAATAGTCACATCTAAAAAATACTGCACATACATATTAAAAAGTGAATGGATTAGACCACCAGGGGTTTTCAAACTGCCCAGGACAAGCCCACTCAAACTGAAGCACCCGCCTGACTTCTCTAACTGCGTTCTTGGTCAAAAGAGAGCCAGGGAGGGGGCGTGCCAAGATGGCCGAGTAAGTAGATGCTTTCTACCACACTGTAAAAAATTTCTAACCCTCCCAAATCAAAAATTTCAAGTGACCGATAACATCTAAATTTTTCAATTGGCCCAATTGAAATTATTGTTGCAATAGTCTGTTAACATTGGCTCAATGAGAAATAATACGTCAGACTAATTGAAAAATTTAGATGTTATCGGTCACTTGAAATTTTTGACTTGGGGATGTATTTTTTTTTACAGCAAGCTCTGCAAACGAAAGTTTTGGAAACGGTAAAACTCAATTTATTATCTCGCCAAGCACTAAATTTTGTTTTCATAAATACTACAGCACTCATAAGACGAACTATTGAGCAACGCCGAACTAACGCGAAACGAAAAGAAGCCAAGAGAGCGCCGGACAGAAGCCAAATTCAGATGCTAGCAAGGTTACTCTTAAAGGAGAACTCCGGTCAATTTTAACATTGAGCTAATTTTTTTGTAAATTTGGAGTGCTGTCAATACAGAGAACAACAACAAAAATCGGTGTTGCCTACACCGTGTTATCCTCTTTTTAAAATTTGCACCCTTCAATGGGGCACGTTTTAAACCTGCTTTTAGCCTCTTAACATCCTTGATGTGTCATTACAAGTGCACAGCCATAATAAAAATTATGTTATTTCAGCCAGCGCTCATACCTGTATTTACATCCTGTTTTCGGTCGAAGTCCATAGTAATCGATTGTCGAGTTCACGCGCATAGGTTTAGTTACCTATGATCACGCGCGTGAACTCAACAATCGATTACTATGGACTTCGACCGAAAACAGGATGTAAATACAGGTATGAGCGCTGGCTGAAATAACATAATTTTTATTCATATCTTTCACATCTACTGCAGTCAGATTCACCCGTGTTCACTCTAGAGGAATCTTCTAACATGGCTGTGCACTTGTAATGACACATCAAGGATGTTAAGAGGCTAAAAGCAGGTTTAAAACTTGCCCCATTGAAGTCAACAGGGTGCAAATTTTAAAAAGAGGATAACACGGTGTAGGCAACACCGATTTTTTGTCGTTGTTCTCTGTATTGACAGCACTCCAAATTTACAAAAAAATGAGCTCAATGTTAAAATTGACCGGAGTTCTCCTTTAAGGCTGGCAATGCTCTAGTTGACAATTGTCACGAGTATACTTCCACTTCCCTGCCTCTCACCACTATGGAAGACTTCATGGAGGATTTTCCACTGCTGCCTATCACTCCCAGTAAGTCGCCAGCACCGAAGAAAATTATGTATGCAGTCAGGTCTGAACAAACCAATGCCAACGATATCATAGCCAGCCTCTCAGCTCTGATAAACACGCAGTCAGACAACATTGAAAGCATGGTCAATGCTAATGCACTTAAAATTGAAGGTCTTAAAAAGACAATTGACTTTGTGTGTGCAGAGATTAAGGAGGTAAAGAGCAAAGTGTGTACACTCGAGGTGAAAATGGCAAAAGAAGAAAAACGAGTAGACACAGCAAAGGGTCTCGGAGTTAGAGAGATACTCCAGGAGATGGAACCTTAGACTTTACGGAGTTGAAGAGTCAGAAAAGGAAAACATACGAAAGAAGGCCATCGAGGTCTGTCAGGCTGTTCTGCCGGAGGAGAAAAACAGGCTGGCTGACACTATCGACACCGTACATTGGCTCGGCACCAAGCGGTAGAATGACTTCAAACCCAGAGGAAAAGCTGCCAAGACATCACCATAACTGCACGACAAAGGTTTAAGATTTGAGGAGGATCTCTCTAAAGAAGACAGAGAACGTAGGAGCAAACTATGGCCAGTTATAAAAAAACCTTTAGAGGAGAGCAAACCAGCCGCCTTCATTGGAGGTCGCGGATTTATCAACGGATCAGAAGTACCCCTGCCCACCTGAGAAACAGACTCTCCTGCTGCCTGTTAACACAAGGACACCTAAGTTACTGGTTTGATTTGCACTACATTCAGAGTTGATGTTGTAGTGTTACAGTTTTTGTTGTACTGTAACTAGGACTTTACAAAGATACTTTAATTTACAAAATCGCTGCCATTTCTATTATATGTTCTGATTTTTAAGGCCATGTAATAACCAAGGCAGCTGTTTAGGAGCGCTGTGCTTTTTAGTTGTTTACCGTTTTTTTTCTGATATGAAGCAGCACTCGGTCCCCTTATCCGTAATAAATTTCTAACTAACTGGTTATTGATCACTTCTAGTTTATTCCTCGTTCGCGTTCGTTAATAACTTTGTCTTTATCTATTGTTTCTTTAAATGCCAGGGGACTAAGACAGATTTGTAAAAGGAAAGCCTTATTTTTATTTGCCAAACGACTTCGTACAGATTTTTTTTTTTTTTTTCAAGAAAGTCATTCCACATCTGCTGATGTTAATTTTTGGAAATCTCAATGGGGTAACGATATTTGGTTCTCTCAGGGCTCAGAGAGATCCGCTGGAGTAACCACGCTTAAAAATACTTTCTCAGGTGATGTCTTACACTCAGACTGTGACTCCCTAGGACACTACATATGTCTTATAATTAGAGTTGACAACATTTCTATCATAGTTATTAATATTTACGGTTACAATAACAAACTTGAGAATGATAAATTACTTGATTCAATAGAGGAAAGAATTACATTTTGGCCAGATATCCAAACTCTCTTCTTTATTGGTGGAGACTTTAATATTGCGCTAGATAATGCTATTGACAGGTGGCCCTCTGGGCGGCCCTCCTCCATCAGCACAAACCTTAAAAGACTTATGGGAAGATTTAACATTGTGGATGTATGGAGAGAAAAATTTCCTGATGACAGATCCTTTACTTGGAGCAACAGGTCAGAATCCAGCCAGTCCCACATTGATTTTTGGCTATTATCCAGTAGCATTGATAAAGAGAAAATTACAGTAAATATCCTTGTCACACCCCTTACTGACTATAGAGCAATTCACGTAAGCATTCAATTTAGTGCATCTAATACATTCCATAGATCTTCCTACTGGAAATTAAACAATTCCTTGTTAAAGCATGAAAAGGTTAAGACTGAAATTATTAAGTTAATTACTCTTTTTTTACAACAAGGCTAAAAAGGAAAAATCCTACAATATTAGGGCCCCCCGAGGAAATTTCAGAGGAGGATAAACTACTTCTTTTACAACTCCAAAACAAATTAGATGAATTATATCAACAAAAAGCAGAGGGAGCCTTTGTAAGAAATGGTTGAAGGAGGGGGAGCAAAATTCTGCATACTTTTTCCGTCTTGAAAGATACCGGTCTAAAATCAATTCCATCTGTAATTTAAATATTAATGGGGTCGTTACTGATGACGCTAAATTAATTTCAGATTATTGTTCAAAATTTTATAGCAATTTATACAGCTCAAAATATAATAAAGAAGTTACGTCTCTTTTTCTTAACTCTGTAAATAACGTAAGAAAGATTGACGTGGCAGACAAAGATTATTGTGACACCCCGCTTATATTGGCAGAGGTCACTGATTCGATTGCTCTACTTAAAAACAATAAATCCCCCGGCACTGACGGTTTAACTGCAGAATTTTACAAAGCGTTCTCAGATCGCTTAGCCCCATTTTTACTACAGGTTTTTATGAAGAGTATAGAGAATGATTCCCTTCCTCCTAGCCTCTCTTAAGCACTGGTCACATTGATTCCCAAGCCTATAAAAGATGTGCTTTTTATTGACAGCTGGAGACAATATTTGCCAGGAGAATTAAAGAAACTCTTGACACAATTATAGATGAGACACAATCAGGCTTTATGAGGAACAGGCACATCTCTAACAATATTAGACTAGTATTAGATATTCTTGACTATTCTGATTTGATATCTGAAGATGGCTTCATCCTCTTATTAGATTTCTATAATTTATTTTTCTGTCTTTAGAGAAATTTGGTTTTGGGGACTTTTTCTGCAAAGCAATTAAAACCTTATGGAAATAGCTCTATCAAGCTGAAAAATGGAACTTCCCCTAGATTTAATCTGGAACGGGGCATTCGTCAGGGATGCCCGATTTCCCCTTATCTATTTTTGCTTTGTACACAAATTCTCACAACTCATGTTGGTAACAGTGCTTTACAAGGAATTTCTATTGCGGGTAGGGATATCATCATCAGTCAGCTTGCTGACGACACCACAATCTTTAAAAAAAATGCTAGCCAGATACCTAGCTATTCAAGTAATTAACCAGTTCTCAGAGGCCTCTGGTCTATACCTCAATATTAATATTAATAAATGTGAACTGTTGCCCTTAAAAGATTGTAATATACAAACTATTTGCAACATTCCGATCAAGGAAGAAGTTACATACTTGGGTATTATTATACCCAATAAATTTCTCTCCAATCATTAAAAAAACTCAAACAAATTGAACCAGTGGCTGCAAAGGGACTTATCTCTAAAAGGCAGAGTGTTGCTTACCAAGGCTGAAGGGATATCTCGGCTTACATACGCAGCTCTCTCTTTACACCCGGAAAGTAAAATTTGTAAAGACATTGATAGAATGCTTTTTGACTTCATCTGGAATTTTTTTTACCCATTATATCAAAAAAAGTGGTGTTATGAATAATTATGAATCTGGTGGGCTCAACTTTTTGGACTTCAATACCCTAAATAATACCTTTAAGATTAATTGGGCTAAGCATTTTCTAAAAAACCCTGTCTCGATCTGGAATTTTATTTCCCACTATATATTCTCTCGCTTTGGTGGTCTGGGCTTTATTTTGAACTGTAACTACAATGTGGACAAACTCCCTGTGAAACTGTCCACTTTTCACAAGCAGGTCCTTTTAGCTTGGTCTCTAATTTAAAGCATAACTTCTACCTCACAGGTATCTAATTTGGAATAACAGAGATATTTTATATAAGAACAAGTCACTCTTTTTTGAGAATTGGGTAATCAATCAGATTCTGCTGGTGGACCAGCTTGGAGAGGGGCGACTTTTCTCCTATACAGAGTTTTTATCAACATATAACATTACAGTTACGGCAAGAGAATTTCCAATTGTGTTTGACGCCATTCCATTAGGCACAATCATGCTTTTTAGGTCTACTGGCAGACTTTCACTTACTTCTGTCTCCCTCCCCGATGTGGCTGAATCATCAGTTGGAAAAATCTGTTTTTCCCAATTTCCTCAAAATAATAAGAACATTTGTGCATTATTTCAGAAAGAAATTGTTATTATTCCAAATGTTACTTTTTATTGGAACCGATTTGTTAATGATATTGACTGGAAAAAGGTTTGGATGATTCCTCACAGATACTTGATAGTAAACAAGGTGAAAGAAGTGTCGTTCAGAATAATTCACAGATATTACCCTGCTAATCATTACTAAAAGAGAAATTAAAGAAATTTAAAAGAGACATCAATACAAACTGTTCTTTTTGTGAAGACCACAAGAAACTGTTTTGCACCTCTTTTGGTTTTGCTCACACACCAAAACATTTTGGCAAAACTTCAGCAGATTCATCATTGACCATACAGTGGTATGGAAAAGTTTGGGCACCCCTGTCAATTTTCATGATTTTCCTTTATAAATCATTGGTTGTCTGGATAAGAAATTTCAGTTAAATATATCATATAGAAGACAAACACAGTGATATTTGAGAAGTGAAATAAAGTTTATATGATTTATGGAAAGTGTGCAAGAATTATTTAAAATAAATTAGGCATGTGCATAAATTTAGGCATCCTTGTCATTTTATTGATTTCAATACCTTTAGCACTAATTATTAGAACTCAAAATTGGTTTGGTAATCTCAGTGACCCTTGATCTCCACACACAGGTGAATCCAATCATGAGAAAGGTATTTAAGGAGGCCAATTGTAAGTATTTCTCCACTTTGCATCTTCTCTGAAGAGTGGCAACATGGGAGCCTCAGAACAACTCTCAGATGACCTGAAAACAAAGATTGTTCAACATCATGGTTTAGGGGAAGGATACAAAAAGCTGTCTCATACCCCTTTTCCACCAAGGCAGAGCTGGTGCTGGTTCGGAGCCAGAGCCTAGTTTCAAATCGGTTCTTTGTTTTTCCACCGCCAAAGCACCAGCTCCGAACCAGTAAAACTGGTTCTTAAGTAGCACCAAATCATTGCAGGGTCTAGAACGGAGCCAAGAAAGAACCGCTTGCGTCAGGGGCTGGGGGCGGGGTTACCGTGACCAACAAGACGAATAGAAACTTGTGACCGCCATTTTTAAATAGCAGCTAGTCGAGCTAATAGCAGCTCGATTATAATATCCGTCTATGTAAGTTACGGCGAGCTGCACGAACGCGTTGGATTCCGATGTATTTTTGCAAACCCATGAGCATCCATAGTATTGCAACGTCCGTTATTGTTGATGGCTTGTTCGAGATGCATCGGAGCGGCGAGGACCGATCGGAGCTGCGGTAGTGTTTGGAGAGCATACGACTCCTTGTGCTTTTAGATCGCTATCGCAGTGCTTTGATGTCATGCGGCGATCGATCTGCGAGAAGCTGATGCATCTCGAACAAGCCTGGCGTGTTTGTGTTTGGCGCTACCGCACTAGCGGTTGCTGGGCAACATGAGACGTATACAGTGACGTAAGATCTGGCTCTGTTGTGGCTCTCTAGCCGGTGGAAAGGCAAACCGGTTCTTAGTAAGCTCGTCAGTCGAACCAACTCTGAACCAGCTTTGGCTCTGGCTCTGAACCAGCACCCGGTTCTTGTTGGTGGAAAAGGGGTATCAGAGATTTAAGCTCTCAGTTTCAACTGTGAGGAACATTGTGAGGAATTGGAAGACCAGAGGCACAGTTCTTGTTAAGGCCAGAAGTGGCAGACCAAGAAAAATCTCAGATAAGCAGAGGCGCAGGATGGTGAGAACAGTCACAGTCAACCCACAGACCAGCTCCAAAGACCTACAACTTTGTCTAGCTGCGCACATGTGCTACAACCTGGTAAAATGCATCTCTCCTTTTTAAGGTTAATGTATATTTTACATTGTCCCTGTTCAAATAAATAATAAAATGAAAAAAAAAATGAAAATGATGGTGTCACTGTGCATCGTTCAACTATTCAGCGCACTTTACACAAGGAGATGCTGTATGGACGAGTAATGCGGAAAAAGCCTTTTCTCTGCACACGCCACAAACGGTGTCGCTTGAGGTATGCTTAAGCACATTTGGACAAGCCAGCTTCATTTTGGAATAAGGTGCTGTGGACTGATGAAAGTAAAATAGAGTTATTTGGGCAAAACAAAGGGCGTAATGCATGGCGGAAAAAGAACACAGCATTCCAAGAAAAACACTTGCTACCTACAGTCAAATGTGGTGGCGGTTCCATCATGCTGTGGGGCTGTGTGGCCAGTGCAGGGACTGGGAATCTTGTTAAAGTTGAGGGTCGCATGGATTCCACTCAATATCAGCAGATTCTGGAGAACAATGTCCAGGAATCAGTGACAAAGTTGAAGTTGCGCCGGGGCTGGATCTTTCAACAAGACAACAGCCCTAAACACTGCTCAAATTCTACTAAGGCAGGGATGGGCAACTTCGGTCCTGGAGGGCCACTGTCCTACAGAGTTTAGCTTCAACCCTAATCAAACACACCTGAACAAGCTAATCAAGGTCCTCAGGATTACTAGAAAATTACAGGCAGGTGATTTTTTCAGGGTTGGAGCTAAACTCTGTAGGACAGTGGCCCTCCAGGACCGAAGTTGCCCATCCCTGTACTAAGGCATTCATGCAGAGGAACAAGTACAACGTTCTGGAATGGCCATCTCAGTCCCCAGACCTGAATATTATTGAAAATGTGTGGTGTGATTTAAAGTGGGCTGTCCATGCTCGGAAACCATCAAACCTGACTGAACTGGAGATGTTTTGTAAAGAAGAATGTTCCAAAATACCTTCCGCCAGAATCCAGACTCTAATTGCAAGCTATAGAAAGCGTTTAGAGGCTGTTATTTATGCAAAAGGGGGATGCAGAAAATATTGAGTTAATTATTCTTTTGTGGTACCTAAATTTATGCACATGCCTAATTTATTTTAAATAATTCTTGCACACTTTCCATAAATCATATAAACTTTATTTCACTTCTCAAATATCACTGTGTTTGTCTCCTATATGATATACTTAACTGAAATTTCTTATCCAGACAACCAATGATTTATAAAGGAAAATCATGAAAATTTACAGGGGTGCCCAAATTTTCCATACCACTGTATTTATAAAGACTTTACCTTATTGTGGATGAATGTTGTATTTTGCTTTTATAGAAGTCAAAGTAAAGAAAAGATGTACTTCATTATAAATGTATTAATTCTTTTGGCAAAATTTCACATTCATAAGTGTAAATTCAGGCTAAAAAACCTGATTTTGTAATTTTTCTCCATGAAGTTGTACTTTATATTAATCTGATTTCTGGCTCCAACAACAAAAAGGCAGTTAAAACTGTCAACATATGGTCCTCTTTTAATTTTGTAATGGCCAATAAACTTCCGCTGGCAATATTGTATTGTATGCTATTTATGTGCTATAATTTTGTATGTTGTTAAGTATGTTTTGTTTAGTCATCTGTGATTTGTACCTTTTTTTGCAATAAATAAAAAGAGAGCCAGGGTTGCCATGTCCGCTTAGTATAGTATAATAACTGACTGTAAGGTTTTTTTTTTTACCAGTCAATTTTTTAGACTACGTCACTTTCAGCAACACTGAAGACACCACAGGAAGAAGGTGGGACGACATGCAAGCACTCCTCAGCAATAAATGCTCGAATCATGAGACGTTTTTAGTAGTGATGGTAGAATGGAAGCTTTTCAAAGCTTCAAATCAATTGAACCAATTGCTTCGCAAAATGATTCACTGTTTTAAAGTCCGCGTGAACCGGAAGTTGCAAACGTCTTTTCTCCATTGCTGTGACGTATTTCCCAGTGAAAAGGAATATTGAACAGAGGGCAGGGTTTTACTCTAGCGCTCCTCCTCTCCATCTCTCGCTCATAACAGACTAACGGTTTGAGGGGAGTGGTTAAGCGTTTCTCAAACCAATTCTTCAAACATACGTCATCAGAGAAGGGACGCCATTCCAGACCGGAAGTAACTTTCAGACTTTGATTAAAGATTACGACGGCAAACAATTCTTTCTGTGTTTTAACTTGCACGGATTAATTGTTCACCATAAGACTAGTAATATGCGCTAACAAAGTAAATAGGGTCAATTTTGATTTCAGTTGGACTTTAAAGCGTTTGAAACGCCACACGCTGGTGACCCTGCTGGCCAGAACAGTGTGAATGCAACAAAAACTCATAGCAAACGTTTTATTTGAAGTAAAATGTATAAAATGCAATCAACTAGTTAAAGTTAGTTAAATCAGCTAATTCAATTATATCAAGTGTCTGTATACTGTAGGCCTATAATGTGTTCTTTTTTTATAAATTTTCAAGGCTTGTTTTGTTTGTTCCAGGGCTGGATCAGCTAGGCCAGTACTATCAATCCTTTTAATTACACTATGTCTAATTAAAACGCCTACAAATGTATAAAACTGATCAGATAAAACCATGGGTAAAATACTTGATTAATGCAAGCGTGCCGCACAAGCCCTGAAAAGTGAAGCCAAAACGTCTCGATCGTCCCCCGGTGAATGGTTCTAGTATAGGTCATAAGCCCCGCCTCCCACTGTTATTCAATGGGACGTGAGACCAACTAAACAATTAAATTACACTTCAAATATATTTTTTCCAAAGGTGGTTTCTTTCATTTGCTGTCGTTTTTATCACGCTGATGTAAGTTCAAGTGTCTGTTTCAAAAATAAGTTGGTTTTTAGTTAGTTACGTGATGTGGTGCTGTAACGTCATGATTGACAGCTATGATTGACAGCTGTGATTGACAGGTTCTTGAGCGAAGTAGTCACTGAAGCACCAACAACGGACATTTTTTTCGTGATCTTCGGAGGACTGAGTAGATTGTATTTACTTTATTTTAACAAGCCTCTTGTCGTATTGCAATCAATTTTTTAAAAAGTGTGCAGAATCCACTCTCCCTGAGTGCATTCTGCGAGAGTGAGGGCGGAGCGTTGATTCCGCGGCTTTACTTCCTGCTCACTACTGCGCAGGTCTGGTCCCGAGATCGCTACTGCGCAGACTCAAGTTCCAATATGTCAGCGCCATATCGGGACTCTGGCGGCTTCAGTTCGTCGTCCATCTTTTTTTACAGTCTATGGATTAATGGGTTCACAGATTATCGCCCGCCCCCCTCGTTTATACTGAAATCATGTGACTTGATACGCGCTCTGAACCACTGATTCGAAACAAAAGATTCATAAAGGTCTTGAAGCTTCATGAAGCATGTTTCGAAAACGCCCACTATATTTTAGTGAGCCATACCACAATAGGCTATTCCGATTAGTGATGGTGAAATTAAGCTTTGTGAAGCACTGGGGCTTTCCCCCTTGACTGTATCGTAAAACGGTTCATTACTCGAAGCTTTTCAATACGTTGCACACTAATGACACCTTGTGGTCAAAAGGTGGAAAAGCTGCCTTTCAGTCCCAGAAGACCTTTTTTATTATTAATTTTATTTTATTTAATAAATCACTTTCTGCTCTGTAAACCACAAAGCAATACAATTAATCCTCATAATTCATGTGTTAGTGTTGATGTAGTTCTTATACAATGTATGAACAAACAACTGTATGAATTAATTTATGAAAAAATAATAATAAATGGGACTAATTCACTTGTACAGAAACAATTCTTATGAATCTGCTTTGATCTACAAATGCAGCCTTTTTAACATAAACTTTAGCCTCAGTCCTAATCCTACGAGTTCATAGGCAAGGCTCATGTAGGCATACAGTATATAATCAAAATAAAATAAAATTATTGTGGAATGGTGAAGTGCTTGTGAACTGGGTAGTGAAAGTGCTTGTGAACTGGGGAGCTGACATTTTATTTTGTGGGTAATTTAATAAATGAATGTTTTTTATTAAGGAACAGGACTTGTTCAACAGTGTGAGGGCTAAGTCTATTTCTTTTTTATTTTCTACCATCGAAGGCATGACACTCGAAACCTGCTCAAGGGGTTTGCGCTATTTTTGAATCTGAATCATAGACTGTAGATCTGAATACGAAGCAGTCACGTGACTGTGTGTGGAAACGAAGCTTCGGACGTCACAGATCACGTGGTTATGGCAAGACGAATCAAGCTCTGATAGAGCTGGTAAGTCCCGCCCATCCATAAAACGACGAAAAATCGTCAATGCAAGTGAATGTGAAAATAATAATTTTCTGGTCCTGTTTGAATTGTGCCATGAATGTGAACATATGTTGTCTGTGAATTTTTTATATAATTTTTCATGTTACGAGTTTCATGTTACGAGATAGTATATTGTATGATTCTTTGGTTTGTATAAACGTCAGAGATGTAGCTATGACACTGCATACATATGAATAATTATAACATACATGTTCAAGCTTCCGGAATTATAGCCACGTTAATAACGTTTGTAAGAAACCAAACCGTTTGTAAATCCGTCAAGATTTCAGCGAGATAAGAGGATTTGTGTTCGTGCTGAAGTTTAGAAGTTTAGAAGTTCTTAGAAGTTTACCTTTCAGTTAATATACATAACGTTATATACTTAGTCTTTTCAAATTGTAGTTTTTCCAAATATTGTTGTACACAGAATTATGTGATATTAAGGTAACCGATTACCAGTTCTTTATTTCTGTGGAGAGACAGTGTCAATGGTGTTTTGTTTTGTCCCGAGATGCAACCACAAGTCATCGAATGAAATCGTACTTGGTTACTAACGTAACCTCGGTTCTCCCTAGAAGAGGGAACGAGTACTGCGTAAGTATCTTACGCTAGGGGAAAATCCCTTTTCCCGGGAGATATTGAAGCCAAAAATGTATCCTTTAATTTTGTATTAATGTAAAACGCGTTGCGGCAGCATGCAGACATAGGCGAGACAGCTTGCGCGCCTATTGGCTGCTCTGCGGCAACTGCATCAGCCTATCGAGCGAGGCCTATCGTGACGTCAGATCCAATGAGGGCACTTCGCGCCCTCTGCGTCACATCCCGCCAAAACTGGCGTGGCTTAGGCCTATAAAATAAGTCTCGGAGGCAGCTGATATCTGTTTTTTCATCGCTGAGGCGAACCAGAGCGTGTTGCATGCATGGCAAGATACGCAGTACTCGTTCCCTCTTCTAGAGAGAACCGAGGTTACGTTAGTAACCGAGTACGTTCTCTTATGAGAGGTCTCTCGTACTGCGTAAGTATCTTACGCTAGGGGACCCAATGTAAAACGCCGTGCGTGCTGGGATCTCACACCAAGAAACCTGAAGGCGAAATGCCCGGGGTTCATTAGTGCATAATCACCAAGGGAACTCACAGAGAGTCCTGGAAAGAGGGGGGGGAAGCCACCCTTTCCCATATACAGCAGCGTCCAGAGACGCAAAGTGCTTAACATCATATCATACAGACAGGGCGGGACTCTGCCTGAACTGATGAGGAAAAATGCGGGTCTTACGCAATTTGCCCACACAATTTATGGTCGATCAGTGAGCAGCGCTCAGTGGCCTCAGTATCCTGAATCGATAGCACTCGAAACAGACAGTACTGACTCGTCTAGACCGACAACAGCCTGGCCTGTAAGGCGGGAACCTCTAGGTTATAAAACCTTATAAATGTAGACGGGGAGGCCCAGCCTGCCGCCATACATATGTCTTGCAAGGCAATCCCACTGGACCAAGCCCACGACGAGGCCATGCCCCTCGTGGAGTGCGCTCTGACACCCAACAGGCACTGCAAGCCCTTAGTAGTGTACGCTAGCGCTATAGCATCAACTATCCACCTGGATAGGCTCTGTTTTGATGCAGCTAGTCCCTTGGAACGCCCGCTGAACGAAACAAATAGCTGCTCTGTCTGTCTGAAAGCAGACGAGCGAGACACATAAGCTCTTAGCGCCCTGACTGGACAAAGAAAGCTTGCGTCTCCCTCCTCGTCAGAGACCGGCAGGGCTGACAGGGAAATGACCTGAGCCCAAAACGGTGTGTTGAGGGATTTTGGAACATAACCATGCCTAGGCTTGAGTATGACTCTCGAGTCATTCGGCCCAAATTCCATGCATGTCGCGCTCACGGAGAGCGCGTGTAAGTCACCTATGCGCTTCACTGAAGCGAGAGCCAGCAGAAACACTGTTTTGAAAGACAAGTGTTTAAAATCAATCGTTTGGATAGGCTTGAATGGGTACCTTTCATGGCTTCCAACACCATAGAAAGGTCCCACACAGGGACTGAGGGAGGTCTGGGAGTATTCAGCCTCCTAGCTCCCCTAAGGAAGCGGATGACTAAATCGTTCCTTCCTATTGTCTGACTAAGCGTTGTTTTAGAAAACGCTGCTATAGCCATCACATAAACTTTGAGCGTGGAAGGGGTCCTGCCCTTATCCAGCAGCTCTTGTAGGAAGGAGAGAACCTCCGTCACCCCGCAGTCTGGGGGTGATATGCCCCGAGCTGTGCACCAGCCGGAAAACACTGACCATTTTGAGGAATAGAGCCGTCGAGTAGACGGGGCCTTAGCCTGAGTGATAGTGTTTAACACTCCCTCTAGGAGGTCAGCGGGTACCCGTTGATGGTCCATACATGAAGGGGCCACAGCTCCGGGTGAGGATGCCAAATCGAACCCCTGGCCTGAGAGAGGAGGTCCCTCCTCACTGGCACTGACCATGGGGCAGTGTCTGCTAGCTGCATCAGAACTGGGAACCACGGTTGGTTCTTCCAGAGCGGCGCCACGAGCAGCACTGAGCATCCCTCTTCCCTGATCCGTTCTATCACCTGGGGCAGGAGAGAGACGGGGGGAAAAGCATAGAGTGGGCAGCGCGGCCACACTTGAGCCAGCGCGTTCCTGCTCTTGGAGAAAAATTTCGGACAGTGAGCGTTTTCGTGAGACGCGAACAGGTCTACTTTCGCTCTGCCAAATTTCTCCCACAGCAGTTCGACTGTATGTGAGTGTAGAGACCATTCGCCTGCCGGAACGTTGTTCCTGGACAGTCTGTCTGGTCCCAAATTCTGGAGCCCAGGCACGTGCACTGCTTTCAGCGAGCGCAGGTTGCACTGAGCCCATTCCAGAAGGCGTTCCGCCAACCTGTGTAGGTTTCGGGATCTGAGACCGCCCTGGCGATTTATGTAGGACACCACCGACATGTTGTCCGAGCGGACCAAGACGTGGTGACCCTTTATCTGGGGACGAAAACGCGTCAGCGCGTTGTCCACTGCCAACATTTCCAGGCAGTTTATATGCTGAAGCTTTTCCCATTCTGACCACTGGCCGAAGAACGGTCTGCCCTCGAGCAGCGCTCCCCATCCCGAGGTGGATGCGTCTGTTGACACCACTTTCACCCTCGAGGAAGTCCCCAGGCTTACACCTGATCGGTACCAGTCGTTCGCTTTCCAAGGTTTCAGAGCTGTGATGCATGTCTGATTGACCTTGAGATGAAGCAGACCGGACGTCCATGCTCAGCGCGGTACTCGCGCTTTCAACCAGAACTGCAGTGAGCGCATGCGGAGCAAGCCCAGCTGGAGAACTGATGATGCTGAGGCCATAAGACCCAGCATCCTCTGAAATTTCTTGAGCGGGACGGTCGCGCCGCAGCGGAAAGAGCTCGCTGCGCGCTGAATATCCAGTGCGCGCTGTGGTGATAGCCGCGCTATCATAGACAGCGAGTCCAGTTCTGTGCCCAGAAAAGATATTATCTGACTGGGGATCAGAGAACTCTTCGCCCAATTGACTCTGAGACCTAGATTCTCAAGGTGTTCGAGTAAAACAGTCCTGTGCTCTATGAGCTCTGAGTGCGATTGAGCTAGAATCAGCCAATCGTCCAAGTAGTTCAATACTCGCATGTCCTGGAGTCTGAGGGGCGCGAGCGCTGCGTCCATGCACATCGTAAATGTACGGGGTGCTAGGGACAAGCCGAACGGTAGGATTTCGTACTGATATGCCTGGCCCTTGAAGGCGAATCTCAAGTATCGCCTGTGTCGTGACGCTATCTGTATTTGAACATACGCGTCCTTCAGATCTATTGACATAAACCAGTCTCCTCGGCGAATCTGCGCGAGGATTTTTCTGGCTGTGAGCATTCTGAACCGGCATTTCGCCAATGCTTTGTTCAGTTGTCTTAGATCTAGTATGGGTCTGAGACCCCCATCTTTCTTCGGTACCAGGAAGTATCTGCTGTACAGCCCCCCTTCGCTCTGAGCTTGAGATAAAGGCTCTATTGCCCCTTTGCTCAACAGTTTAGATATTTCGGCTCAAAGTAGGTGTGCTACTTCTGTTTTCACCGTGGTTTCGACGCGCGCCGCAGAACGGCGAGGGCGTCGACAGAACTGTAGCGAATAGCCTCTCTTTATAATGTCTAGCACCCACTCCAAAACCCCGGGAAGCGCTGCCCATGCATCTGCTAGGGGTTGAATGCGAAGCGCACTCTGGTCGCTCGGCGACAGAGGCGCTTCGGTGTGCTGTAACATAAGCGTTATGCTTGCGATATTCGAGGCGGGGGGCGCGCTGATCACAGCAGGCAGATTGCCCGCGCTCGACCCCCCTGCGGTGGTCAACCGTGGGAGGGAGGGCTGGGCGAGTCCCATGGGACTTGTCATGTCTGTGATTGAATGTGGGGGCGGGATAGCGGGCACATTTACTGCATTGAGCGCATTGTCTGCCTGAACAGAGTGAATGCACACTGGTTTTCACACAATGTGCACACTGGCACACTGCACGCCTGGCAGTTTTCTCAGAGAAAACTGCCAGGCGAGTCCTCAGAGTCGCCATAGGCAGTAGCTCGCAGTGAGGGCAGCCGCCGTCAGCGAGTGCGAGAGCTGCATGATCTTCACCCAGGCAGGAAACGCAGATCTCATGGCGGTCCCCGTCGCTGAGTGGGGCTCTGCACGAGCCGCAGGAAGGCATCTTTAGAAAGACGCTAGCTCTTTTAGAGAGTGTGTGTCGCGCCGGCGAACACACACACACAGAACAGAGAGTGAAAAAGGATATAGGCGCCGGATAGTGCAGCGGGAGCGGCGTGGCCAGCAGCTTCAGAAGATGGCTCGTCCCGCTGAGAGGCTTTTTCAGACGGCGTGGCTTCTCTCTCCGGATCCAGCGATGCGAGAGCTTCGCTGAAGAGATGAAAAATCAGATATCAGCTGCCTCTGAGCCTTATTTTATAGGCCTAAGCCACGCCCGTTTCGGCAGGATGTGACGCAGAGGGCGCAAAGCGCCCTCATTGGATCTGACGTCACGATAGGCCTCGCTCGATAGGCTGATGCAGTTGCCGCAGAGCAGCCAATAGGCGCGCGAGCTGTCTCGCCTATGTCTGCATGCTGCCGCAACGCGTTTTACATTAATACAAAATTAAAGGATCATTTTTTGGCTTAAATATCTCGCGGAAAAGGGATTTTCCCCTAGCGTAAGATACTTATGCAGTACGAGAGACCTCTCGTAAGAGAACTCGTTTTACCGTTTTCCGTACAATGTTACCCAGCGGAGACTCTGGGTTCGTGCCAGATGGAGTAAAAAAGGCTAGCAGTAGCAAGAATAAACGTTTTTCATAACCAAATCAACAGCTAAAATACCTTTTGTCTTTCTCTTAAAGGGGGGTGAAATGCTATTTCATGCATACTGAGTTTTTTACACTGTTAAAGAGTTGGATTCCCATGCTAAACATGGACAAAGTTTAAAAAATTAAATTGCACGTTTGAAGGAGTATTTCTGTGCCAAAAATTGTCCTTCCGGTTTGTCACAAGTTTCGGAAAGTTTTTTTTCGAGTATGGGTCTGTGTGACTTCAGCTGGGGCATAATTTCCTTATATGGGTCCTAAGGGCACTTCTCCCGGAAGCAGCGTGCGCGCGCACTCGTAGACCAGAGCAAGAGAGCGAAAGCAGTACGCCATCAAAGCGCTCTGCTCAGCTTTTGGGAAGTCAATGTCACCAAAGAAGTGGGTTTTTGGTTGCCAGGGCAAGACAACCCTGCACAGATTCCCAAAGAACCCAGCGTTAAGGTACCAGTGGATGGAGTTTGTTTTTTCAGAGCATCAACGGAGTTGTGCAAGACTGTTTGTTCATTTCGACGATGATTGTTTTATAAACAAAGCCCAGATTGACGGATTTGCAGATCGTCTAATGCTTAAGGATCGTCACAAGTCACAATGATAAAGGTTCGCGGCCGTGCGTTGGAACCGGGCGGTGAGTAAAACTGCTTCAAATGTCTCTGTGTGTTGTTAGCTCGGCGCGTAAACACACAGCTTTAGCTTCGCCCACACGGCCCGCCTCCAGCCGCTCGGTTTTTTCCGGAAAGACTCGGTACAGCCTATCTTTCTTTTATAAATATAATAAAACTAAAGACTTTTTGGAGATATGAAGGATGCAATACTACTCTATAGGTACTCAAGATTAACAGGAGATTGAGTGAAAATGAGCATTTCACCCCCCCCTTTAAAATATCTAAAAGCTTGTTTACTTTGCCACTGTTTAATAGATTAGATCCGCTGCAGTTTTATTAAAGGCTAACGTTACGTTGAGAAATGTGTTTAATTAAAATATTCAAAATAATACCTGGCTTATGGACTTTTATTGTAACTTGTTTGGATATAATTATAGAAAGGGTGGGTCCTGCACCCTGATATTTGTGAACTTGGCTTTTACCCACTTATAATAATATGATTGTATTTGTAAACAGCATTACCGGTAGTTAAGGCATTAGGTAACAATGATATTAATCTTTGTTATTTTAGTAGTAAATGTTAACTATATTTAATGTGCTATATAAACGTGGACAATTCCCAGAGAACACGCTGATATGTATAGCCTTAATGCACTGTAAGTTGCCTGTCTGACAAATACACAAATTAAATGTTAAACTATTGTATACTACTTGTATACTATTGTAACTACACTCCAGTCAGCTCACAGTAATGTGAATGTGAGATAAAATTTACTACACTGGCTCTCACATTGGGGCTTGTGGATTACCAGGTAAAAATATATAGAAAATGTTAACAAAATGAATATATATGGTTTATTTAGGGAACATATATGGTTTAATTATAATATATTATAATAAGCATTTGTTGATGCTATTGGACAATTCTCTTTAAATTCAACATAAATAATTATATACAACTATTATATTAAATGTTTGGAATTTAACTGTGTTATGCTTGTTCAGAGATTATTTGTATTTATCTTAAATACATAGAACACTATTATAACTCCTCTATCTCTCCCTAGTTTTACTTACCGAGACTCGATTAACCTTGTCCCTCATGCTGGCCCTTACATTACCGGCAAGTAAACCAGCATCTAAGCTGCACTGTTCTACATGTCCAGATTTATAGTGGTTCTCTCCTCGATCTATGGTTTTTCTATCGTCTAAGAAAAAGGACATAAGATTGGAAATTGATACGGCCATAGCTAACGTTAGTGCTTCTGAGATGGTAAAAGCACGTTTTTTTCCTGGCGAATTAGCAAATGGTATGCAAACATACAATCAAATATAATACAGTGAAAGATAATCTTTAAAGTTTATTTGGGGCACAATGATCAGACTGAAGACTTAAATTTCATCATTTAATGTTGTTTTTAGTATTATTATTACTTTTGATTAATATTCATAATCAGTAATATTATTAATCAGTAGTATTATGTATGTGTTATAATTTTTATATACATTTATTTGTAATGAATTGTATTTTGTGAATCATGGAGGAGAGACTGTGAGACTTTGAGTGTGTTGGAGTTAGACTGAAATGTATGTGCAGTGTTTTCACTGAGCATAGCATGAAGAGATACATTGTTAATGGGAACCACATGTTTCTCTGGTGATGTACTGTTTTAGTTACCTTATAATCATGTGTTTCACATCATGTGTTTTTCTGATAATGCAGTTTTCTGGTCAGCATATACAATAACTGATAGTCTTTGTCTATGGCAGAGAGATGACGAGATGTTGGCTATAAAAACCAAGCCCTTCTGTCCGAAAAGCAGAGATGGAAGATGACTGCGAAGTTGAATCACGACCTTCGTTTTATCCATTGTCTCTTTTTCCTATGTCTTATATAAAATAAATAAGAGATCTCTTGGCAAAATCACTGGTGTCTGTTTCCATGAAATCAAGCAACAGGAGAAAGCAAGATTTTTAAATCAACAAGGCATAATAATCTTAATCACAAAAAAAATAATATTAAGGTTTATATAAACTAACAAAATAATAAACAAATAAATAAAACATTAACAAAAGATAAAAAAAATCTCAGAGAGGCACGCATAAACAAAATTAGTTTCTAACATTTTTGGAAAAAACGAATGGGCAATATTTCTCATGAAAAAGTGGATAAGTGTTCATACCATAGACTGTAAAAATAGGTTCATACCATACACTGTAAAAAATAGGTTCATACACAGCGCAGATCATAATGAGCGAGCGTGTTTTTTAAAATAGTTTGAGGAAGCTTGATGATGACGTTGATCCGCGACCATGGTGTGCTGTAGTCCGTTTATAGCCTACTGTTAGCATTTTATATCTGACGGCTTTATTTAGGCTTCAAAATGTATACATTTTGGATTAACTTGTAAAGATTATCTTGATAGACAAAACGTGTAAGGGTCACAACTCTTTGTTGAACACAGATCTTATTTTTTGCGATTTTCCAAAAGTCTATGGGGAAAATGCATTGCTTTTCGATCGAGGGAACCCATGCGCCGCTAACTTCCGGGTTGTCCTACAAAATGACGTCATAACTTCGGCACTCTATACACAAGTTTTTGAGCCGTTTCCGCTCTACATCCTAAACTCCTCCCATCGATGCAATCCACTTCCGTTCTGGCGGGCTGGGTATGTTGCGCTAGCTAGCTCCGTTGTGCCGACTAAGCACTGATATCGCAGTCACAAAGAGGATATAACGTTAAAAAATTACAACATGAATAAAAGTGGTTCGGGAACGACGTGTGCGGTAGTTGGTTGCAAAAATTCGAGAAAACACCTGAACGAGTGGTTAGACAGAGAGTGCTACGACCACAAACCAGCTACGAAGAGGCAATGTCCATGCGCTCCATTGTTTACATTTTTTCGCAAGCCTGATACCGACTCGGAATCAAGGACCTGGCTGAAGGCATTGAATTTAAGAAACCACCCCGCAACGTTTTTGTTTGTTCCTATCACTTTGTTGACCAAAAACCAACCAAGGATAATCCTTTCCCAGAGTTGTGGTTGGGATACAATCGCCCTCCCCAGCCAAAGAGGCATCAATTCACCCAGCGGACCACTGCCTCCCCCCAGATAAAGAAACGCAGACTTGAATCTGAGGGTAAGTTCAGCATCTTTAGCTCTGAAGCTGACAATACTGTTAATTATGAAGAAGTTGTCATACACTAACATTGCTACCGGTATTTTGCTAAGGCAGTTGATTGTTTTGGAGATGGGGCAAACAATGTCCACGATAGCTACATCATTAATTGTGTGTGTGTGTCTGTGTGTGTGTGTGTCTCTGTGTGTGTGTGTCTCTGTGTGTGTGTGTGTGTCTGTGTGTGTGTGTGTGCCTGCGTGTGTGTGTGTGTGCCTGCGTGTTCCTTAGTCTACATCATAAATACAATGCAAGGTGGCAGGCTGTTGTGATGATGATGATGATTGTGTGTGTGTGTGCGTGTGAGTGTGCATGTGAGTGCAATGTTGTAGTACAAATTTTGCCATTGTGATGTTTGTAGTGAGAGGACTCTATGCCTGCATTAATTTTGCTCCATCCATGTTTTCTCTTCCCCTTTTTAGATGCTCCTGAAACCTGTCAGCCTGCCTGTGAGGCCGAGCCTGCTACACCAAAATTTCGAGATGCCCAGACCCAATGGGAGGATCCGTCGCATATTGACCACATGTACTGTTCAACAACACAGTCTGTTAAAGTAGACAAGGCCACACAGTGCGAGGCAGAAATGGGTCCTACTGTGACTAGCACCACGGTCATTGATGATGCTACGTCCCGGCTGTATACAGGGGTGCGTATGGTTCAATTTTTCACACTGGTGAGGGTGTTGTTGCCTTTCAGTAAGCCATCAATTACCCTTCCTGTTGTTGACCAAATCCTGATGACCTTGATGAAGATAAAACTAAACCTAATATTAGGAGATATTGCTCACCGCTTCAGTGTGTCTACATCCATGGCAAGCATTGTGATTAGTCACTGGATTGACGTGATGGGTGAACAGTTCAAAGTCCTGATCCCCTGGCTTCCAAGAGAGACCATTCGTGCCACCATGCCCTTGTCGTTTCAGAGGAACTACCCTCGAACCACCTGCATCATTAGCTGCGTTTACATGGACACTTATAAACGGATTGAAGGCTCAATCGGACTAAAAAACCTTCATGTAAACACCTTAATCGATCCGATTGAGCTCGATCCGAATGAAATTTTGATCGGATTGAAAGGGGTGGTTTATCCCTTTTGTAATCCGATCGAGAGAACATGTAAACACTTGATCGGATTGAAAACCGAAACTGAAAGGACTGCGCATGTGCAATGACGTTAACTAGCGTAATGACGTATGACGCGCGGAACGAGCTGTTCTTCCTGTTTAATAAAGTGTAATATTAATAAGTTTCCCGTCATTCTAAAATTTCACTCGCGCGTCTGTGAAGTGAAGCAGGACAACGTCCCACCAGTCCTTGTTTTGGATTCTCATCCACAGACGACTGGTTTTGGCCGCGGGGAGGGGCATTTTTACTGCATGATCAATAAGCAGCACGGCAAAACGGTTATTATGCTCTAAATTATGACCAGAGACGAATTAATATTACGTCTGCTTTTTAAAACAATTAAAGAACCAATTGTGGAGAATATTTATGCGCGAAAAGCGGGAAACTCTGTATATTCGTGCAGTGTGCGCATGTCAAAACATCAGATCCGATTTGAAACTTGTGACATATAATGCGCGTGCACATCAACCCGATTACTTTATTTATCATTCATGTAAACACCTTGTTCGGATTCATCAATCGGATCAATTTCATTCCGATTGTGTCCATGTAAACGTAGCTATTGACTGTGCCGAAAGTGCCATGCAGAGAGCCACAAACCACGACTCAAGGAGTGACACTTTCAGCCAGTACAAATCACGCAACACTGTGAAATATCTCATCGCTGTGGCCCCTAATGGGTTAATCATGTTTATATCTGATGCCTATGCTGGCAGAAGCAGCGATAATTTTATCACCATGGACAGTGGGTTCCTAGACTATCTGAGGGCTGGTGATGAGGTCATGGCGGCAGCAGGCGAGGCATCGGGCCCCTGAGGGACCCGGGGAGTCCAGGAGGCCTCAGGAACGGGGGAGCGCCTGCATCACAACACATTCACTAACATTTCTTTCACTGGTCATGGCGGACCGTGGGTTCACCATTCGAGACTTGCTTGATGAGAGAAGGGTCAGTTTGATCATCCCTGCATTCACCTACAGGCGCAATCAGTTGACCAATGCGAGGCCAGGCGAGTAGCAAATGTCCGCACACACGTGGAAAGAGCAATCCAGAGACTGAAGGTCTTTAAGATTTTATCCCAGACCGTTCCCATCAGCATGGCACCGAAACTGGACAACATCTTAACCATATGTGCAGGCCTAGTTAACCTGAAGAGTCCACTGATCAGAGTGCCTCATGAGGTTTAGAATCTTGCCTTGTGTCCCTGTCTACCAATACCCAGCCATGTTGTTCAATGTTCATTAAATACAGATAAACACAACAAATACTGAATGCATTGTATTTTTTTATATTATATATGAATATTTTCATAGTAATGTAATTGTGTGGGCTGCTTTTGTATTTTACTTTTTAATACCTGTTAGGATTAAACACGCAATCTTTCTTGTTGAAGCCATTTGTTTAGTTTCCTCAAAACAATTAATTCATCCAGTGTTATTTATGTACAGTATGAGCTTATGAGCTATGAATGATGAACTGTGTTAAAAGAAATTGTAGCACTCTAAGGAACATAAGGCCTATAATTCATGATCGTAGTTCAGTGCAATAATTAAACGAAATGAAATGAAATAACATCAAACTTTATTTTCACTCAAACAGTATAGGCAAACTGATATATTGCACAACATAGAGAGATAATGTAATGTAGTTTATTTTAGTTTAGTTTTAAAATGCTGAGATATTTACTGCAGAACTGTAACCTTCCCTCAACAAAATCATCAACAATTTTTGGGAGCATGTGGGCAAAGTAGAATGTGCGCAGCCTTGTGATATGCCCCTGGACAAAGCCTTGGTCGTAGGGTACTTCAATTTCTAGGTGCTTAGTTTTGTTCCAGATCACCAACTTGGAATGCTGAAGCCCTGTGCAGTGCATCCCAATTTGTACCTGCATTTAGTAGCCTTTTGGACCATTGCAGGCAATATGGTAATCTACCCTATCTCCGTTTGCCACAGTTGTGATTTCGCAGTTCTTTGTTGCCAAAAATTCTGCAAGTGACTTGTTTCCCATCACAGGTGATTTGATCTCCAACAGATTGTCTTTGTTTATCACTCCATCGGGAGATGCTGCAAGCCACGGTTCCTTTTCGCACACCACTAAGCCTTTGGTTTCAATGCTGTTGCCCAGAGTTTCCAAATAGTCCCTTGCAAGTTCCTCCCTCTCCGCTCCTTGACAGGTTGCGGCATTGCCACGGAAGGATGGGTGTAAGCAGTGGTTAAATTGGGCCGGGGCTCTCCGGGGCTCAGCCCCGGCACATAAGCCTGCTCGTTTGCAGTCAGTTGCTTACTGGAAATTATGTCACATAAAATTTGATGAAAGTGATGCTTTTGAAAACATATTTCTGATTATAAATGAAAGATTTTGAAATGGCATGTCTATTTAGTCTCTTGGCGGAGCTGAGATGAAAACAATCGGGACACGGCCGTATTCGTGTTCAGCTGCTTAATCTCGTTGTCAGTCGACCATGATCACGCACCGCTCGCGCATGCCATGCGCATCTAGATAGGCTACTTCTCAGAACTCCGACACGGATAAATGTATGCAGCAATAATGAATGTTCCTGGGAGATTCTTAGTTGCGCGGGATGTGGAAGCGCGCAAAAGTTCCAGAACCTTCTACTGCCTTGGAAAAACAATAAATCCCAATTTAACCCCTGGGTGTAAGTGTTCTGACAAAAACTTGTCAGGCGCCGTGGTTGAGTGAATGGGCACTTTTCTAGCCGTGCTCGCTGTGACGCGCACTCTCCGCGCATCATGCCAGACTTTCCAGACATCTTTGCTCTGTGCTTTTGTAACCTTCTCAATCTCCTCAAGCTGGGCTGTGGACATGTTAATGTATTCATCATGGAAGGTTCTGCATTTTACTCAAGCCAGTGGTGTGTGGTGCTCATCATGGGTTAGGAGATGAAGGTATGGACATGGTGTTGGCTCGGTGATGGAGGAGGTATTAGCATTAAAGCAGAGCTGCAGGAGGCTATTCCCAGGGCAAATGAAAAGTTCTGCCATTGGTGAGGCAAGTGCGTTCTTCCTCCACTCTTCATGAGTCCTAAAGAGTGTCACCTCCTGTGCCGGTTCTGGAGTGGTAGAGGATGGCTGTGAAGTTGGTGGCGGCTGGTAGAGATCCTTCCTGTTTTGTCGTATGATGTAATACATTGCACACATAGCCTACAATGAATATACAGAGCATTGGGCTTGCAGAAATGCTCTTTATGAAGAAACTGCGTTATTATTATTATCATCATGGCTAGGGATGGGAATTGATAAGATTTTATCAATATCAATGCCACTGACGATTCTGCTTATCGATCCGATTCTTTAACGATTCTCTTATCGATTCTTGATAGCACTGTGGAAAAATGTAGTCACATGCTTTTCAAAAAAACAAGTGGTTTTATTTATTTTAAAGCTTAAGCTTGAGTAAGCAAACTGTACTTTTTTATGTAATAAATAAAACATTATTGTAAAGTGTTACTGATTAGTTATGCACCGATTCAGACGTCTCTTGAGTTCACTGTTGGATCAGTTGTTTTAACCATTTATTAAAATGAATCAGTTCAAATGAGTCATTAGTTCGCGAATTGGATGTGTCATGCGCGTTGTGTGATTATCCCAGCAGTTAGGACATGAACACCCAAGATTACTGTAAACACAGAAAACATTTCATCACTGGATAGTTTTTTTCGTTTAATTAAAGTGTTGTTTTATGTCAGCTGAATGTCCGGAATGATTTTCAGAGAAGATAAGGAAACTTATTAAGACGGTGAAGTCTTGTTTACACTTTCGCCAGCTCCGAAGACAGACAGCGCGCGCGACCGGGGCTCTCTCTCTGCTCGATTCCCATCCCTAATCATGGCACACACACACTTTGCACTCTAGCCAAGTAGCCAATGATGTAGTTCGGATACCAACAATAAAAAAGACTTAGGCCTAGGCTACAATGGTCAAATAATATAGTTACCTTCCACAGGATCGCAGCTGAGTGGGAACAAGATCTCCCTGGTCCAGCAACACACGTACATCCCGCAGTTTTGACTTCTCCAGCTTCAGTTACCAGCACCCAAGCATTATGCCACGCATTGTTCAAACACTGGCTAGGCTCTACATTTGCTTTCAGATAAACAAAACGATCATGTTTGTATGACATGACACAACCGACTTTGTTGCTGTGCAGATATTGATATGCCTCGGAGGCTTTCAGATTGTCCATTGCTTTTCCATCTATTGCCATGGATTGCACGAAGTAGGAGCAAATCTTGCTGTACGTTATGCTGGGCCACGTCGTCATGTTATCCTCCCAGTTCTGCACTGAATTTGGATGGGGGAGAGTAACGCCATCTCCAGTCAAAGTAGTAGAACCATGTTCCCAAGCTAGCATCGTAATCGCTGTGTTTACACCGGCAGACGCTGCGCAAACCACTTCCGGCGGAAATGAAGTGCATTTGTGTAGAGTAATGGCGCCGCCCAGGATTTGGCGCGTTAACTTGTGTATACACTGCCAGAGCCCGTCTACGGAGAGCCTTGGCACTTCCTATTAGCCCCATTGTATCGATCTTGGTTGCAGTTCCATTAGAATTCTACTGGAGGTGATCGCGGGCTTCTTATAGACCTTATGCGCCAGAGAAACAAGGGTGCCGCCATCTTTAGAATATTGTCTTTGAACTTCCGTTTTTGCAGTCGCTCTGTATATTCCTATGGCATTGCTGTCCAGGAGTAATTAGATTTTGAAGTGGATTTACTTAATATAAAGTTAACAAAAGTTAACGAAAGTTATCATGAGGATTGTAATGTTTAAATCAGATGTCTTAACAAATGTCAGTAGACCGGGAAGAGTTGAAAACGAGCCGTTCATTTATAAATGCGCAAGATCGGTGTGAAAATAAAACCGGAAGTCAAAAGACAACAAACGCAGCGCTGAAAAGGGGCGGGGCTACATAAGGTCTATACTGTCTATGATCGCGGGCGAGTGCAGACTGAATGGGAGTCTATGGAGCTAGACGGCTAAATGTGTATCTTTTACCCGATTGCCGTTGAGAAATCTCAGATTTTATTGTAGGTTTTGCAAGTTCAACATGGGTTATAGGTCGAAAAAAGAATGAACGAGTACTTATGTCCTTTCGGTTTCTTACAGGTTGAGTTGTTGTTGCCCATAACACGCTAGCATTCTGCTAATGAACGCTGATTGGTCAGTGGAGGACTGATTACGACCAGAGATGCCGCTTGATGGCATTGTGGCATCCGAAGCGGGACCAGAAACAAACAAAACAAAAACTCTTCTAGCACGTGTGTTTACCTGTGTCAGCTGTGTTGTCGATGCCTCGAGAGAAAAGAAAGTGCAGAGCGCGAAAGCACCAAAGTGACTGAAGGATTGCCGTAAAGCAGTATCTCTGGTCGTACGATGTGTATGACGTCACTGACACTTTAAAAGACTTTTTAAAGCAAATAAGTGACTCTAAAAAATCGAACACCCAGCAATGTGTAATTTCTTTGCATCTCCTTTCGAATACAACATTCAAATTACTAGTGATGTGACGTTCGGCACCGAGGCTTCGAAGCTTGTATCAAAAAAACAAAACATCACACATTGAAGCAGTGTATCGGAGCTTGATTCGTTTTGCCATGACCACGTGATCTGTGACGTCCGAAGCTTCGTTTCCACACACAACCATGTGACTGCTTCATATTCTGATTCAAAAATAGCGCAAACCCCTTGCGCAGGTTTCGAGTGTCATGCGCTTCGGTAGTGAACTGAGACCGACTGAGACTGAAACAGAGAGTGAGCTCTTTTGGATTTTCAGCATGAAACCAGCCAAGAAAAGAGGCCGTTCGGAAGTCTGGCAGCATTTTCAGGACGTATCAACAAATAAAGTCAGCTAATTATTATTATTATTATTTTGTAATAAGAATATGATTTTAAAATGAATTATGATTTACGAATTTATATAAAATAAATATATGAATTAATTATAATGTAAATTGATATTTACATGTAATTGTATGCATATTCAGTGTATAATAAACAATATATTATGTTAAATAATAGGCCTACATTATGTATATGAAAAAAAGTACTCCAGTTAATACATGTGACCTCCTTCTGTAGGTTGAGTGCCTAATATGTTCTCAACAGCTTTCTTATAATAACAACAAATCGTCAATGTTGAGACATTTTAGAGCTAAACATGAAAACACATCTTCTGGAAGTGGACCAACAACTAGCAACCAAGGTATAAGACTTCTGATCAGTCATTCATTTATTTGTTTGTCAATTTCTGTATTTATAGTGAGGTATCTTAAATAGTAGGCTATGTAATACTTATTCAGTTATATTTTAAATACTTTACTGTATTGCAGGGATCAGAAAACAAATGATTGATGGGGCCTTGGTTAACATGATTGTTAAAGATTACCAGCCATTTTCAATTGTTGAAGATGCTGGCTTTAAGGAGTTTGTGGGAATGTTGGATCCAAACTACATTATTCCATCCCGCCAGTCATTAAAGAAAATGGTTGAGGAAAAATACAAGGAGGCCAAAAAGGAGGCAAAAGAAGAGGTGAACAAGGCCAGAGCTGTAAGCCTCACATCCGATATGTGGACATCACTGCATATGGATGCATATCTGGCAGTGACATGTCATTTTATAAATGAAAATGATCAGATGTCCACCGTTTTACTGGGGGTGGGAAAATTTTCCAAATGTCACACTTCTGAAAATATAGCTGAAGTCAAGTCAGCTTTGATGGAGGAGTGGGGCATTCAAAACAAAGTTAGGTGTCTGGTAACTGATGCTGCTGCCAACATGGTAGCATGTGCCAGCATCCTGAAGCTGCGCCACACAAACTGCATAGCACATGCCTTAAACCTGGTTGTGAAGAAGGCAATAGAACAAACACCAGGATTGGAGGATATTAGACTAAAGGCACAAAAGATTGTGGCACATTTCAAGTCTAGCACAACAGCAAGAGAAAGATTATTGGTTTTACAAAATCAGATGGGCAAACCAAATCACAAGTTGATTCAAGAGGTGGAAACTCGCTGGAACAGCACATATGCCATGTTAGAGCGGCTCTTTGCTCAGAGGGAGCCAGTAGGCGCTGCTTTGGTTACTCTGAAGACAAGCCTCATACCATTTACTTCAGAAGAGTACCAGACAGTAAATGAATGTCTGGGTGTAATGTGTCATTTCAGTGAGGCTTCCACAGAATTATCAAAGGAGAAGAGAGTGTCAGGGTCAAAGGTGATTCCTCTTATAAGAATGCTGAGGCATGCAATCACCTCAGAAAGCTCACAGGTTCATGATGAGACGGCTTTGCAATTGTGCAACAACCTCCTGAGACTTCTTTCTGAGAGGATGTCTACATATGAAACCATGAGCATCAGAGACTCTAGCAACTCTGCTTGATCCACGCTTTAAAACTGTCGGCTTCGCCAGCCAATCAAATGCACAAACTGCTGTGAGGCGTCTCACAGCAGAATGTGCTGCAATCATACGAGCAGCCCAAAACACCCCATCTTCTCAAATCTCCTCATCACAACCAGATCCAACAGGAGCCACAGGCAGCGATGCAACCCACTCAGGTACTGTTTGTTGTGTGTGTGTGTGTGTGTGTGTTTGTGTTTTATTACATTTGGCATGGATCATGCATGTAGCTATTGCAGAGAAATACATTGAATTCCATTAAACTTGTATTTGTATTATTCTATTCTTTTTCAGGTAAAGGTCTGTGGGATCTACTGGACAGTCATGTCGTGGAATCCAGACAAATTAAAAATGCAACAGCAGATGCCACAGTTGAAGTTCAACGCTACCTCAGTGACCCAAATATTCCACGTACAGAAGATCCCCTGCATTTCTGGGCTACTCAAAAGGGTGTCTATCCACATCTTCATTGTCTTGCCCTGGAATTTGTATGCACTCCTGCCTCCTCAGTCCCATGTGAGAGAATATTCTCAAAGGCAGGGGAAGTAGTAAATAAAAAAAGAAATAGACTCAGCCCTCACACTGTTGAACAAGTCCTGTTCCTTAATAAAAATCTTCAATTTCTTCAATTACCCAACTCCCCAGTTCACAAGCACTTTCCCTATACCCAGCACTTCACCATTCTACATTAGTTTTCTTTTATTTTGATTACATATGCCTATATGAGCCTTGCCTATGAACTCATAGGTTTAGGACTACGGCTAAAGTTTTAAGGCTGCATTTGTTGAAAAAAGCAGAGTTAATTTCTCCTATGTATTAATTGTTTCATAAATTAATTCATAGACTCATTTGTTCATACATTGTGTAAACATCAACACTAACACTGATGATTTTTATTGCTTTGTGATTTTTATTGCTTTGTGGTTTTCATTTCACAAAGTGATTTATTACATAAAATATAGCCTATATTTTTTTTTGGCTTTTCCACCTTTTGACCACAAGATGTCGTTAGTGTGCACCGTGTTGAAAAGCTTCGAGTAATGAACCAATTTACGATACACTTGAGTGGAAAGCCTCAGTGCTTCACAAAGCTTCATTTCACCATCACTACAAATTACTAGACAAAAAATTATATCCTGAGAAAAGTGGATTTTGAGGGGTATTTCGCCATAGACCTCCATTCATTTACTCGCCTGCGAGCGCCCCCGCATGGACAGAGACGTGTTACTGTAGCCAGTCCAGAAAACGGAAGTAAGCAGAGAGTGCCTCTTCCTATTAGACGTTCTCTGACACTGTGACTGCTTCATGTGTGATGTAAAAATAAATAAATAAATTGATACAAGCTTCGAAGCCTCTGTGCAGTTTATTTCAGACTGGCGCCATCAAGCTCCTTATTCGGATTAACCTCGCAAAATGACGGTATTGTTCCTCGAACGCGATATTTCTGCAAACAAAATGTTTTCTGTGGACACTTAACCTGTGCACGTGACGTTGGTGATGTGAGAGAGCCCATCAGGATACTTAAGAGAGAAATCCCCGAACGACATATTTATTTGTCCGTGATTGATATATTAATGTGTAACGTTTCTATTAAGCTTGATTCGATCTGTGAGAAAATGTTCTCAGCTGATTCCACGTGAACTGAATTGGACTGCTGTCTGCTAAGCATGTAGGTTTTAAGTGTAAAAAATGTTGCACACTGCTGTATTGTAGTTTACATTTTGTTTAAATTATGGTTTTCATTTGTTTATCATTTTTTGTTAATTGTTTAACAGAGAAATGAATGTAAAGTGTATTATTAAATTGTATCAATGTGTTTTAATTGTATTCTGTTTTTAAAGTTATTAAAAAATATTGCAAATATGTACAATAAATTGTATTTTCGTCATGTTTAAATAGGATATTGAGACGATAGTAAAGTGCTACAGCATAGGCTAGTCCAGCTGCTTATTTTTTTTGTCTAAAAATAAAGGCGTGGGCAGTATAACTTGCACTGCACCGGAAGCAGCAAAACAACATTTTTGAGCAACATAGTAGCCTACTGTTTGAAATTTGCCTAGCCTGCAGGATCGGTTGGTCACGATGGCAACCTGGTATGTTTGTCTGAAATTTTCGCTTGCAACACCTGTTTTTCCGGAAGCTAAGGGAAAGGGTAATGCAAAAAAAAAAAAAAAAAAAAAAAACTTGCAAACAGGTCAATGTGTTTTGAATAATGCATCGTTGGAATAAGTAAACTATTACTGTTGCAATATTTGTGTTAGGTTAAATGTAACATATAGCCTTTTTCTGAATAAAATACTACCAAACATAAGATAAATGCATCGTTGGAATAAGTAAACTATTACTGTTGCAATATTTGTGTTAGGTTAAATGTAACATATAGCCTTTTTCTGAATAAAATACTACCAAACATAAGATAAAATTGGTCTCTTAAGCCCAATGCGTCACCGAGGCCTCTGTTTTGTTGTTGATAACGGATATACGCCCTGACAGCACAAGTCTGGATGACGTGTTTGCAACTTTTAACATTACGCTTCTTGATGACGCTGCGATAATCTTTTGTTCCTTTGCCCGACTGCCACATCTCATCTGCCAAGCAAAACATCGCTGCGACATAACGTTACTTAGTGTTTTAACCTATTCTGGGTCAATTTTAGGGTAAATTGAACATGGATTGAAAGGGGTGTTTTAGATCGAGAGGACATGTAAACTAAACGTATGACGCGCGGAACGACTTGTTTTTCCAGTCGAATAAAGTGTCATATAACAGTTAAATGAGTGTCCCGTCATTATTAAATCCTCAATCATCTGACAAATATTTGTGCAGTGTGGGTTTGTGCGTGGGTATGTCAAACAATGATTTACGATTTAAAGCTTGTGACATATAAACGCGCACACTCACACGATCACTTTATTTAACCGTTAAGTTAGTTGTCATGTAAACGCTAGTTCAGATTCATCAATCGGAATGAATTCAGTCCGACTGAAACAAAAGGTGTGCATGTAAACATAGCCATTTCTAAACCTCGCCTTCACTCTTGCGCGCCGCGCTCCATCTCTTCATCTGAACGCTTTCTGTTTTACGCTTATCTGATTCTGGTAGTGTCATAGTATGGCAAGCCGTTTTTACATTTAATCATTTCAACCTACTACCCACTAAACATTGGACGTCGGATAGACGTGCAGATCATGTCTATATTGGATCCGCCGGTCCATGACCAATTCTGGACATCTATTCGATGTCCAAACTAGGTCCACTATTTGGACGTCCAACCATGACCCAACTTGGACGTCATATTGACGTTCAACATTGGACCTTTGAACTGGGTAATTTTTTTGGACGTCATTTGGACATCTATGACAGGTGCAGGAAATTTACATGATTACTATAGTGTAACGGTTCACAAAATTCACGGTTCGGTTCGATACACTTGTGTCAAGGTTCGGTACGTTTTTGATACAGCAAAAAGAAAGAAATGCCAAAGAAATTTCCTTAATTTATTTTTTATTGTTTTTTTTTAATTAAAACTAAAATCATAAAGTATGATATTTTTTTACTTTGAGCAATTCTAGAGCTGTAATTGACTCTTCTTAGGAGCATATAAAACAAAACAGCTCCTTGGAAAAAAATTAAATGTAATATTGAATTAAATGAAATGTAAATGTAAATGTAAAAAATTAAATGTACATTTGATGTTGGGCAATGTTGTGGTCGCGCCGTTCTCTTACATTATGAACGCGCTTGCCACGCGCAACGCGTCTACATTTGAAATAACGAAATTTTGGTCAGCAGGAAAAATGGTCCAACGAACCGTTCGGTTTGAAAATGCGTACCGAACACCGAACCGAAAGCCTCGTACCGAACGGTTCAATAGCCTACGAATACGCGTATAGGCTAGCCTACTCCTGATTACTTTGTAATATTTTTATTTTATTTACAAATATCAACATTGTTATTATTAACATGATTAATACATATGAATACAGATTATTTATATTTAAGATCATTTTCCAATAACTCCATTTGATCGTCTCAACATCAGGTGTGTGTGTGTGTGTGTGTGAGAGAGAGATTATTCTTTGGAAAAGACTTATCTAATAAAACACACGATCCACAGCAAGCCGACCCCGTCTCCTTCCTTCTTCCCACAAACGAACTTTTGTGGACGGACGTCAACATTAGACGTGCGGAAGACGTCGGAAAAAAGGCGTCACAGTCTGCACCTTCAGGGGAGCAAAATTGGACGTGCAAAAACGACGTAGAAAAGACGTCGTTTCGACGTGTCTGCGCAGTGGGTAGTATCTATTTTCATGCTACTAGTGCTTATTCTTTAGATACTAGTGCTTATTTATTAGATACTAGTAGGGGAGAGCCAGGACGATTGAAACGTGGGACAGATGAAACACTGAGATTTCCTTAAACCACTCAAATGTGCGTCAAATTTCGTTAGCACGTACAGCACGCAATGCCTACCATACCCGCGAAAATATTTCTTCTTTACGTTATGCCGTTTTGGAGTTAAAGACGCAAAACTGTTTTTGAGTGCGGTGAGTGAATTCTTTCGTGCGGTACTTTTTTTTGGACTGACAAGTTGTATTTATTTATTGAAACACTTGTTTCAACCGTCCCGACAGCGCATCCTGCCAGTTAAACCTGGTCATAGCCTATACTGTTCATAGATTCATATACTGTTTCTAGACTTTCTTTTAATGCAAATTCATTTTCAATTACGCAACACGTTATCTCTTAAATAATCATCAATTGTCCAATCTTCAACCTTCAATAAATTTAATTTATCGTCTTCTGGTTGACCTTGTTTTCTTCATAATAACAGGCTATTCAACTAGCAAACACTCAATATGACTCAAGGAAGAAATTAAAGAAAATTAATTGTAAACGGATTTGTCTGTCTTCGTTAAAATAGCCCATTAGAAAGATTACAAAATGCGAATTGGCTTATCGCCTATTGTTTATTGGGCGACAGAACAAAAATGGTTCATATGAACCTTTAAATGAAAATAAATTACAAAATATGTTTGTAACAATATGTACATAAGTTACTTGTCAGGTATTGTTCACAAAAACAAGTATTAGATGATTAGTTGTCGTTTAAACTGTTATGTTTCATCCGTCCCACCCCTGTGTTGCAATCGTCCAGCTCAGACGGGACGATTGAAACAAAGCACAACTACTGTTCAAAGTCAAATTTTACTTAAATCATTCTATATTTGTACTGAATAACACTATACTAAGAGAACACATATGTGAGTTGTTGATCACAAAAAAATAAAAAAATCTATCTGTAACCTTATCTTAGAAAACGACGTTAATCTGAAAAGTGTTTCAACTATCCCGGCTCTCCCCTACTTATTAATTAGCTACTAGTACATATTTATTAGATACTAGTGCTTATTCTTTAGGTACAAGTTCTTATTTATTAGATACTAGTACCTATTAATTAGATACTAGTACTTATCCAATATATACTAGTACATATTTATTAGATACTAGTACCTATTAAATAGATACCAGTACTTATTTCAGTAGTGACTATAACTATTCTTTTGTTACTAGTAACAAATCATTTTTTGCCATTGACTTCTGGGGATCTGTCAATCAGATATCAACTATTCAGTTCTGACTAGTATGTATTCCATTTGTGAATAAATAGGTACTAGTATCTATTTAATAGGTACTAGTATCTAATGACTTAGTACTAGTATTTATTGAATAAGTACTAGTATCTAGTAATAGGCACTAGTATGTAAAAAATAAGTACTAGTACCTAATAAATAACTACTAGTATCTAATATATATGTACTGGTCACAAATGGAATACACACTAGTCAGAACTGAATAGTTGATATCTGAATGACAGATCCCCATAGAAGTCAATGGCAAAAAATTATATTTGTTACAGTAACAAAAGAATAGTTAGTCACTATTGAAATAAGTACTGGTATCTAATGAATAAGTACTAGTATCTAATAATAAATACTAGTAACTAATGAATAAGTACTAGTATCTATTGAATAAGAACTAGTACCAATTTAATAGGTACTAGTATCTAATAAATAAGAACTAGTATCTAATGAATAAGTTCTAGAATCTAATAAATAAGCACTAGTACCTAAAGAATGAGCACTAGTAACTAATAAATAAGTACTAGTACTTAATGGAATATATACTAGTATCTAAAAAATAAGTACTAGTAGCATGAAAATAGATACTATTCGGTTCAAAGGATTAAATGTTAAAACGGCTTGCCATAGTCGTCGTGGAACTGCATGTGCAGTATGATAGGAAAGTTCCACTATTCATGATGGGGGGCGCCCACATTCGAGCAGATGTATTAATAATGCTAAAATCTTAATGGTTATAGACAGGCCATACAATATATGATAGAACACTAATAAGTAATATATGATTTATATAGGCTTCTTGGTATTTGTCGGGGGTCCCCAAATTCCCCGGGGCTAAGCGGCTGCTTACCTCACTTATTGGTTAAGTCCGCCCCTGATGACTTATTGATCATATCATATCATATATCTTCATATTTTTTATTTATTTATAGTGCATTAAAAACAATAAAATGGCTCTTATAACAAATATGTCAGTATAAACATTAGGCCTCTATGAATTAATGTTTAGATTTTTTTTTTTAAACTGTAAACATTGAGACAATGTTTGTACTTACCTTTACATGTCCTCCTGCAATATTAGTCTGAGATGACGGATCTTATGGTTCAAAATGGAGATTAATTCTTTCACCAGTTTCTGTCAGGTAACGTTAAAGGAATAGCCAGGATTCACTTGGTTTCTTGCAGCAGAACTTTTTGGGATCTCTAATTTAGGCTGTTTAAAGTATCAGCTAATTCACCTACACAAATGCACAAATCACTATTACAAGTTTTACAATCCTTTCGTCATAAAGATAACATTCAGAAACTGACGAATCTTTTTAATGTTTCATTTAAGACAAGCTTTATGAGATGCAACTATACTGTATGGTGAGGGAAAACTAGGAAATCGGCTACCATTAACCTGGCAATTAATCACTATTTTAACTAAATAAATAAAGTTATGGTGTGATAAGATGTTTATTATTACTATTATTGTGATTAAATTATTTCATACATTTGTTTGGAAAATTACCCATTTTTGCTCTGCCCTTGGTTTATCCTTGTAAAGTTTCCATTACCTTGACCTGTGTTTCAGTGGATTATGTGTTGATAAATGTAAATTTAAACTTTTTTGTGTTTAAAGTTCAGCAATAATTTTCTTTCACCTGATGGCCTTCTGCACAATTCAAGGTGAACATTAAAGTTTAACAGTCATTCAATATATATATATATATAAAAAATAATAATAAAAAAAAAAAATTATATATATATATATATACTGTATATATATATATAAAATATTATTTTTACCTCTCTTGCCTGTTTCATTTATTTGATCTTCTCTCTGTTTTAGTGTGCCCAGAGACCATTGTGGGTTTTATTGGTGGCTCCATTGTTATTCCTTGTTCTTCTGAAGAGCATCAGTCTTCAATTCAAGACATCACTGTGCGTTGGAGACAAAACAGCCTGAATGTGTATGACATAATTAATGGTACAGGATCAGTAGAGGGGCAGAATCCAGCATTCAAGAACAGAGCTGAAACCTTTCCTGAAGAATATCTGAACGGAAACTTCTCGCTCAAACTCAACAGTATACAAAACACTGATAGAGGACAGTATATATGCTATATCATAAAGGAATCAATAAAGCGGAATGTCCGTCTTACCATTCAAGGTATGTAAAAACAAAATGATTGACCGTTTTTTTTCTTTCAAAGAGTAACAGGATCTTAATGTTATAATTGCATGACCACACTAGTTATATTTCAGCATACTCTCTTATGGAGCAACATTCAAGGATGCATTCATGTTTCCATGTTGTTTTTCTTTTGAACTTTTCTAATGACAGATAAACCAGTAAGAGATAGCTTCAGCCAGGGAACAAAACCACAACCTGAGATGACTGTAATCATTATTTTCGTTCTTTGTATTGGCTTTTTTTCTTTAGCTGTAAGTACATTCAGCATGCATGATCAACATGAACCTCATATTGTAAGTAAGTTTCAGTTTCTAATTAAATATTGCAATGATGTATGTGTTCCAGAACTTCACCACAGAACATTCTATGCAACTGCATGTGCCGGTCCCAAGCCCGAAGAGAAGAAGGAGGGGCTGGAGAAGGATGCCTTTACTCTGATAGTAAATACATGCTCAGAGTGTGCTCACTATTTCACTATTTAAACTTCTTGTTCTTCTTCCGAGACATTTCTGAATAGTATCTCCTCCTTGAGCTTTCAAGCTACAGTAGATAAAAAGTCTGCACATCCCTCTTAAAACAGCTGATTTTTGTCATAAAATAAATAATATCAGAACTTTTGCCCATTTAATGTAAAAACTACAACCTACCATAATGCCATAGTGACAGAGAGAAAACTAGTACATTTACATTTTATTTTCATCTTCTGCTGAACAAATCTGAATGGCCTACTATTGCAAAAATTACTGTGTATAATTATTTTGTATATATTATACACACATAGTATGTATATATTTAACAAATATTTGCATGTGTATACTGTATATTTATACATCATTTATATTATATAAAATTATAAATATTTTATATATAAAACACATTTTTCTTAAATATATACATGTGTGTGTATTTATATATACACAAAATAATTATACACAGTAGGCTACACACTTATGTTAACAAATTTTTATATTTTGGATGCAATTAATTGTGATTAATTGGAATATAAAAATAGAATATTCTAATATTCAAATAAAACGGATTTGAACGGAACTACATTTTTGTATTTTTAACAAGATATTTTCTTGCAGTTTCACACAGCTCATTTTATGGTAAAACAGGGGTGTCCAGTCCTACCGCCCTGCAGAGTTGAGCTCCAAAATAGAGCTCTTACTTATAGAAAATTAAAAGTTGTATCATAAATCGCATTATATGATTGATTACGGATGGAGCTAATGCCAGCAAGACAGAGGACCTCAAGGGCTAGTGTACTCTTCTGCAGTGAAAAAATACAAGAAATATATATGCCTCAATTTAAGGACACTTAGACATGTCATACATTCAGCATATTTAGCATGTTATTATTTTTTTTGCATCAAACAAAATCGCAGAAACATTGTTGACTTGGGCCTTTTTTATACCCTAATAGGGCAACGTGTCCTGGGCGATATTATTCATAAAATTCAAACTATATCAAATATATAAAAAATAAAATAAAAATTCTTTGCAAATGTTTTACTTAAGTCCAGATGATATTAAAAGTGACATTGATGATCATTTTCCACTCTTGCCTGTTTCTGGGGTTAACAGGTTTCACTGGTTTTGGACACAAACGGATATTTTTTGACCGGATCTGCCATCCGGGATCGGATCTGATATTTCTGATGTGGAAATCCATTGACCTAGTCGGCAGGATGTAGCAATCTAACAATTGGATCAAAATCTTTTGTGAGGTGTTTAAAACTCTTGTTGAATTATTTTCAAAAGCTTTATTACAGGACTTCTGTGTTGCTGTGTCTACATTGATAAAATGTATTTTGTTATTCTATTATTCTAATGTTGTTGATAAAAACATCTGCTTTTTAATGTGAATATATATTTTCAAATGTATTTGATTTACTATAAGCTAAGAAATGTATTGAATATTTTATAACTCAGATTAAAAGTGTATAGGTTCAATGTGTAATGAGTGATTATAAACGAGGTATTAATCAATGTTTTTCCTTCTAAATATCAAATGAGTTTAATGACTTCTCTTGAGATTTTACTTTGTTATACAAGTTACCAGTGTGATTACTGAAATGTTATTTTCATGTATTCTTTAATGTGTCTGTATTTGATATCTGAATGCATTAACAGTGCTTGCTCATTTAGCCCTGCTTCCAGAAATGAAATAGGGACTTGGTTTGTGTTTGTGTTTGAGAAAGGTCTTCAACGTGTTAAAACACATAGGGGTCATTGAAGCCAATAGTTTAAGGGACCATTTCTTTGTTAAAGCCTTAGCCTACTTTCCAGTTAGACTAAAGTGTAGCTCTCCTTGAGAGAAAGAACGCATTATCTTGATGTTTTATGAGGACTCTCCTGTTTATAGTTAGAGCGATCTGGAAGGTCACGACGAGCCTGACTTCAGGGTCCGAGTGTCAGCCGCCTAATAGATGGAGATATGCTTCAGTCTATCTGTATATGTGTGGAAAATTACTATGTTTATCTTTTTCTTAGCCAATCAGAAACGGCAACATTAGACTGTGGTGAAGGGTATAATTGCTGTGATCTTTGTAACAGTAAGCGAGGCGGCCTACAAACTCCTGTGTGAGTCTTGAAGCTGATGAAACTGCAAACTATCTTCAGTAAATATATTCGTCAATTTATTATAATTCTGACTCCGGGTCTTCTTTCTTACATCTGGTCCTTGGGTCCTAAACTGTTACCCCCTAACACTTGTGTGTAGTACAAATGATTTCATAGGTTGAATTATTTCATGTAGAAAACTTACTGATTTTTACTTAATTTTTACATCAATTGGATAACGACTGCATTACGCCACTTATTATGGTTTCATTCCAAGTAAATGTGGTAACATGAAATACTGAGTTGAATTTTTTATTAGCTTATTTGTAAGTCAGCCTAAAGTCAATTCAAGCCACCTAGCAACAAGAAAATGTCTAAACATACAGTAGCCTATTAAAATATTCAACACATATGAATCCAAATTTATATGGACAAACAAAACTGCTAACTCCAACTTGAGTGAGAAAAATAACAAACTGTTATGTTTGGTTAAGGTGTTAACAGTGATTACTTTAGATTAAGTCACCGGGTTTTAGCGTCAGGGACCCCTATGGGACCTCGTGAAACGTAAAGAAGAGCGCCTCCTGCAAGGTGTGTGTGTGTGTGTGTGTGTGTTCAGCAGGGGCGCCCTGGATCGTTTACTACTGTTTGCAAAGACTCACCTATTTACATCAGGGATGGGCAACTTCGGTCCTGGAGGGCCACTGTCCTACAGAGTTTAGCTCCAACCCTGAAAAAATCACCTGCTTGTAATTTTCTAGTAATCCTGAGGACCTTGATTAGCTTGTTCAGGTGTGTTTGATTAGGGTTGAAGCTAAACTCTGTAGGACAGTGGCCTCCAGGACCAAAGTTGCCCATCCCTGATTTACATTATACATTTCATACTATAAAGCACAAAGAACTACCACCGTATTATGTGTTTTTGAACATACCTTAGATTAAAGGTCATGACTATGGTAGCCTAACCTATATTACTATTAAATACCATGACACATGAATTAATAGGCCTACCACGGTATTACCATATTATCATCTGATACCATCTGTACTGTAGTACTACTCACTGTTAGTCTCTTATTGGCCTATTTAGCTGATCCAGCCATGGAACAAACAAAACAAGCCTTGAAAATTGATAAAAAAAATAAAATAAAAAGAACACATATATTATACAGACACTTGATATTTAATTGTATTATCTGATTTAACTAACTATAGTTGATTGCATTTTATATTTTATATTTACTTACAGTAAAACGTTTGCTATGTGTTTGCAATTCGTGTTTTTCTCTTTTTTAAGCACTTTGGCCTGAGTTCTTGTTGCATTCACACTGTTCTGGCCAGCAGGGGTTTAAAACAGTGAATCATTTTGCGAAGCAATTGGTTCAATTGATTCGAAGCTTTGAAAAGCTTCATTTCTACCATCACTACTAAAAACGTCTCATGATTCTAGCATTTACTGCTGAAGAGTGTTGGCATGTCATGCTTTTGCTGTAGAATGCAGCTCTGATACTATGTTGTATCAGTGATTAGCATAGCATTAGAGCATTAGGTCAGTGATTAGCATGGCACTGACAGAAGGAGAAACAACATCAAACACTAAATAACTAACCCTGGCAACATGGCTCTCTTTTGACCAAGAACGGTGAGAGTGAGAGAAGTCAGGCGGATGCTTCAGTTTGAGTGGGCTTGTCCTGGGAAGCTTGAAAACCCCTGGTTGTCTAATCTAATCCATTCACTTTTTAATATGTATGTGCAGTATTTTTTAGCTGTGACTATTAATAAGTTTGACTGTAAAATGTTTGCTTAAAAAGTTTGGTATGTGATGTGTTCTGTAGCCTATATAATCCTGTTGAAACCTAAGAGTAAAAAAATAACTTTTGGGGCCTAACAGTTAGTTTAGTTTATCATGACAAACTACATTTTTAAATAATATTTTTTTTTTCCAAATATGGTTTCTGTCATTTTAGGTTGTTTTGATCACGCTGATGTAAGTTCAAGTGTGAAGTTCAATGAGGAAACTGTTTACATGACACCATTTTCAACTTAAAACGGAAAACTTTTTATGTGTTTTGGCCATTCATTTGCATGAGAACAGCGTTTTGGGGGCCTAAAAAAACGCAAGCTTTTGAAAACGGGTTTCAAAGTGCAGTGTTTTGAAAACTATACCATTAACGGTGTCATCTACAAAAACCTGAATATGTGAAAGCGGTGATGTCACGCATGTGTATTACCTGTTCAGTCTAAAGGTGTGTAGTGTTTCTTTACACAGTGACATCGCCATCTACTGGCTTGGCATGAATAATACAGCTTTTTTAGTCATTTCTGTGGATCCTTGTGAACGGGATCATTCTTACAATGTTTTCGTCTGTACGCAAAACAAAAGCAGAGCAAAAACTTTTCAGTTTTTAGTACATCGTTGTTGTGTAAACGTACCCTAAGTCAACATACACGTGCAGGGAACAGAAACAATAAAACCAAACCAAAACTCCTCAAAGTTAACACATGGCACCTCTCTGCCTGTTTCAAATCAGTTGTGTAATAATCTCCTTCATTTTTTCAGTTCTAAAATTGACAATGTCCATAATTCATGCTACACCTGTTTCCTCTTCAACACTCTGCTTGCCTAGTTTCTCAGGCACATCTTTTACTGTTTTTCCCTCAAATTGCTTACTAGGGAGGTGTCACATATGAAAGCCACCACTTGCACGCTTGATTCGTGCAAAATTCTGCTGCTAGGATCTTGACTGGAGTCACGAGAAATGAACACATCACTCCAATACTGAATTGGCTCCGAGTCAGGTCCAGGATTTTAAAATCCTTCTGCTCACATGTAAGGCACTGCATGGTCTGACCCCTCAGTATCTGTCTGCGCTCCTAACTATATAAATTCCAGTGTGTTCCTTTGTTTTTTCTTTTACGCTTTGTATTTCTATCTTCGTATTTTTATTTATTTTTCTCTCTTTGTATTTTTTTTATTGTGTAAAGTGCCTTGAGAAGCTGTTTTAAGACGCTATATAAAATAAAGTTTATTATTGTTATTACAGTTACACATTTTAGCGAGGCAATAGATTATATACATTATCTAAGTGTATGAACGTATAGAATAAAAGACTGCACTTGTGGTCAGTCTAAACTTGACTTTAACTTCCTCTTGATGTGGGTAAAATGAAGCTCTAGTCTGAGGTGAAGCTCATCTCCAAAGAGGTGTGAAACAAACAAGACTGCATCAGGAAGTGCCCTGCCAGTTGTTTTAACAAAATGAGGATTATGCAACTTCCACTCTGTGAGTGTTACAAATTATAAATATCTTTTTTGTTTACTTTGTAATCATGTCACTGTATATTTATGATGTTTTAACAGCCTAATCATTTCATTTTCAAGAATACACCTAATGTTTTTATATGTGTATGATTGTTTATCTCCTGCAGATTTACTTATATGGTGTCAAGCTGCAGAGACTTTTTTTCGTTTTTTAAACTAAACTAAAAAACGAATAAACGAGCTGGTTTTCATTTCTCGTTATTTCATTCCAAACAGGAAATCAAATGACCAAAAGATACACGGACCAATAAAACAATAAACCAAGTATTAAAATTTTTTAGACTTTTATATGTAATATAGTATGTATAATAATAAATACTAAAATAAGTATTTTTAAATTCCAACATTGAACATCAAAGTAAGAAAATAACTCACCGCCATTCATGTTAAACATTCACGTTGTTGAATTTGAGTGGTTCACTAGTTTTCACACAATAATAAACTCCTAATTCATCAATGGTGATATTTCTGATGAACAGACGACTGTTAGTTTTCACTGAGTATTTGTGTTTAAAGATGCAGTTTTCATAGTCACCTTCTTCAACTGTGCTAAGATAAGAGCGTAAGATCAACACTGGAGGATCCGGTAATTTCAGTTTGTACCAGAAAATCTCCTTTATATCAAGATCACAGGTTATAATCACATCAGATCCTAAAGTTACTGGTGTGTTTGTTAGACTCTCTGTGGCTTGATACAACATGATCAGATCTATGACAGAAAGAAAAACACATTTATTAAAATTTAAAATATATGTGATCATTCACACATCTCGAACTGTGAGCGGAAACACAAACCTCGACCACACAGACGAGAGGTGAAGTCAGAGATGAACTCATGATTGCAGTTATTTATTCATTTTACATTCCTGAAATAATTTAGAAAATAATTCTTCCAAGCTTGATTTGTGTAATTTTTCTGACAAAGTGCCATTTGAAAATGTAAAGAATATACATTTTTGAAATACTACAAAAGAAGGTTAAACACCAGTGTCTATGTGGTCAAACCAGTAATCCAGCATTACAGGAGAGCTGCAGTTCCTCTGCTGTCCTCTAGAGGCGCTGAATGGAAGTTTCCCACCCAGTTTCACCGCTGGATGGCAGCTGTCACCAGGCGGGAAGGAAGTCGACCGGAAGTTGAAGTCGGCCGGGTGCCGACATCTTGTAGCAGAACTTCACTTGCGTTAGCATCCCATTGACTCCCATTCATTTTGGCGTCACTTTGACAGCGAATAACTTTACATCTGAGGCGTTTAAAGACTCCATTTGTCCATTATTTATTTCTAAAGATACACGACAATGTATAAAATGCTCCATTACCTTGTAGCTTATGTTATGGACCCGTAGAAGCAGTTTTTGTAAAAGTAGGCTAACGATTGCGTCATAACCACGCGACTCTCTGTCGCACACTAGAGAGATTACCGTATGGACGGGAGGAGAAGCTCGCGGGCAATCGGGGGGACGTGGAGGCAAAATGACAATATAATTAATCAGAATACCTAGCAAAAGTTTCTCCTGCTCCAAGCTTATGGACAATTCCTACTCACACTCTCCGTCTCTGCAAGATTCGGAAGGGAATGATTCAGATTTCTTTGGCACAGCTACTAGAAGACAGACGGGTTGCTCACGTGGTCCGTGTAACGCTTTGCTTGGTTTGAGTCTGCGCGTCAGGAAAGGAAGTGCTAAGAAATCGCTGAAAATGGGCTTCACTTGTCTTAATTGAGTTCCAATGGGGTCGCTGTGTCCATTTCTTTTACTGTCTATGGCTGTCACTCGCTGACTCTATTTTTCATGTTCGCTGATAACATCACATTTTCATAAGCACATGTCACACATTCACATGTGTCATGTATATTCGCTATAAGCTATAACACTTATTGTGCTTATTCGCTATAAGCACAATAAGCACATTCGCTCATTTATTGTATTTATATGTTGAGAGAACTCGATCTCGATCTGAACTGTGTCTGTCTTTGCTTCAGAGCTGCAGTAAACTTCATCTGAACTTCTGTGAGGAGGAACCGATTCATATTGAAGTGCTTTAATCACGACAGTAACAACATGAAGATCATTCAGCTTCAGCTCTGTGAGTTTATAACATGATATTTACACTAACAGTCAAAAGTTTTGGATCGGCTTTTTTTTTTTTTTTTTTTAAGTATCAAAATTAAAACAAACTTTTTGCTTAAAACAAGCAAAATTATCTGGGGTAAGAAAAATGATGTTGTTTCTGTTTGAATTAAGATTATTTTTCTTACCCCATGGACAGATAATTTTGCTTGTTTTACTCACGTAATTTTGATTTATTTCCCCAGAAAACAAGACATAATATCTTATCTAATTTTACTTATCTAGTAAATGCATCTTGATTTAAGAATTTTTAGATATTTGGACTGGAAACCAGACAAAAATACTAAGAAAAGCATTTTTTGCAGTGTGCATTTATTTGATAAAAAGAAAACAGTAATATTGTGAAATATTAGTATCATTTAAAACAGCTGTTTTCTATGTGAATAATAGTAAAGTGTAGTTTATTCCTGTGATCAAAGCTGAATATCCAGCATCATTACTCCAGTCTTCAGTGTCACATGATCCTTCAGAAATCATTCTAATATGATTTGATGCTCAAGAAACATTTCTCATTTATTATCAATGCTAAAAACAGTTATTTACTTTTTTATTTCAGGATTCATTGATGAATAGAAAGTTCAAAAGAACAGCATTTATCTTAAATAGAAATCTTTTAGAAATCTCTACACAACTGTTTTCAACATTGATAATAATAATTAATGTTTTTTAAGCATCAAATCTGCATATAAGAACGATTTCTGAAGGATCATGTGACTGAAGACTGGAGTAATGATGCTGGAAATTCAGCTTTGATCACACGAATAAACTAAATTTTAAAATAGTTCAAATAAAAAATAGTTACAGTATTTTAAATTGTCATAATATTTAACATTACTGTTTTTTTTAATCAAATCTGCAGTCATGGTGAGCAAAAGAGACTTCTTAAAACATTAAAAATCTTACCTATCCAAAACTTTTGAACGGCAGTGTACATATGATTATTAATCTTGCAGCTGTTTCATTATGTTATGACTTCATAATGAGCAATCTTCATTGTGATGCATGTTTTATCTTATAGATGTGTTAATCTGTTGTCGAGCTGCAGTCTCAGATCAACTCACTGATTCGGGATCAAATGTGACCATAAACTGTGATCTTGATGAAAATGAGGTTTATTGGATTTTACTGAAAACACCAGATCCTCCAACAGTGATTCTACGATCATTCCTACCACCAAAATCACCTTTTTACTTAAATAATGCATTCAGAAAGAAATATTCTGTGATATTTAAACATCGTCTGGTTATTAATAATGTAACCGCTGATGAATTAGGAGTTTATTACTGTATGAAAACAGGCACTCCTCCAAAACTCAGCAACAGCACCAGACTGCACTTCACCGGTGAGTTCATTTACTCTTCCAGTGATCAAGACATTGATGCTCACATGTGTCATTTACTTCCTTCACTTTTTCTTTCTTTCCAGAATCAACTCCACTGACTGAGTGTCACAATCATACAGCGGTGGAGTTTATTGATCAGAATCAGACACAATGGCAGATTATGATCATCATATCTGGACTGATGAACGGGCTTCTGCTCATTGTGCTGATCGGTGAGTGACTCTTCTTTAAGAAAACTAAATCAGGAAATTAAATATATTAGTGTGTGGTGCCATTTGTAACAATATAAAGATGATCTCAAATAGACAGGTGAAGTTTTTTCTATTAATTCGTTTTTTGACTATTATTTTGCTTGTGTCTCCATATATACTGTTACAATTTAAGGATTTTTAATCTGAATTCACCGTTTCATTTTTAGTTTCTGCAGTTAGAAAAACTGAACGGTTGGAAAAACACATTTATAATGCTGATTTACTGCTGACAAAAGTTATGTATCAGCCTCAGGACCCAAACCAGTCAGGTACATTATATGAAATCATTCATATCAATACTAATATTCATCACTGTAACTCTTGTATAAGCTGATGACCTTTTATTCCAAAAAACTAAAGTAGCCTTTTGTTTGGATTAGTTTTAGTTGAACTGCAGCTGAAATGCTAATATTGTTTTCTCAATATTGTTTTCAGGATGCTGAGAGGGAATTTATGAGCTGCATAAAATATTAAGCATCCAGATATGTGTGACTATAAGACATGTTCATAAAATATCATGTGCTTCACATTGTGCTTCATGTCAAAATATATTGTTTTACAGTGTAATATCAGGAGTATTGGAGAGACTGGGGCTGTTTTTTTTTTTTTACTTTTACACCAATAAAATATTTGAAAATTTATTATAAAGTCAGTTTCTTTGTGTGCACAAACCTTAAAGACTTGGCTACTGAATGTTTCTATTGGCTGGGAATATTAATATTAGGAGTTTATGATTTTATGAACTCAATCACACATTACGCATCATTGTCAGATTCATTGATAAAGGGCCTTTCGTTCATTTTGATGTTTAGTTAGTTTATTTAATTCAGTCAGAATATAATGTAAATAAAAATGTAGACATGTGATTATAGTGAATAATAAATTAAATGGAAAAAAATAAAGTTGTTCTTTAAAAATGGCATGAGTAATGGACCATTTTTATAATAATAATGTATTATTATTATATTTTTTATGACTTCTTGTTTTCAGAATAAAAAAAAAGATACAGGCTACACATGTGGTTAAACTCAACTGAAGCACAAACCAAAACCAGAAACATGTTCCAGTTTGGTCATTCACAACCAGTGATAAACAGAGTCTGTCACCTTTGTCTAGAGTTGAGGTGCAACTGTGAATTTTCCAATGCCTTTATGTGTTTATGTATCTCAGTTCTCACAGTTGTCTAAACCTCAAGTGGAAACAGCAGCATTGCTTTGTCTGCATTAATGTCCTAGAGATTGACAAGTGTTTTAATGCATGGAAATCACCTTCACACTAGATACTGTTATATCACTGTGAACGTCCAACAGTTAATGGACTGCAACTGTCATGGCCGCTTTACATGAATCTAGAAACATTCTCAGAGAATTTGAAAATAAATAAATAAATGCTTTTACATAGAAGTGGAACAGAGATAACGATAAAGATAGAGATTGGGAGGTTAAGAGAACGCAGACATTGAGGGAGGTGGACATTGCATTGGTTACGAAGTGTTGATCGTAACCACTTCGCTATTGTTTTGCATCATCATCATCATCATCATCTAGAGTGTCGTATCAGAGAAATTGTGAGTGTTTATTTGAGATTGTGATTTGTGATTTTGAACCTCTGTTTATCCTTGTTAACTGACCCACGCCCGTTTGACTACAGTATTGGATTCTGTTTTGCATTGTTTGCTACGTACTTGCACATTTATATCCCGTAAATATTTTTGTATATATTTTTGACAAATTAAGGGAGGTATAGGGGTTTTGACGTCACTTTATTTTGTTTACATTTTACTTTTCACATTGTTTTTGGTTTAAGGAGGTATGCAAGTTTAAGTTTTAAGTTTTATGTTTTCTTTTTTTTTTAAGGAATTGTAGAGGTTAAACAAAAGTTTGTCTGCCCCTGACGCTAAACCCCTTTGGAAATAAACATATTTTTTTAAAATATATTTATCTCTGGTAGTGAGACTCCTTTTCCTGTTATGGCCGACCCCTAGCGGTCGTAACATTGGCCCAGCCCTAACATGCTGAATTTTGTAAACAAACAATTTGCTGTTCACTGTACACAAACGATACACTGTGATTTCTAAAAAGTTCCTTATATCATTTGGTTATTTGGTCTCTTATGTAAATTTTAGGGTTAGTGATGTCACTAACCCGGGAGGAATGTCGTGTAGTCCCTACCAGCCGTTTGTTGTATCCCTAAATAAAATATTTCTTTAAAATCTAATTTCTTCCTTTGCTTTGAACTTTGAGTGTTGTAACTTTGCAGATATTGTTTATGCTCAAACAGCAACATTACACACTAACTAAAGTTAGAAAAGTGAAATCATAATCAAGATAAATGGTGTAAGTCTAATTTCACGATAAGAGTCATCAAATCAACACATTTTCTACATTGTGTAAAAATCAGTTAAATAATACTATTGATTAAATCATTTAATTTTATTTATTTTAATTTGCACATATAAATGAATATTACAACAGTGAACAAATTACATTCTAGAACAATTCTCAGTGAAGATACACTGATGGTCATCATCAAGTCATTGAACTCTTCAAATGTCCCAGTGCACACTGCAGACATGAACTGTTATTATTTTAGTTTTGTTACCAATAATCAATAATGTTCTTAGCTTCTGTTATACTCAGTACAGCTTAAATATTGATCAATTTCCTGAGGAAGTTTCCATATTCTAAATACGAGAACACAGTATTAGATACAGTCACCCACCTATATTTTATTCACTCATAAAATACAAAACCTTTAATCTCTTATTAATTAACAAACATTCATATTTTTTGTTTAATCTTTGATAATAGCTTAATTATTTCTAAACTACTTTCTGCTGTAAGTGTCATATTGAATGTAATTTATAGGAAGAAAAACCCCAGAAGATTCTAGACAGAAAAAAACTACATTTCAGAAACTCATTTCAAACTGTGGTCAATGAATTAGAGACCTACACATGACTCATTTTCATTTGTCATTACATGTAATCATCCAAACTCTCGATAGCTTGCTCTTTTGAGTATTGGCTCCATCCGTATGAAATGTCATCCCAACTGTGGAATGTTTTCTCAAAGTATTCTTCCAGATCTTTCTGAAATCTGCACACAAACCACTTCCAGTATGGCAGCTCAGAGAAGTCAGGGGTGATGCTCCACTCTGCATAAACATTTCCTGCAATTCTGTATTCTCTACATGGAATCCACTGACCTGTATAGAACATTTTACCAGTTCTCACTAATGTTGTGCAAAAATCTGCACTGAGACACTCTGTTCCCTCATAACAACATCCAGTGAGTCCATCCACTCGATGGAAAGGAACGCTGTGATCTCCAGTATGGTTTTCTACAGTGTTGGTGCAAGTGGCTGCACAGAACGGACACTGAACCCAGCAGCACTGACTGAGATGATCAATCAGAATCTCATCTGGTCTGTCCTTGTGTTCCAGATTTTCTGGAAATGTCTCTTTGCTGAATTTATGTTGTATTTCAGATAACACTGAACCAAGTTCTTCACTTATCACATCTTCTAGAAGATTGAAATCATCAACACCATCATGACTCACTCCACTGAGGTCCTTTACAGAGAATATCAGCACATCTGAGAGCTGCAGTGTGAAGTGATTCAGCCACTTCTGAACATCTCCTCTGGTCGTGTTAACCAGTGCAGTTGCTCTGTGAGCCGCTGCCATGATCTTCTGCTGCAGGATTTTAATGTTCTCCTTCATCTTGGGCCGAACACTGACTCTGAAGTTATCAGTTATGTACCGATTGACTTCATCTTTGATGAAACTCTTGAAGTGATCTTTGGGGCTGTAAATGTAGGTAATGTATTTGTGAAAATCCTCCTCTCCTGCCAGTGTTTTGAGGATGTGTTTCTCTAGTTTAGATCTGTTTCCATTTAGCGATTCACAGTTTGTTTTAATTTCATTAGTCAAATCTCCGGCAATGTCTTTGTAGACACTCTTTTGAATGGGCTCTTTCAGTTTCTGACAGATGATCTCACCTAAAATGGCAGCTGATGTTGCACCTTGACAGTATTTCTGGAAAATACTGTAGTACTCTTTGCTCTTCTTTTCAAAGTAGAAAACAGGATCGTTGGCTTCCCTGAACTTTCTGTGCTGGTCAGTGATTAACTTGTTTTCTCTCTTAGAGATGGAAATGACCAAATCCATGTAAAATTCCTTTGTAAACACAAAGTCCCTGGAGCCTTGCTCATAATCTTCTACTCTGGCTTTGATATAATCTGCGAGTTCTTGAATGTAGGTTTTGTTGTAGCCCATCTTTGCAATGTTATACGACATGATTGTTTTGTCTGCTTGCTCAGCAATCTCATTGACTAGGGTTCTAATTTGGGTTTCAAACTTCTGTTTAGCTGATCTAAAGGCAGTTGTAGCATTTCCTTTAATTCTACTGGATTTCTTTAACTGTATATAATCTGAATAACGCTTCACAGTGAAAACATCCCTGCTCTTCTTCCAGGCGTTTACAGGGACACTTTTATAGTTACTGAGGAATTGTTTCATGTCTTTTAATACATCAATGTTTTTGATGGGAGGAGTTTCTGTGGTAATGTTCTTGACACACTCTTTCCAAAACTTTCCAAACTCTTTTTTCAGGATTGTTTCATCATTGGCTTTGTCTTTGAGTTTTATTGCAAGTTCTTTGCTCTTTTCCAAGAGAGTATTTTCATAACGTGTCCTCTGAGCATCAATCTTTTTCTTCATACCTCGCTGCTGAAGAATCTCATTTAATTTCCTCTTTGTTTCTCTCACAATGTTTTCCTGAAGCTCTTTGATTTTGATGTCAAATGATGCTTTCCACTGTATCAGTATATCTTTATCTTTGTCTTTCTCAAAGAATTCTGACATAGATTTTTCTACTTCTTCACTTTTCACTTTTAGTTTTCCGTGAAGATCACTTTCTGACACCTCATCAATGGTTTCATTTTCTATGCTGTTGTAGAGTTTGTTCTCTATTTCCAGCATGGTTCTACGAAGACTCCAAGACCACTTGCTGTATTCTGTCTCCAGTTTACGGTATGTTGCGATTTCTAGAGCATTTTTGAAGCTGAATACAAATCGTTCATTCAATAAAGCCTCCCAGAGATCATTAATACGAACTTTTAGTTGTGTCAGCTCTAAACCATCTGATTTTGAGGCATGGCCAAAAAACGCTGTCTTCAGCTCTTGGATGTTTTCACAGTATGATGGGTTTGGTGGTGCCATTGGTGGGCTGCCTTCCCAGAGTTGTGCAAAATATTTCACATCCTTCTGTATATCAAACGTGATGATATCATTGAAACATTCTGCATCACAGACTTCGTCTTTAGCAGCGAGTTTAGTCATCTCATCCAGCGTCTCCTGCAGCCGTCTCCTTCCCTCCATGTTCTTCTCTCCAGCTGTGATGTCTGAAACGTTCTGATGCACAAACATACAGCTGGGATTCAGTTTGACCTTCTTCATCCTCATGAAGGCCTGAACAACTATCTGAAGAATGTCCTGCAGCTCTGATGGGCTTTCTCCAAAGATATTGATCAGTGTCATATTACCAAGACCAACAACAAATGTGGCCATTTCATTGTCCTGATGTCTTGTTGACCTTCCAGACAGTTCTAGAGCACGAAGCCCCTCAGTATCAACAACCAGAATATAGTCAAACTTCAGCTTTTCTTTCATCTTCATCTCCTCTGACACTCTGATCAGCTGCATGAAAGCTCCTCTGGTGCACCTGCCAGCGCTGACGGCAAACTGCAGTCCAAACATGGCGTTCAGCATAGTGGATTTCCCTGAGCTCTGAATCCCTAAAACTGACAGCACAAAGACTCTCTTGTCTCCCAGTTTCTTGATGAGTTCATGTAGAACAGCAGTAACCCAGACCACAGGAACATGAGCAGCATCTCCATCCATCAGCTCCAGAGGAAATCCAGAGATCATCATGTCTGCGGCAAGACTCGGGAGAGAAGAGAAATTACATGGTAGTCCTTCCTTGTTCTTATTCACTGATTGACATGATTCATAGATCTGACCGATCTCTCTCAGGATGTGCTCCAAGCCAAAGGTTGCAGCTTGAAGCTCTTTTGATATCCTATCAAGTTCAGCATGTTCATTGGTCATCTGTTGCTCAGCTCTGACTTTTGACCATTTCTCATTATACTTATAATGTAGAGCAGAAAGGTCAGCTGAGGTATATTCATCCAGGAGGATTGCGAGCCATTTCAGAAAAAAAGTCTTCTCATTTGGAGATTGTGAATTCATTTCTGTAATAAATAACTTCATGAAGTCACCAATGTTCTGCACATGCTGCTGTTCACGGATTTTCTTCATTTCTTGTTTCTGTTTTATTTCCACGTCTATTTCATTCCCCTGAGATCGATGTAGTTCTTTGTTTTTTTCACACCACTGATGCCACAGTTTCCCCTGACAGGGCAGAAATAATTCTTTGATTTCTGTCAGATCTTTATTCTCCAGTAAACCCATCAACTGCTGGGCTGCTTCTTTCCCTCTTCTGCAGTCATTGTCATGATCCTCATCTACTCTGATACCTGAGTGTTTGGACACATCTTCAAGTCTGAAAATAAAAAATGGTTCTGACGATGAGGATGAGAGAAATTTATTTATTGTTTGAATGAGTTCTTCAGATACATCTGATTGATTTCTGTTATTAAGTCCAATTTTGTATTTCCCTTTCCTTATTTTAGTTACACTATATTCATCCTTAGTACAAAGACAAATGAGTGGCTTTCTGTCCTTGTACAGCTTTTGGATCTGTACTCCACTCTTGTCATTCTTGTCAAGTCGTGGTAGGATAACAACATTGACTGAGGACATTTCAGTGAGGATCTGCAGCTGTTTCTCGTTGGCTCCTGCATCACCGTGAAGGTTACAGAACGCAACACATTGATTAAATTTATCGGTGTCTTTCCCAGAAGGGCAGTACCAGGCGATCTCCACCACTCCATCCATCAGTACTCTGGTGTTGCTGCTGCCTGTGCAGTTCCTGTGGAAGAACGTGTTGTGTTTCTCATTAATCAGACTGTTCATCAGCTGAGATTTGGATAAGGACAATGAGCCAAACTTGAAGAAAGACACCATAGGTGTTTCTGCCTTCCAGACTGGCTGGATTTTACTGATGATTTCATTGTGCATGTTCCTCATTTTCCAGCTCTTGTTGATTTGTTTGAATGTCCAGAGAGGAAACTCAATCTCTTGTGTGAATGGATCAGGAAAAAGCAGAGGCAGAGCATACTGACACTGAGACAGTTTAGTCACCATCAACTGCTTCAGGAAACCATCAGCATGATGAAACACTGCCATCTGGACATCCATCGGGTGAATAGCATCTTTTCTGTTGGTTTCTTCAGGAAACAGAGATGTTTCACTGAATATATCGACATCACCCTCATCTTCAGATAAATCATTGTTTATTTGTTGTCTGACATGCTGCTTATCAATAGTTTTAATGTATCTTGCTCTGTAGTTCATCATCAGTAGTTTTTGTAGGAAAGTCTGAATGAGGTTCTCCTCAGAACAAGGCTCATAGGACTGTAATGAATATTTAGTTAGTTGAAGAACATCTGCAGCTCTTAGTTTAAAGGGGTGCCTTTTATCAGGATGAAGCCTATGAAATAGATGCTTTACTTCATCCCCCCTTCCGTTTCCTTTTTCATCCAATCTTGCACCATCTATTGATCGCTTCTCTCCCTGAAAAATATACAGCACAAGGCAGTTAGCTTAAAACAATTTACAATTAACTGAAATAAAGATGAACCTTTCCCATCAAGTAATAGCCGTCATTTCACCATCTAGGTTAACTATAGACCCGATATAGTCTGGCTATGAGTAACCCACCTCTAGCCAAAATAACCTTGAATTTAGTTACATGTTGTTTTTGCCAAAATAACTTGCGAGATGCAGGGGCGGCTTGTCAATAGGGGGTGTTGGGGCGCCGCCCCCCCATAAAAATTCCAGAAATATACATGTATACAAAAATGATATAAAAATTAAATCGAAATAAAATAGTTTACTCATACGATGTGCCGGCTGGTAGTAACATTTGATAAAAACTGGCTTTAATCGGTTAACTATTTTCTATGTTTTTCAATATGTTTCATGCGGTTTAATTGGCGAGGGATGCCGGACAAATGGATGTCTATCTGAGTCCTAAAACTCAGATATTTCGGGCAGCATGTGACCTGAAGCTGGTCTCTAATTGGTTTCTTAGGGCCCTATTTTAACGATCCAAAACGCAAGTATCAAGCGTGAAACGCAAGTAACTTTGTGGGCAGATCTTGGGCGCTGTTGTTATTATACCGGCGGGAAAAATGACTCTTGTGCCCGACGCAAATCTAAAATGGGTTGGTCTGAAGTAGCTTCATTATTCATAGGTGTGGTTTGGGCGTAATGTGAAATAAACCAATCAGAGCGTCATCTCACATTCCCTTTAAGAGCAGGCACGCTTGTCCCATGGCGGATTGCTATTATAATGGCGGATTTGCCAGGCGCACGCCAGGAGCGGTTCACAGCTGAGGAGACCGACGTTCTCGTCAGGGCCGTAAAAGACAGAGAAGTGACATTGTATGGGGATGGAGAAACCCACCCAAATTAGCTTCGGTTAAACAGGCGTATACAAATTTGGGTAAATGTGTAAGCTAGATTTATGCCTATTTTTCCACATCTTCATGGACACAACAATGATTTCCCTCGTGTGTTAATATTTTTCCTTGTAATAATGTATGGTTTTCTAAAAATGAAAACTGCTGCATCTGTGTGTAGATGAAAGAAGCAAAGTACATGCGCGTTGTGCACACGCTACATTGATTATGGCCAGCATGCGCCCTTAAAATAGCATATAAATAACATGCGCAACGCGCCACTGACTTTAGACTAGGTTTTTCCTAGTCAGTGGCGGAATTGTTTTCTAAACCTGCAAAATAGCACCAGGGAACGTTTGTGCCGGAACACGCCTCCTCTTTTCGCTGAACCGCCCCCGGGAGCACAAATGCATTTCCTAGTTTACCGACGTGCGTCTGTGGAGGGAAAAGTCCGCTGTGCGCGGGTGCAAAATAGGAATGATACATGCGTTGGTGTACAAAGTCAATTGCGCTGAGTGCAAGATAGGGCCCTTAAGGATTCTCCTCTGGACGCAGGTTGCTGCGTCCCTGGCGAATCAGAATTGGATACATGTTATTTGATCCAATCTGATTGGTTCTGGTCACCTGTCATTCAACGTTACACATTTGGCCACTTCTGCGAGTGCGCAGGCGACACCGTCACTTCGACTCCACCAAAATCTTGTTAAGCTGATCACTTTCGTAGAGATAATGGCAGCAGTTAAATCAAATTCTGTCATTGACTTACAAAAAACCCCTTTCACAAGGCGTTTGCTGGAAGAAAAAAAAAGGATAAAGGATCTCGGACCGGACCAACCCGATTTACAAATCCAGCAGCGGGCCAGTGACAGAGGACAAATCTACCGTGAAAGGATTGCAGCAGAGGTGAGTTTATTATAGAAATCAGAAACAATAATGCATACCATTTGACATTATTGTTGTGCTGCAGAGATGTCCTGCCCACATATCATATTCTACAGATTCAAGAAAACATTTTTTGTTTGGTATAAATCCTTACAAAAATCTTAATTTTAATATTATACATCAGCATCCCAAAAATAATAAATTGGCAACATAAAAATAAATGATCAAATGAAATATAAACCCACCAAAAACTACTGTCTTGTATGGGACAAAAACTCAAATGGCTCTATTTTTCTTTTGAAAGTCATTGCAAAAGTGACAATTAGTGGCCTACTGTTTATGATAATTCATCATGTAAGCAAAGTCAACAGTGATTACAAGGTGTTTGGTTTAATTTCTTTGACATTTATCTTGATGACTAATCTATTCTTGGGCTATGGTTTCTTTCTAACTCCCTGCTCCTGTTCTATTTTTTTACTCAACACTTACCCCACGTCTCTCTCTTGTCTCTGTTGTCGAGGTGTAGTCCATACTCTTTTCAATAATTGTGGTTTGATCTTGTGACAGAACAGAAAAGGTGACAGAAATATTAAAAAAGAGCTAACATTTTTGTTAAAGTTAAAGCAAATCCGATTGAAATCCGACTGATATGACTACAGTTTTCTTAATCTCATGTAAATAATTTTGAACTTAAAAAAAAATAGTAGTGTAATTTAGGGGTCACTTTTTGAGTTTGTTTTTTGATCTGTTTCTCTGTTATGTTCGTGTTTGAGTTTCTTTGTTAATCTTCCAGGCTGTTAATTAGTTCTCCTCTGTTCTCTCCCTGTTTGTTTCTATGGTTTCTAATAGATTTTGTTAGTTCTGTTCAGGTGTGTTTCAAATAATTATCTAGATAGTTTATCTCTTTGTCTGCAGTGTATATAAGCCCTCAGCTTGAGTTAGTCTTTGTTCCGGTATTAGTCGTGTAAAGTTGTTGTGTAGTGCTTTCTACTGTGAAGTCCTGCATTTTGGTGTATTAAAATAAATCTTGATTCCTGCCTCCTGCAAGTGACCGAACTACACAGCGTAACATTAAGTTAGACTTATAGGCGATATATCGCATGACATTGTTATGCGCATCTCGTCAGTAAAGCCGGTTCCTTGATTAGTAGCAAATCGCCATCACCTGCTTTCAGATGGAGCGGCATTTATTACACAGAGACGTAGTTTACTGACAAGCTGAGCCATATCGCATTAATTATCACGGACGTATCGCCTGCGATAATTAATGCGATATGGCTTAGCTTGTCAGTGAACTACGGCTCTGTGTAGTAAATGCCGCTCCATCTGAAAGCAGGTGATGGCGATTTACTACTAATCAAGGAACCGGCTTTACTGACGAGATGCGCATAACAATGTCATGTGATATATCGCCCAGCCCTAGTCTCAATTTAACAAAACATAACACAAACATATTTGAGCAGTATCTTTTTTGTTGTAGCCTTTTTTGGTTTAATTATCTCCAAGTGTTTTCTGTTTAATTAGTTCCTTTGTGTTTTTAAAGCCTTTTCACTGTGCAACATGTTTGTCTGGTCAAGTCTGTTAATTGATTTTGTAAGTTTTTGGTTTTCTTTGTTTTTGATTCTCTTTGTTTTTATTTCATTAAAAGCTGCATTTAGCTTTTGAATCAATCATGAATAGAAGTGTTAGAGTCAGGGACAAATAAACAGAAAACCAACATAACGTCAATGAAACCAAATCTGTGTTCTTACCACTTTGACATGTCCTGTCTTGCACATCATCTCTCTTTCTTAACGCAGTGTTGTACATCTCTCTAGTGTAGCACTGCTGGTTATTCTCAATAAACAGATGCTCAGCTCTGCTCATCAGGTCTCTCATCTCTGACTGTTTGGTCATGTTCTTGCTGCAGGTATGATATCTTCCACCGCATTTCTTCAGCAGCCGCTCCAGAGCAGAGTTTTTCTTCAGATCGTCTATTATAGAGTCAGACTCTTCTTCGCTCTCATAGGTGAAGAGAATCATCACAAACTGAAGAACTCGGTCACCAAATACCCTCTGAAGCCACTCAATACCCATCTTATCAGCATCTGTTAGCTGACCCAGTCGCACAACAAAGATGAAGGAGATTATTTTATTTTCATTCACTAGTTGGCTAGTGAGGGGATCCAGGTCAAGTGCAGTCTCATGTAAGCCAATCATGTTGATCACTGAGACACGACGTCCTGATATCTTCATCTGCAAAGGAACGATCCAGGATATTTCTACATTTCCAATATCTGCTTGTATTTCTCCAAGTAGAATATTGTCATGTTGAAACTGGACTGCTGCAGAGTTTCCAAATAACACAATTGTCAGATTGTGATCTAGAATAAACAGAAGAGCCAATTCTCAGATTCAAAAAATCTCAACAAATCTCATTCAGTAATGTGAATAATCATTTATACTACAGGGCCGTTGAATGCTTGAATCTGATTGGTTGACGAACGTTCTAAGGTGTGCATTATTTTCAGGGAAACGCACGGCTAAAGTAGTTCCAGGCAGGTCTTGACCGCATTACAGTTCCATATCACTTCGCGTAGTTAACTGTAATAACGGAAAATAGGATACAATTCATAACAAGAAAAAGCATTTAGCCCCATGCGCTTGATCTGCAATTTTCAATGTCTAGCTTCACAATCAATGGAAACATGCAGTTTAATTTTAATTTTAATAAATAAAGTATATAGTCCTATATAATCAATAGAAAATTAAACTGAATATAGGCTAAATAAATGGATAGTCCTGCAGCACGGATTTTTATTGCAGATAATTTAACAAATAAATAATTATTGATAGGCCTACTTGTTAAAAGGGCTTTGTGTTTCATTTATTTGGCTAGTCTGTCATCTGTCAATAATAGAAAAAAAAAAGAATGAACGAATTAATTAAAACGAATTGAATTAATAAATAAATAATAATATTGACGCACATGCTTTTCTGTCTCATTATTCCTTACATATCTCTCTAATAACTGCATTGATTACTGCATAAAGCCGAGGACACACTTTAAGGCCGGTTATGAATGTAATTTGATGACTGATCATGCCCAAACGCGTGTTCAGCGCGTTCAGATGTGTTCAAAGTCGGTGTTTAAAATATGCTGCAATGAAAACAGTCAGAGAATGTGTCAGCTAGTCGTGTGTGCCCAGCATTAGTCTGCTATCAGTGGCTCAAACCTCCGTTACTAACTCTAAAATGACGTTTTGGAATTAGCAACGGAGGCATGGGATTAGATGCGTAAGAAATTAGTCCTACATACAAGAGCGTTTTAATGACAGAGACTTTACAAACGTCTTGAAATACATAATCTGAACAATGTTTCGAGGTGTGGTAACTGTAGTATAAGCGGAATAATTGACTTCAGGCCGTTGAATTATTAGAAAAATAATGCACACCCGAGGTGTAACGGCCACTCCGCTTCGCGTCGTGACCGCATTACCACCTCGGGTGTGCATTATTTTTCTAATAATTCAACGGCCTGTCGTCAATTATTCCTTACATATTTTTGGTTTTCTTACCCATACTGCTGAGCAATGGATCAACAGAGTCAGACAGTCAATGTGCTCTTCAAGTTTGGAGATGCTCCTTTATGCTACACGCTGTTCATTTTCCTGAATGAAAAATATAGTGTAAATTAATTTTCATAATTTTAGGTGTGCATGAGCATGTGTACATAACATTATTTGATTTCTCTTTAGAGTATAACATACTTAATATTTAGCTTGTGTTCATTATCTAAATGTGATGTTTGAGTATCAAGTCAAAACTAAACAGACATGAACTCTTCTTGTAAGCAATGCAAATATAGGTTTAGATCCAGTCTAACAGGATTTGCAGTTTACAAAAAACATAGTCTGATTTCTAGTAAATCACATGGTATCTTTTTTTTTTTAGAACACCTGACTACCATGTAAGTTATTTAAACCCCATGCCGGTCATGAGCCGGGTTTGATCTCTCATTCTTTCCTGTCTTGTTTTAATTCCTCACTCTGCACGTGCGCTCATGCTCAGCTGTTTGCCATCACAATCACCGCGAGCGCTTATTGGTTTACACCTGTTTCTCCTCTCTTATTTATCTGCTAATTATGCCTGCTAAAGACTGTGTGATTTCGGAAATCCAATAAGGTCATTACAAATCACACTGTACAAAATGGATCTTATAAACTGGGGTAGCCTAAATGTAGACCACAGGTTTTCAAAACCTGGGTCCACATCAGAGGGTCGCCAGGATGATTTAAGGAAAATGGAGTAACATTAAAAATAAAATAAAATAAAAATAACAAAATTTGATTTCATAAAATCAGTCTATCCTATATAAAATAAATAAATAATTTGACTTAATTAACACTCTTCCTTTGTCCTTCCTTTGGGAAGGGCCTGACATCAACAGGGCTGAATACAGGAATGGGCACAGAGGGGCCAGGATTCAGCAGCAGAACATTGCTTTTACTTGTAATGTAGCGTCTGAGTTTTTAACACTCACAGACTCTTTTAATTTAAAGCAACATGTTTCTGGTCCTACACACAAAAAAGGCCACACTTTAGACCTTTTCTCCATTGGCCTAGACATAAACTGCCTGAATGTTGTTGATGTTCATGTGCCTGACCATTGCTGTGTATATTTTAATGTGTCTTGTAATGCTCATAAAGTGGTGTCCCAAAATGCGTATTATAAATCAAACTGTTGTTGAACATTTTTCAGGATTGTTCCAGCCCAAGTTCATTGAGGATTGTAATGATGCAGCACTCCTTGTTAATAATTTTAATGTCAGTCTGTTCTGGACATAGTGGCCCCTGTAAAGCACAAAACGACTTCTCCTAAAAATCCTTGTCCCTGGTTAAATGAGGAGATTGCTTCCTTCAGGAGAACATGTCGCAAGGTAGAGCACTTGTGGAAATCCACTAACTTGGAAGACTGCATTTAAAGGAGCTGATTTTATCACTTAACGAAATGATGAAGCAGGCCAGATCTATGTATTTTTCTGATCTTGTAAATCCGAATAAGAGAAACCCCAAAGTTGTCTTTATCAATATCAATATTGCCGGTTTTAGAGAGATGCATTCTACTGAGACTGCTCTCCTCAAAGTTTCTAATGAAGTACAGATGGCTGCTGACTCTGGAAGGCACTCTGTATTGGTTTTATTGATACCGTCTTCTGGCAGCGAGAGAAAAAGAGGGGAAACACAACCTGCTTGACCCTGAGTAACTGTGTAAAAGGTCTGTGTTACATTTAATGATTATACATTTAAAGCTTCTTTCCTGAGGCCATCCATCTCCTTATTGGATACAGCAAAATAGGCCTATTAATTAAATGTTATATTACTTTGGACTACAGGCACTACACTACAGGCTACAGGCACACAGTCCCAAAGGCTGCTTTTGTTATTAATACAATCTGTCTGCGTTATGTAATTCTCTGTCAGACACTCATTATTGTGTGCTGAACCAGCTGTGCATTGTGAAATGTTGCTCTACTGTCTCTTTACAGTAATATTCTTGTAATATTAAATATTAAGTCATGGCAAAGAAATTGGCTCTGACTAAAATTTGAAAAACATTTAGGACACTAATTAACTAACAACAAACTGATAAAATCAATCTTATATGCATTAAGAGCAAACCTGAGTTATAAAGCAATAAAAGAACCTGATTGTCTTCACGTGTGTCATCTGTCCTGAGTCCCAAAGGGCACATAAAAGCTGTTACATGACATGTCAGAAAGTGAAACTGATTGTTCCATTTTGTGATTGTACACAATTTCACAGAATACTGCATATCTAAGAGATTTTTAAACAAATCACTAATGTTTTTGTGAAATATTTGTAAGATTTAACTATAATAAAGCAATTATGACTTGCCATGTTTTATTGTTTACCGATGATTAATAACATACTGTTATGGTTTACTTTGGGTTCAAGTCTTAATTTTGGGAATTTGAGTCCTTCGTACCTAAAAGTTCAATATTAACTTTCCACTAATAAAGTTAACCAATATTGAAACTTTATTAACTGAGGAAAGTTGACTTTGGTGAACACTGGTGAACACTGAGCAATGTAAATTTACCCAGTTATGGTGGCATCACTTAATACTGCCAGTGTGGTAATTTACCTGATAGGAAATTTACTTTTTCTTACAGCATAAAGTAGTAAAGTAACTTAAAGGGGGCAAAGTATTGTGTAAAAAACATGAAAAATAGATATTTTATTTTTACCTTGTCCTTCTTCCTTGAAAGTTGTCTCATAAGTTGTTTTGTGAACATAAATGTTCAACAGCAATTTCTCAATATGCAGTCTTGTCTGTACTTGTGTTCTTGAGGGCTTGTGAACCGCCATCCGTGATCCGTTGCTGCCCAAGTATTGTTCCAATCCAAAGTCCACATCTAGCTAAGTACAGTTCAAATTCCTTGATGTGTTCTTGCTCCGCCCCTTTTATCAGTATATGAACCTAGTATGCCCGAATTCATAGTGTTCATAAAACAGTAGGCAAAAACCCCGAATGACCTACAACTTCCGTTCAGATTCTGAATTGGGCATCTAGTCGGCAATATCCCATGAGGCCACAGGAGAGGAGTTGTGATCGGCAGTGAAGTGACACAACTGATGCTGTAGGTCACATGACAGTGACAACATGGCAGAAGTAGCATGTACGAATTTTATTTATATTACACACATTCATACTATATAGAACTGTCTTTTTTAACAGTTGTGAAGCAAGTTTCAAAACAAATGTAGTTCCTACAACGATATGCGATTTGAAACGCAGCCCAAGTCCTATTCCTGAAATCTCAAACTGCTTTCCACACTCACATATTTCACACCAGCAACAAAATCTAACATGAACTGTCCCATCAAAGTTATTTCTTATGGTCCAATAGTGTTGAAAAAGCTTGTATTTCAGGCAGCCTAAGCATGCGTTTCAGGACACTGAATGTTTTTATGACAACCGGAGCTTCTAACGGCAATTGTGATGATGTATGATATTTTTTTGCTGGCTTTAAAGTAGAGCTTGGGTAAATCTAAATCTCAATCTTTGGCCTCGTCAATCTATTATTTGTTTGTAAATGAATAAAAAAAATAAAAAAAATAAAATAAAATAAAAACATCACAAAAAGTGTATTGTGATTGTCAAAACATTTGATAACAGAACAAATTTTGATTTGATTTCGATCCATAAGCTTGTGATTCAACTCAATGCAATATTGTTTCAGTTGGATATATATCAGGTAGGCCTATAGTACATGCAAGGCTTAGTTCGTAATTTGATCTGGCACCTCTGAAATCCAGGGAAGGAGACCAGAGGAAGTTTTTTTTTTTTTCTTTTGGCTTCACTTCTCATGGCACTTCTCCTTCATTTCTTTGGTATCTGCAAACCATGATTGACACTTTCACACCTCTCACAGAAATTCTGTGACATCAAGGCTGTAATGTGATCGAGGCACATGTGATCAAAGTTGGCCATTACGCCTTCACCAATGCTAGAGCCACAGACCCTCGTATCTCCTAATAAGACCATCTCTGCTGCTGTTCTATTTACAGAATGACCAGACAGCATCATCCCGTCCTCGGGAGTTCATACTACTGAGACGAACTTGCCAAACCTTTCATATTACAGCACTATAACTCATATTCTACACAGAGGTATCTAACTTATAGCTATCAGCTGACCACAAAGATTTTTGACCATCATTTTGTTTTAACTCTTTCCACGCCAGTATTTTTATTTTTTTTTAAGTTGCAAGCCACTGCCAACATTTGTCATCATTTTCACAAAATTGTCATGGCCCCAGAATATTTTGTTGTATGAATATCTGAATATACAATATATCAAAAGAAAGAACAGTCTCTGTTTTTAAACAACAACAACAACAACAAAACATTTTATTCTAGCTTCATGCATTCTTTTCTTTTCTTTTCTTTTCTTTTCTTTTCTTTTATTTTTTAACGACATTTTGAGCAAAAAGCTGAGAAAATTGCTTTTTTGTCAAAGACTTTGTCTAGATCGGATCAGAATGATGATCAAAACATGGATGAAGTAGATCGAGTCCATCAACACCCCCAAAGCTTCACAGTCCTATAGCTCGTCCTGGGTCGACATTAAAATTAACATTAATTAAGATTAAGTTATACTTCATTAGATATACTGAACATATTGCACATCCCTGATGGTATACATATTGCACATCCTCAGTGGTATACATATTGCACATCCCTGATGGTATACATATTGCACATCCTCAGTGGTATACATATTGCACATTCCTGATGGTATACATATTGCACAACTGACATATTGCACAACCCCGATAATATACATATTGCACAAATGACATAATGCACAGCCCCCCAAATGGCCTACAGATTGCACAACTGACATTAAGCAGTTTTGATTTATATGCTGTTGAATGTTTGATGATTGCGTTGGCTTACATGCGCGTAAGCAATGATTTTTCACCTGTGTTTTGATCAGGAGATTCTGTACTCTTTCAGAAGACGACGGATAATAGCGCCCCAAACCGTACAACAGTGAAAACATGGATTAGGATTAGGATTTGGTTGAGGATTAGTTGCATGTAATTATGCATAATTTACTGTTATTACTATGCTATATGTAACATTTGTAACAAGGACACTGTAAAATACCTAAAACTCTTGTTTACAGCAGCATAACTTCAGGGGTGAAACAACAAACAAACACCAAACTAACGCCAAAAACTAATAAAATGACTAAATTACATTTCAAAGTATTACAAAAAATCTAATTCAATCAATTATAATAAATAAAAAATACTGAGCGGCAGCATTGGTTTTCAGCGTGAATGCCGTGAAAAACACACCAAACACATTTAAAACAGAAAAGAGCTTTGTGATTGACTGTACGAATGCATTTGACAAGAAATCTGAGCTATATTTTTACAGACTGCCGGAAGCTTTTTACAGACACACCAGTAAGCTGATAATGCTAGTAAATCGAGTTTTTCTATGACTGTATTAATGAATCAGGCCATGACCCTGTGCGACGACAAAACAGTCATTTGCGGATCTGACTCTGAGTATTTCATTTGTTGTCGTTGATGTTAAAATAAAGCTTGCAACATGTCAGCAGGAAACTTACAGCCAGAGGTGGAGAGTAATTAATTACAAATACTTTTGTTACAGTACTTGAGTAGATTTTTCAATGTTTTCTACTTTTTTGAGTATAATTAAATTGTGGTACTTTAACTCTTACTTGAATAGAATAAAAATAAAGTATTCAACTACAGCTATATTTATTTTTCACCAAAAGTACTTTGACAAAGGTGCCTACGGAGCAACAGGCGAGCTGTTTTTTTCACAGACACTTTTCAAACTACTGCGGTGGAGCTCTAGCCTGGAAATCCAGACCTATAAACTCGCTGAGCAAATTCAACTTGTGCTCTCTCGAGAACTCTGGATTTCCAGGGTAGTGGAGCCCTCTGCGCTTCAGACAATCACAGATAGGTCTGAAGTGCTTCAGCCAATCACAGACAGGTCTGACTCGGGTACTAAACCAATCAAAACTTCCAATTCAGCTGGGGGGCGGGGCATTCAAACCACACTTTGACAAATTGACATTCAATCACTGGTGCTAGTGTTTTGAATTGGTATCACTAACATTTCAATATTTTAGTGAATGTAAGTGAGCTATGCTCATATTCTGATTTTAAATTGCATGGATGGAGCAAGAACAATGTAAGTGTCTAAAATGCATGCACACAGTTGAGTTTAATGCTTTAGCTGGCCCTCTTTAACTATGGAGTTAAACTAAATGTACAAGCAAACTTTGTTCGAGGCTGAAATAACCCCAACATTAGCAACAACAGTGAAATAAGATCGCATAATTTAGGCCTATCTGTCAGTCAGATGCACTTAAAAGTGTAGCCCGTTGCTATAGCAATAGTGGGCTTCTGGGACATTTTCGGCAGAAAAAAAATAGCCTTTAATTTAACATGTTAAAGCAGGGTAACCGTACCCTGCTTTATTGTTTTACTGGCACTTTTTTATTGACTATTTTAATCCATATTTTCTTTAATAAGACATGTACTACATGCATTGACGCAGGTGACGCTGCCAACACCAAGCAGGTGACGCTGCCAACGCTGGTTCGAAAATATGTGAAATAAGTAGGGCTGTTAATTTGTAGTTGTTCATTTAAGCCATTAGTTGACTAATCGCATATTTATATTAATTGAATTAGTTAAATATATACTGGAGAGACTAAACCACAATAAGCCTATTCCGCCCTCAAGCGCACGCATGAAGTTTGCCACAAAGAACCGGCAAAAGTAATGATTATGAATGTGTCAAATATAGCAAGGAGACATTTTAATTGTTTATTAATAAACTGGTGTTTTCTGTGTCAGTTGCAAAGATGAAGTTGATGATGCTGACTCGCCATCTTCGGAGTATTGTGAACGTGCCTATAGAGAAATGCAATTTTTTCGGATTACATAAGCAGAGTAGCTGTTTCTTTTCGGTTTTAATTGTTTTGTTTAAAAGAAGACATTTAAAGCTTTCCATAAATATATTTTTCATGTAGGCCTATGTGAGGCAAGTAGCCTATACGCTGAGTTTCGGTTCATTTATGAGACAAGCTTCAGTTCACGTGCAATGCGAGTAATCGCGCCAGCGCCTCCACGTCCTGATTTTAGTGGCTGCTATATTTGCTTCTTATAATCCAGGCTATTGGTTGATGAAACATTGATTAAAGTATAAATAATAATATATAAATATATATAAATACAATTTATACAAAATGAAAGACTTTAAAGAAAGGCTTTCTAAACAAAACTTAATGAAGTGGTCAAAATCATGTCTGACCCACTCCATAAGTCATTGTCTCCTGATATTGCGCGTCTAATTATCCTATCTTACTCCATCTTATACCTATCGTATCCCTATCTTGCTGTTCACTTTTCACATAATCAACATAGATGAAATTAAAAAAATAACATTATATTATTTAAACATAAATATTTGTGTTTGTGAAACTAAATGTGTTTTCTTTAATGGATACAACACGTAGCCTATAATATTATTATTAAAATATATTAAAGTACTTTGTAACGTAGTAACTTGAGTAGTTTTTCAGCAAACTACTTATTTTCTCTTACTCAAGTCATATTATTTTCCTGTAGCTACTTCTACTTGTACTCAAGTAGCTAAATAATTTCTTATAGCAATACTTAAGTAAAATTTGTCAGTACTCTTTCCACCACTGCTTACAGCTCGTATATTATCCTCTCATGCAGTTACAGATGCAGTGTTTGACTGAACCACTTCTACTTGCTGCACGAGATGAGAGGACTTTTTTTTTTCTTGGTCATGAAAGAGTCTGCGTTTGTGATATATTTCCTTCTTCTTTTCCTGCAAAAAGCTCAAAATCTGTTTAAATCTGCACTAAGGATGCGTTTCTGTCACATTTCACACATGCGCACTTCAATAAGCCGACAGAAAGTAGGTTAATGCATTTACATGCAGAGTGAAATCCGAGTAAGAGGCAAAAAAAATGTCTCGGTTACTAGCGTAACCTCGGTTCCCTGAGAGTAGGGAACAAGTATTGCGCAATACTTAGCTTACGCTTCAATATTCTCGAGAAAATGAGTTTTTCCCATAGCGTAGGCTAATTTACGCAATACGAGCGACCTCTCGAAAGGGAACGTCTCGGTTACTGATGTAACCTCTGTTCCCTCAGAGTAGGGAATGAGTATTGTAAGTTAGCTTACGCTATGGGAAAAACTAATTTTCTCGAGAATTTTGAAGCATAAGCTAACTTACGCAATACAAGCGATCTCTCGAAAGGGAACTACCTGTGTCGACCGGTTTATGCTTAAGCCGGTTATGACCCTACTCCGATTAAATAAAACGAGTTTCCGCGTTTACATGACTACATGCGTTGTCGGCTTATTAAGCATAATCAGATGTTTTTAAATAAACACTGACAAAAAAACTATACAAGTTTTATGGCTGGACAATATGATGATACATATACCATTGGTATGATTTAGACCTACCTATTTATATTTTATTTATATAAAGCGTTCACAGGCAAATTTGCTTTACATATTCCTGGCTGCATGTCAATATCCATGTTTCCCCATTAAATCCAGTCATGCAGCAGCTCTTCTGCCACTCAGTCCGGGTGAGGGAGTGTGTTCATGCGGGAAAGTTACGTCAATGCATACCCTCTATTGAGTGCCCATTCACTCATGCATCAGCTGAGCTACTGTCATTGCATCTGTAGTGTACATGCGGCTGACACACACACACACAACACAGCATATTCTTTCTTCATTCAAATAAATTGTGGAATATTAAGCAGAATTAAAAACACAATCCCCTCTGCTATTGTTTTTGCTCCATGGTTTCCTCTGCCTGTAAGACAAAAACATCACAAAAACATTGAGTTAAATCAACAATTTTTCATTAAATCAGTCATTAACATTGTATTTTTAAATAAATACATTAAGACATACCTTTGATGGAAAGCTGTGTGCTTGGATTTTGATGTGCCTTTGTGATGTAGCAGACGTACTTTCCTGCATCACTGTATTGAAGTTTGTTGAGTTTGAGTGAGAAGTTTCCTTTCATATACTCATTAGGAAAGGTTTCAGCTCTGTTCTTGTATGCCGGATCCTGCTTCTCTACTGAACCTTTACCCTCAAGTATGTCATAAACATTTTGGCTGCTGTTATGTCTCCAATAAACCGTTATATCTTCATGTTTAAAGCCATTGTCAATGGAAGAACAAGGCAAGACAGCGAAGCCTCCGATATTACCCTCAACAGTGGCCTGCAGACACACTGGAAACAAAAGAAAATGAAGGATTAAGGTTTGAAAATCAATTCTACTGCCTTCCTGATTAAAAAAAAATTATATTTCTGTTACTGATGTGTTATATAAAAATAGTTAGACTTAGACATTGAAAATGGTAGAAAATGTGGTTCCATGCTACACTCACCTTTGTCTATCAATACTGCAAACACACAGATATAGAAGCTGAAAAATACAGCAGAGGCAACATAAAATAACTAACATTACAAAAGTGACTATTTGCACCAGGTATACACATCAATGGCCACACAGCTTGTCTATTTGCATCCCAGTAGTACATGTATTGGTGTTCTGCACTAGCCTGGATGCCAGCCGAACTTAGCCCCGCCCACAATTTTTTTAGGTCGGGAAGTTCGGGCTGGAACAAACAAAAATTGTTCGGACCAATCAAATTGTCAGGGCGGGCTTTAAACGATGATGGACAGATGAGCAACGTAACCATCCACGTCATCAACGAGTGCTTGGGTTGAATTCAAATGACTGCCGCTTGAGAATTGAGATTTCACGCTTACAAATAAGTCAGATAGAATAAATGCATATTTGGTGTGCTGTCTGAGGAGAGGGCTCGGGCTCGGGCTCAGGCTCAGTACTCCCCCCGTATTCCTGGCTGTGGAAGAACAAGCCGAGAGTGAGTGGAGGGACGCTGAAAACTGTCAAGGAATGTTAGGTGAGTAACAGAGTGAATAAATATGCTTCCTCTCATCATCATGCTGATAGTGTAGACCGTAGACGGTTGATTGGATTGATTATTTGAATGTGCTCCTCCTGAACTTTGTTTATGAAACATCATGTGTAGATTGATTCCGCCATCGCGTCTGTTATAGAAGATATCGACAGCGCATTAGGGCTGTATTCTTCCAGTCGATTATTTGGTCGATACGTTCTAGCTCGACCAAAATTCTGATTGGTCGATTTTTTGCCGCGTTCATTTCATTAGTTTTGTAGCGTTCATTTACCGGTAATCAGTTTTGCCGCGTTCATTTCATCAGTTTTGCCGCGTTCATTTCATCAGGTGGAAAGCACTAATTGCTAATGGGGGTGTTTTCAGAGCACCCCTGTTTCACAGGTAACAGTCTGTCTTCAGAACACCCCCCTTGTTTTCACTTCTTTTGGATTAGCCCAACTCACCGGAGAAGACGGACAGATTGAAGAAAGTAGGCTACTAGAAGGTTTGCTGAATATTACTTGATCTGGTTTGTTTAATAAATATTATTTTTTTATTAAAGTGGACGTGCCTTTTGTGTTTAAGAGTAAAAGCTTTAAGTTAATAGTCTATTCGTGTCTCAGCCGCGAAGCTGAGCTCCTATGTTCAGCCCATAGACTGTAAAAAATAGGTTCAGCCTCACTCTGTGCGAGCTGCACAGAGCGGCTGAAATTATAGAGTCTGTCAGTTATTATAATACATATGACAGAAACAATTGTCTAAATTATGTTACATATTCCTCAAAAGTTCTTGTCATGATATCACTAGTTGACAACATAGTACTATTTTCGGAAATCATAGGCTATGATATTGCGCAGGTGCACGTGATGCAACGCTGTCAGAGCCGACAGACTCGTGTGTCAGACTCATTTCAGTGCAAATTAATTACTTCAAAAACGATTTAATACTGCAAATAGCCTACTAGTTTTTTTTATGTTTATTTATAATTCATTTAGGCGGACAACAAGGCTACCAAGTACTGCGCACAGTGCGCAGCTAATTAATTTAACGTTTTTTTTTCTAACGTCATTTTTAGTCGATTTTAGTCGATTTTTAGTCGAAAACTTCAGGACTTCAGTCGACCAAGATTTTCTTTGGTTGAGTACAGCCCTACAGCGCATTAATTTTAAAAGAGGAACAGAGAACCGCCGCCGCGATCGGCATTTGTCGATCGGAAACATGAATGAGAAACATACGTCACTTACTCCGTTGCTCTGATTGGTTGTAGGTCTATTCAATTGAGTGCAGAGGCATTTTCTTTCCTGGTTCGGTTGAAACGCCCCATAATCAAAGCTCAATGGACCAGTATCAGACTCACATTTTGACTAGAATCTGAGTATGACGACGTCAGGCTAGTTCTGCACTGGAGGCTATAGCAAATGCTTTTAGTGTTAATGACTTTCTAGTGTTATTGGCTTTCCAGAATAGCTTAGCTGATTCAGTGCTGACCTGTAAAACTGCAGCATTTTTGTTGCAATGACACAGCACAAACTACTGCAGCAGAGCAGAGGAAGGCTTTAGGTCCTCAAGACCTGCATCTTTTCAAAACTAATCAAAAGTGCCCCTCTCAACAATTATCATCATTAATATTGTGGTCAATAAAACAATGCATTTGAATTATAATCAATATGAAATTGTGTACAGAACAGTAACAAAGTGCTCAAAAGTCAGAAAATTCCCGTTTATTTTTACGTAGCCATAAGTCTGAGAAATCATTGCCATGGCGAGTTGCTATGGGTGGCGTGTGTCTTCGGACTTGACTGACACCGCCTTCTCTATTTTTTTTTTCTTTTTGTTGTAATTATTCTGCTCATTGTAAAAATAAATTAGTATGAACGGGAACAATGACAGAGAAACTTTGACTGTTCGAACCCAGCCATGCTAGGTCCGAGATGGACGCGATGGCTAATGTCTTTTGAACTGTATGCAGATGGGAATGGACTCATCATCTCTGAGGACACAACGGACGTAAATGAAAAGCAGAGGAGAGCTTTATTGTTACACCTCACAGGACCAGACGTACAAGATATCTTTTCAAATCTGGAAAAAACGGGGGAGGTTACCGACTACGGCGCAGCAGTGACTGCATTGAATTCCTATTTCGTGCCTCAAGTTGTTACGTCCCTTTTTTTGTTTAGATAGGGGTAAGGGAATATAACATTTAAATAAAGATGTGCGTATAACTTAATATGAAGGACCAGGCAATAAAAGGAAAAAGATCGACTCAAAAATAACTCCGCTCAAAAGTATTTATTTTACAGAACCCAAAAGTGAAAGAATGAAGAGAAAATAATATTTACAATATTTACAAACAATGAGAAAAACGACAATTAACAATACTAAACAAAAACAAACAAAGGTGGGAAGGCGAGCTCGAGAGATGCCAAATGAAATAAATAAATAAAACAGAACAAACTACCTAGAAGATCAATGCAACTAAACTAACTACCAAACGAAAAATGTAGAAAAGAAAAGTCTTCGGCGTCAAGACGCCCTAACAAAACTACACTATCTACCATATACCAAAAACTTACAGGGTGTGGCACTCTCCTAAACTAGTGTGTCTAATACAATTCAAAATTGTCCTACGTGGTGCGCAATGTATGTCGCGCGACCTACTAAACTGCTCCCTCCTTCCCAGCCTCACATGCAACGTGATGACTGACAAGGATGAACAGTAAAACAAAAACACTTCACAACCACTATGACAATTGATTAATGCAAGACGATAGACACACAGAAAACAACAGCGAGCCAAACAAATGCAAAATCAAAGTGAGCCAAAAAGCTGGGGACGTGGAAGAGATACGGGTATTTGAAGAAGGTGGAAGAATGGGATTGGATGGGTGAACCGAGACGTCATCATCCTGCAGGAAAACTGACAGGCTGGAGATTGATCCAATGAGTACCTGAAACACACACACACCCACACACACCACCGCAACAACAACAACAACAACAAACTACCCACATATCCCTATTACAACACTCTAAATACGTACATGTACGTAACACTTCCCCCCTTAAAGATTTAAACTTAAATCATAAACATAATACATTAATTTGTGGACCCCAAAATTTTATATATAAATATATATATTATGCTCTAGACAATGCGTCAGCAACGACATTTTCAGAACCCTTCTTATGCTTTATGCTGATGTTATAATTCTGCATGAATAATGACCAACGCATCAGTCGTTGGTTATGATTATACATTCTTGACAAAAACACCAATGGGTTATGGTCAGTATATACAATCACCGGTAAAGCAGATGAACCGACGTAAACTTCAAAAAACTGTAGCGCTAAAAGAAGTCCAAGGGCTTCCTTCTCTATGGTGGAGTAATTGATCTGATGTTTGTTAAATTTTCGCGAAAAATAACAAATTGGATGGTCTAGACCAATCTCATCCTCCTGAAGAAGTACGGCGCCAGTACCTAACGCACTCGCGTCTACTTCTAACTTAAACGGACGGGAGAAATCCGGAGCGGCTAGAACAGGTGCACTACTTAACAGGGTCTTTACGCTGTTAAAAGCATGTTGGCATGACTCAGACCATACAAAATCAGTTGTAGGACTTAACAGACTGGTAAGGGAATGTACAACAGTTGAGAAATTTCGGCAAAAATTCCTATAATACCCAGCCATGCCTAGGAAACGGCGTAACTCTCGTCGTGTGGTGGGCGCAGGAAAATCAACAATAGCGGAAACTTTTGCACCAACCGGCCGAACTTGACCTTGGCCGACTACCTTACCCAGGTATGTAATTGTGGCTTTCCCAAACTCACATTTTGCCAGATTAATAGTTAAGGATGCACTTGCTAAGCGTTTGAATACCGTTCTCAGGAGGGACAAATGCTCATGCCAGTCAGAGGAATATATCACCAGGTCATCAAGGTAAGCATTACAATTTGGTACTCCTGATAATACAATATTGACCAGTCGCTGAAATGTTGCCGGAGCGTTTCGCAATCCGAACGCCATTACCTTATATTGTAGAAAATTATCAGGAGTTACGAAAGCGGATATTTCTGCAGCGCGTGGTGTAAGAGGGACCTGCCAGTAACCTTTAAGTAGATCTAGTTTGGTTACGAATTTTGCGGAACCCAAGTTATCTATGCAGTCCTCCATCCTAGGTAGAGGATAACTGTCTGGAACAGTAACAGAGTTTACTTTTCTGTAGTCTGTACAGAATCGAAATGTACCATCTGGTTTTGAGACAAGAAGACACGGTGAACTCCATGGGCTGAAACTGGGTTCAGCTAGATCGTTTCTTAACAAGTACTCAACTTCTGTTTTCATCACTGATCGTTTCGTACTATTTACGCGATAAGCATGTTGTTTGATTGGAAAATCACATGTGATCTGAATGTCATGTTGTAACACAGTCGTTTGAGATGGAATATCACCAAACAGCATAGGAAAATCATGAATTACTTTTATAACATCCTGCTTCTGGGCTTTGGATAAATCAGATATAAACGATGGCAATGACTGTAGTATTTCAGAATTAGACAATCTGGCACACCCTTGAGCGTTACGAAGGGAAACGCCATCGTCAACAAGCAACTCACCAGCAGATGGCGATATCACCTCGCAATCCTCGGCAGTGGGTGCTGAAACAACCGCAACAGACGTAGGAACACTGCCAGAATTCGGAATAGCCATTTCCTCCGCAGTTCTTTCAGGTGATTTTCTAGAACAATACAACTTTAACATGTTTACATGACATGTCCGAAATTTCCGTTTACGATCCGGAGTATGCACGACATAATCTGTCTCACTCAACTTTTTAGATACAACGTATGGGCCAACAAATCGAGCGGACAGAGCAGAACCAGGAATCGGCAAAAGTACCAATACTTCATCTCCAGGCTTAATCTCACGAGCAACAGACTTTAGATCGAAATGTTTTTTCATGCTTTTCTGAGCCACAGCCAAAGACTCTTTTGCAAACGTACAAGCATTATGTAAGCGCTCCCTGAATCGGCTAACATAATCCAGTATATTTTCCTTAGGTGCGGCATCCTCACGCATCATTCCCTCTTTTAAAATCTTGAGTGGACCACGCACGGTGTGTCCGAACACCAGATCTGCAGGACTGAAACAAAGTGACTCTTGAACCGTTTCACGAACACCGAATAAGACTAAGGGGACTCCTTCATCCCACTCTTTACCGGAGCTTAAACAATATTTGCGCAGCATTGATTTTAACGTTTGGTGGAAACGTTCAAGTACCCCTTGGCTTTCTGGATGATACGGACTAGAAACTCTGTGTGATATTTCCAAGGTTTTTAACACCTGTCTGAACAATTTGGAGAGGAAATTCGTTCCTTGGTCCGTCTGTACAATTTTTGGCAGTCCAAATGTGGAGAAAAATTTGATAAGTGCCTTTACAATTGCAGCAGAAGTAATTTTTCTCAATGGAATTGCTTCTGGATATCGTGTTGCAGAGCACATAATTGTTAGTAAAAACTGATTTCCTGATTTGGTCTTTGGTAAAGGGCCGACACAATCTAAAATGACATGCTCGAAAGGCTCTCCAATTACAGGGATCGGAATCAGTGGAGCAGGCGGGATCTTTTGATTTGGCTTTCCCATTACCTGACACACATGACAGGTATTACAATACTGACAGACATCTTTCTTCAAACCAGGCCAAAAGAAATGCTTTAATATACGATTGTATGTTTTCGTAATTCCTAGATGACCTGATAGCAGATGATCATGAGCCAAACTTAAAACTTGCTGTCTGTAAGCAGTGGGTAACACAATTTGACAGGTAACCTCCCACTCATTATCCATACCAGCGACAGGTCTCCACTTACGTAACAGTAACTCATTGTCTATCACATACTCAGTTTTTCTGTCCTTTACATTTTTTGGATGCTCAGCAGCAGAGAAAAACTTAGTCAAAGAAGGATCATCTCGCTGTGATGCTACCATTCGTTCACGTGTGATAGGTACAGTCAACACTTCTAAATCAGTCACAACTTCAACCATTTGATCAGGTTTCACAACATTAGAACACTGCAACTCAGACGAAGAGGTCTCTTCAGCAAAGAGTGGCAACATGAATGAATCATTCAACGTAATGTCGTTCCCTACTCTTCGCTTTTGCGCGCGCGTCACAACATTTGCGGGAAACACATCCGGAAATTTATCTGCAATATCATTAGCGTTAACAAAACAATCAGGTTTGTCAACCACTTCTACCACGGGTGTCACTTTTCCTCCAGCCAAATCATTGCCAAGAATAAACGTAACCCCCTTCACAGGAAGGGAGGAACGTACCGCAACCTTAACAAATCCTGAAATCAACTCACACTGTAAATGAACGCGGTGTAGCGGCACCTTTAGAATGTCCATTCCAATACCTTGAATTAGTACACTTGAACCACAAGATGTCCGTTCTGACAATGGAAGAACCTCAGACACAATAAATGACTGAATTGCCCCAGTGTCTCGTAAAATCTGGATCTCTTTTTGTTCCTCAGGTCTACCATCTATTGACAGTAAACCTTTCATCACAAATGGTTTAAATCTCTCATCAAACTCATCCGTTTTCTGCACACTATCAGAGCGTACGGGCACTGTTCTCACAAAACCAACTGGTTTTGGTGGTCCAGGTTGTTGTTTTCGTTTTAAAACTAAACAGTCGGCAATTACATGTCCTGTTTTATGACAATAAAAACATTCTCTTGTTTCTTTGGACTGTGGTGTGTTAACCTTAACACGGGAACTCAAATTTTGTGGCGCAGGCAAAGACAGCGTTTTGTCGAATCGAGTCGAAACGAATACACTCTTGTGGGTTAATACAAATTCATCGGCCAAAACCGCAGCTTGGGACAAATCCGTAGCCTTCTGTTCGTTTAAATAAGTGACCACACGTTCAGGTAAGCAATTCTTGAACTCCTCCAAAAGCATCAAGTCCCTTAAAGAATTAAAATCCTTCGCTTTACTCGCAGTCAACCACTTATCGAAAAGCATTCCTTTTTCACGAGCAAATTCTACGAACGTTTGCTGTGCAGTTTTTTTATGGTTTCGAAACCGCTGTCGGTATGCTTCGTGCACCAGTTCATAAGCGCGGAGAATAGCATTCTTCACCGTCTCATATTGTAAGCTATCCTCTACCGGCAGTGCTGAAATAACCGCCTGAGCTTTTCCGACCAACCTACATTGTAATAAAAGAGACCATACCTCCTTCGGCCATTTAAGTGCGGATGCTAGACGTTCAAATGCTGAAAAATAGGTATCCACCTCGGTTTCTCTGAAGTGAGGCACCAAAGCTATGTGCTTACCAACATCAAAGGCAGTTGAAACATCACTTGCAACATGTGAGGTAACGACAGGACCAGACACAACCGAGCCAGAGACAACATCCCTGGACTCCAACTCAAGTTGTCTCAATTTTACCTGTTTTTCAGCCTCAATCTCTAAACTGCGGATCTTGAGACGCATCTCCATATCGGCCTTACGTGTCTCTGCCCGCTCCTGCGCTTCCATCTGCATACGGGCGATTCGGACCTTAAGCCGCACATCGCCACTAGAACCACTGGAAGGCGGAGAAAAGGGAAAAAAGGGCGGCAAGGCAGCCTTGGTCTCGGCCTCCACCTCCACCTCGGAAGCCTCGCTCCGCGCCTTCTCCGACGTAACAGGGCTTTTTGGACACGTCTCCATTGCTGACCGGCCGGCCTCCTCACCATCCGCATCTGTCAACACAAGCACATGAAGTTCAACCAGCCTTTGATGAATAACAGCTTTAATTGTTTTCTTTAGTGCTTGTCTCACCACAGCGATCCCATAGTGGTCAGCGATTTTTAACAAATCATCCTTTCTGCACTTGTCAAATGTGTCCAAGGTTGGTTTAACAATAAATGACTGTAAATCAAATGTACTCATGATTTCTACACTAACGCCACTGTCACTATCACCGTTGGTAATGTACACAAGCGTTTCCTTTTTGTTACCGAAAAATCCAGCATAAAGATATACACACACAATAAATATAAATAACCGGGAAGAATCCAATTGTTTAGATCCCGGACGAGCCCCCATATGTTACGTCCCTTTTTTTGTTTAGATAGGGGTAAGGGAATATAACATTTAAATAAAGATGTGCGTATAACTTAATATGAAGGACCAGGCAATAAAAGGAAAAAGATCGACTCAAAAATAACTCCGCTCAAAAGTATTTATTTTACAGAACCCAAAAGTGAAAGAATGAAGAGAAAATAATATTTACAATATTTACAAACAATGAGAAAAACGACAATTAACAATACTAAACAAAAACAAACAAAGGTGGGAAGGCGAGCTCGAGAGATGCCAAATGAAATAAATAAATAAAACAGAACAAACTACCTAGAAGATCAATGCAACTAAACTAACTACCAAACGAAAAATGTAGAAAAGAAAAGTCTTCGGCGTCAAGACGCCCTAACAAAACTACACTATCTACCATATACCAAAAACTTACAGGGTGTGGCACTCTCCTAAACTAGTGTGTCTAATACAATTCAAAATTGTCCTACGTGGTGCGCAATGTATGTCGCGCGACCTACTAAACTGCTCCCTCCTTCCCAGCCTCACATGCAACGTGATGACTGACAAGGATGAACAGTAAAACAAAAACACTTCACAACCACTATGACAATTGATTAATGCAAGACGATAGACACACAGAAAACAACAGCGAGCCAAACAAATGCAAAATCAAAGTGAGCCAAAAAGCTGGGGACGTGGAAGAGATACGGGTATTTGAAGAAGGTGGAAGAATGGGATTGGATGGGTGAACCGAGACGTCATCATCCTGCAGGAAAACTGACAGGCTGGAGATTGATCCAATGAGTACCTGAAACACACACACACCCACACACACCACCGCAACAACAACAACAACAACAAACTACCCACATATCCCTATTACAACACTCTAAATACGTACATGTACGTAACAAAGTCAACATGGCATTTGCCCGACAAGCTTTTCACAAGTTGACTCAGAAAACAGGCGAGACGATACAACAATTTGCTACTCGCCTGTGGCAAGCTGCAAAAAACTGTGGATTTCAAGCAGACACAGACAATCAGATAAAGAGATCCTATTCTTAGTAAATGCACGTCAGATTACGTTTGTCGGAAATTATTAGACGAAGGCTTGAGTCTACCTGTTGCTCGCTCAGTAGAACTAGGAGACACCTTGAGAGAGAATTGAAGAGCTGTCAGTCATGTCGTTGAAACATGAAACAGGTGCAGTTAATAGAATTGCGCCAAAGAGAGACAGAAAAGAGAAAGGAGTTAAAGGATACACCAGAAACAGACCGGCAGAGAGAAAAGATGAAAAAGTGGATAGGAAATGTTACAGATGTGGACATAAGGACCATTAAGGCAGAGACCAAACATGCCCTGCATGAGGTCAAGTATGTCATAAATTAAATGGAAAATACCATTTTTCAAAGATGTAGAGGAAACGTACTCGGTTACTAACGTAACCTCGGTTCTCTCTAGAAGAGGGAACGAGTACTGCGTAAGTATCTTACGCTAGGGGAAAACCTCTTTTCCACGAGATATTGAAGCCAAAAAATTATCCTATAATTTTATATTATTGCAAAACACATTGCAGCAGCATGCAGACATGGGCGAGACAGCTCGCGCGCCCATTGGCTGCTCTGCGGCAACTGCATCAGCCTACCGAGCGAGGCCTATTCACCTTATTCCGCCCCGCCCACTTTTAATACTTCGCGCTTCCGCATTTTGTCATCCGACTTCCGCTAAACTGACACGGCACATCCGGTAGCTATTTCAGTAGTTAGAAGATTGTTTATAGTTAGCCAAAACTTTATCAAAATGACAAATAACGTTAATACCGTAAATGTTTTAAATTTTAGCACGGAGAAAACTTCGTAGGACTATCAGTTCGTCTCACATTGTCTCATCCATCGTCATTGTTAACGTGGCCAGAGGTAACGTTAACCTATGGGAATATTTAACTACGTCCTGTCAGAAGGAGTTGACGGAGCAGCAATAAAAAATTATTTGTAAATAATAAGGAATGAGAATATTTAGGGTTAAGGATAGGAGATTAGGTAATTGGTTAAATATGAACGATTAAATAAGTTGTATAAAATCAGTTGTAAGAAGTGCTTGATGTTTTCAGGAAGCTAGAGACACCTTCTACTTACCTTCATGTAGATACATTTTACCATTTAAATTTCATAAGTAATAAACCAAGATGGTATTCATTTGCAAACTTAACGTGACTTATTCCTTCTAACTAGAAGACTTAATTAATTTAAGTTTTAAGGGGAATCTACAGAGCTCACATTATATAGTTTTATAATAAATGACTGACAGGTAAAATCTGGTCACATTGTAAAGGATTATAAAAAAAACTTCATAACAGGGAAAATCTGGTCATTGTAAAGGTTTATAAAAACAACTATTCATAACAGGTAACATCTGGTCACACTGTAAAGGTTTATAAAAATAACTATTCATAACAGGTAACATCTGGTCACACTGTAAAGGTTTATAAAAAATAACTATTCATAACAGGTAACATCTGGTCACACTGTAAAGGTTTATAAAAATAACTATTCATAACAGGTAACATCTGTTTTACAAGATTCACAAGGAGGACAAGTTTCACCTTCCTTTCATAGAGGAGATCGGTAATGGTGAAGCCTGTCTGCCATTACTTCATCGCCTGGACGAAGTTATTAAGTGCACGATATTGAAGAAAAATGCGATATGCGATAATAACTCATTAAACAATGTGATATTCGATATGCGATACGATAATGCTTAAAGTATATAAAATTAACTTAAATTAGATTTCAAATTATATAACCTACATATGTGTTTCACATTCTTTTTGTAACAAGAAAACATCCCTTCAACTTGTGAAAGTGAACATCAGTGTTTTACTGTATATAAGATGTGTTATTTTAACATCAGTGTAAACCACGGGGTTCAGGTTATCCTACATTAGGTCTATTTAACAACAGAAACTGAATAATCAAATGTAAAAGTAAAACACTGCTTAGTTTTTCACTTTATGAATTATATAAACTGATTAAAGCTTATTAAAGCTAAAATAAACTATGCATATTGCGATATATACATTTGCGATAATTTGATATATTGTGCTCTACATGTTGTGTTTGGAAACTGCTCTCTGAAACACTTCTCCATGATGTCAAGCCAACGTGAAATCACCTTGCTTACAATGGACTGAGAAACACCAAACCTTTTAGCAAGATCACCCTGCAATAAATTAAAAGGTTAGTTCACCCAAAAATGAAAATTCTGTCAGTAATTACTCTCCCTCATGTTGTTCCAACCCCGTAAGACCTTTGTTCATCTTCGGAACACAAATTGAGAAAAATAATAAAATGGAGGAGTGAGAATGGAGGACAGCTCTCAGATTTAATCAAAAATATCTTAATTTGTGTTTCCGAAGATGAACGAAGGTCTTACGGGGTTGGAACAACATGAGGGTGAGTGATTACTGACAGAGTTTTCATTTTTGGGTGAACTAACCCTTTAAGACGCAGCTTCATCAGAGTCATCAGGAGCTGATACCAAGTGTGTAGCTGAGAGCTGTGTGAACTGGTGAGGTGCACAGCAACTGAGTGGAATGCATCAATGTCGACCCTGTGTAGAGCTGACAAAGGTGGTCGTTTCTCAGCAGAGTTATGTAGTATGGCACTGGCTCAACGCATTGTGTTCCCATTTCGGATGTAGGTGGCTTCAGGTTGAGTTGAGATTGTGGAGCGTAGTTGTGGTCAGAGACAGATGGATCCTCCCATTGTGTTTCTGCATCACAGGTCTGGGGCATGTGGCTGTGATCACCCTCACATTTGTCCACTGCAACACTGACTCTCATCGATGTTCTATGGAAATAATAGAACCATAAACATTTTTACATTAGTACTTAAAATAGATTTAAAAAGTACTTTTTTAAATTAGATTTAAATTAGTAGGGGAGAGTGGGGTAAAGTGAGACATTTTTTACATTTGTTCCCCTCTAAGCGAGCTAAAATGATATATCAGTCAAATTTACACATTTCCCATTAATTAAGGATGGTTCCTAGCAATGGAAATTATTAGAATGTATTCAGGACGAAGGGCAGTGAAAATATGATTGTTTTTAAAAAAGTGGTCTTGTGTCTCACTTTACCCCAGCTTAGGGGTAAACTGAGACAGACCAGAGAAATCAAGGGGGTAAAGTGAACCAGCTGGGGGTAAACTGATCCACTTACTTTTTCCACTCTGAAACTTCCATAACAACATGTTGTAACAGTAAGAATCTTGACAGCTAGCTTGACAACCACACATTCCAGAACTAATGTCGGACTAGTAACAGAATCATGGGGATTGGTCAATTAAGCACATTTTTTTGATGACCCACCGGTGCGCATCCAAGTGAAGGTGCAACGCCCTTGGCATGCTAAGGGTGAATGGCACACTGGAGGAAATTCCTCCTAAAAAAAAAATTAACTATGTCCAAATTATTGTGATACATTTGGATAACTCAATGCAGTCAGACCTCCCCTGGCCAGCCCAGGGAGGGTGGCCCGTCCTGAGCCAGATTCGGATTTGTCCGCCACCGCTGGAGCTCCGTCTGGAGCAAAGTCGGTCCTAAAACGGACCTTTGGGTCTTTGTGGAGGAGGGACAATGCTCCGCTCAGACAAGGAACATGGACCAGAGAACCGTGGTGGTCAGACCGGGTGGGGAAACAGCCTGACCCAGCCCAGAGAAAGTGCACTTTGTGCGGGCGAGACTTCCAGTAAATAGGGTCTGGTTTGGACACCCAGTCCCTCGGTGCCAGGGCGTGCACACCGGTGAACGTGCACCGTCCTGGGTGAGCTAGGGGTGAAAGACACACTGGAGGATATTCCTCCTTGTAAAAATGTCCAAAAATATCTTGTATTTGAAGAAGAGCTCCATGCTCGCAGACCTCCCGGACCTCTCGGGAGACTCAGATGGCCCGTCTGAAACGGATGTCCGCAAAGGTGGCCGCGGGCGCGTCGGGAGGCTTGGATTAGTTGGGGCCCCCCTGGCACATCTTAAGAGCCGAACTTTGCCCTGCGCCTCCCCCCGCTTTGAAAGCACCCTTCCCGGTTACGGCCTCGATCCAGATGCCTCCCGCCCCTGCCCCCGGCGGATGGTTCCTCACGCAGCCTATGAGTGGCCGTGTCGTCTCGAGCCTAGGCCCGAGTGGAGCAAGACCCGTGTGTAGGGAGCCTGCGCATCGCGGTTCACTGTCCGGGGCTTCTCGGTTGATCCCAAAGGTAAACCGTATGCTTGTCGAACAGTCGGTCTGGGTAGACGGCGAAGCGACTCCAGGGGCTTGAGACACCCCTGGAGAAAAAGCGGTGGAGGAAGGTCCTCCTCCGAAAACAAAATGGACAGTGTCCGTGAGGTTGCAGATGGACGAGATTCCCATGCTGACTTCACTCCCTAGCAGGCTCCCAGGGAGAGTGCGGAGCTCCTGTCGGAGCGACCTCGGTCCTAAAACGGACCTTGGGGGTTTTGTCGAGGAGGGGACAAACGCTCCATTCGGACAAGGTGAGAGGGAGAAGGTGCTCCACCTCTTTGCCTCAGCTACTGCACCCCGGGCTACTGATTTTACTTCCCCCTTCTTTTTTTTTCTTTATGAATCTTAGGAGGCTTGACTTGTCAATATTTCTCTCCCTTGCAGCTGCTCTTATAGACTTCTTTCCTTCCTTGACCTCAGCGGCTGCACTCTCCATCTCCTCGAGGGGTGTTTTGGCCCAGGTTTTCTTCCTGGTGTATTGCCTTGGCATGATGGCTTTTCTACTATGTTTATGACATTAAAAATAAAACATATGTCATGTAATATTACATTAAAATATGTTTAAGACTAAACTTAACTTGTGCCTCATGTCTCACTTTACCCCACAGCATTTGTCTCACTTTACCCCACCGCCACATTTTAGAAAAAAACGATCTCTCTTAGCAATTTAGGCTTATCTTCAGCTAGCATCATCACATGGTTTTATATGTTGGTAGTTCATCAACATGTATGATATAAGTTTTTCTGCTTGAATCAATTTGCTTTGGCACAACAGTTGATTAAGTTGACAGCAAACAAATTTACTTTTACGTGCAAAAAAAATATTTTTGTGAAAAAAACATGCTTACTACAGCACCATGAGGTCCTCTCCTTCATGGCCAAGGGGAAATGGAAGGGGCTTGAAAACATAATGGTCATATGACCACAATTGTGTTCCGTTGCCTAGATATAGGGGGTGTCTCACATTACCCGATGTCTCACATTACCCCGTTCTCCCCTACTTAAAATGTAGATTTAAATTAGTAGGCTACTTAAAATGAGAATTAATTAATTTATGATGGCACTCATACTTAGAACAGTGTGAAAAAGAAAGATGCATTAAAAACGAAACAGTATACACACAATCTCCTAACTCTAGGTAGGTCAATATCAATATCTGAATAAGAGATGTAGCTAGCTGGCCTCCTTACAGGAATAATGTGAGCTATTGTAAGACTGTAATGTACCATAATATATTGTACTATCGTGAATATTCATCCATTCTTTATTTCAGACCCTTATCCATATCACAAAGTAAACGAAATATAAGAAATATGACATATAGGTGGCCAATGGTAATCATGCAAGATTCGTTGTATTTTGTGAACGGCTCGTTACTAATGTATTCATAGAACGGACTTCACCTAACGTTAGGCTAACAAGCACATAGATAGGTAAGTTAGGAAACAACAGTTAGGCAAGTTAGCTTACCTGAATCTGACAACCTGTTCAGCACCCGTCGGGACTTTTTTACCAGAACATCGTAGCCGAGCCTTTACTCGGGGTAAGGGTGTTCGTTCGTCAGTTAGTGGTGCGAACACATTAGTGGTACGAACACATTAGTGGTGGAAATTTTGATTCTTTCCAGAGACTCGTTCATTTTCAGTTCGTTCACCAAAATGATTCGTTCACTGATTCGTTCAGTGATAATTTCTTCATATTACATATACTGCAGCAGGTGGCGAAAAAGAGTGTATTTTATGCTATGTTTAACGAACGTATTTACTTGTTACAAAAAAAAAGTGATTTGGCTTTGTTAAAATGTGTGCCTTATTTACTAAATTAATAACATAAGTCTAAATAAGTGGTTCAGATGACCAAACCAAAGTTTTCTTGCATAATTAACATTTTAATTGTTTAGTCAGACATACGTATTCATAAATCTGGGATTATATTAAACGTTGATGTTCTGTATGTTGAATATGAATATAAACAATTATATGTGCACACCTATAACTGCGCTTTGAATGAGATTGAATCACATGCTAAATGACCGATCTACCCAGTACTCTCATTCACGAACGAAAGTACCAGTTAGTTCAATTCGTTCACGAACGAGATCTCTCTCTCTCGTTCAGACTCAAAACAGAGCGATCTCAGTCAGTGATAGGCATATTCGTTCAGTAGATCCAACCAAATAGGCTACATGCCCCTTCACACAGCCCGAACTGAAATGCTATTTGCTGACGTTACGCAAATGAGACCTAACCAATACTGTCATATTTTTTTTTGGTTTGTTTTAGTTTTTAGAGAAGTGCATATGACATGAATAAAACGTAATGAATTCATTTTTGATAATACAAAATGAACACAAGTAGTCAAGTAAATTGTTCAAAGTGCAAAATACCACAAAACTAAGACTAAAACACACAAACAAAATATAAGAAAAGCAGGTAACGAGAAGTGTAAATTTAAATCAAGTAAACAGTCAAGTGCACCCCCCTTAGCTCAAACCAAGTAAAAAATGACGATGTTAATTTGTCTTTGTTATATTTAACCATTAGCTTGCGTTATTAACCTGTTTTCATTACAATGGTAAAGTGTAAATTTCTTTCTTTGATGCAAACATGCTAACTACACAAACCTAGCTCTATCGGTTCGCCATCATTATCGTTCAAACAACTGGTTATTTTCGTTCATGAACGACATACCAGTTCGTTCAACTCGTTCACAAACGATAAGATCTCTCTCGTTCAGACTCAAAAGCAACTCGGTCACAGTCAGTGAAGGGCGTATTCGTTCACTACATCCAACAAATCACATGCTCCGTCACATCTCATACTCGAAGGCTATTGGCTCGAGCTTCATTCTTTGACAGGTTGAAAACACCGGTTCACTGAGCTGCGCATGCGCTGCTAATAGCGCCGCGCTGCTGTGGAGGGAGGGATTTCACATTTCAGTGAACGAGAAATATGAGTCAATGGATTACGTGAACGAGAACGATTCGTTCACCTAAAGGATTCGTTCAAAAAGAACGATTCGTTCACGAACGTAACATCACTAGAACACATATAACACACATGGTACGAACACACAGCGCTTGGGTGAGCACTTCAAGTTTAGCGCCTTCCGCCATTGCCTCAGGTGCTCCTCGTGTAAATCGTAAAGTACCACAACACTCCGATCGCTTTAGCCTACATTGTGTTCGTAACACCGTTGGTTAAATTGTTCTATCCTCTTAATCCAATTGTTATGGCAGCCCCTAACTGAGCATATAATACTTTACATATTTTACCGTTACAACTATAGAATTAAGCTAGAAACTAGCGTAGGTCGTTTCAGCCGGAAGTTGAAGTCCCGCTCAGCCGGAAGTAAGATGACAAAATGAGCGTAATGGCGTCGCCCTTGTTGTCATGGAAAATAAGGTGAATAGTGACGTCAGACCAATGAGGGCGCTTCGCGCCCACTGCGTCATGTCCCGCCGAAACGGGCGTGGCTTAGGCCTATAAAAGGAAGCTCGGGGCAGCTGATCCCTGGTTTTTCATCGCCGAAGCGAACCAGAGTGTGTTGCATGCACGGCAAGATAAGCAGTACTCGTTCCCTCTTCTAGAGAGAACCGAGGTTACGTTAGTAACCGAGTACGTTCTCTTACGAGAGGTCTCTCGTACTGCGTAAGTATCTTACGCTAGGGGACCCAATGCAAAACGGTGTGCGTGCTGGGATCTAACACCAATAAACCTGAAGGCGAAGCCCAGGATTTACAGTGCATAATCACCAGGGGAACTCACAGAGAGTCCTGGAAAGAGGAGGGGGAACCACTCTATCCATATACAGCAGCGTTCATAGACGCAAGTGTTTATTGTAACATCACACAGACAGGGCGGGATCCGGCCTGAACTGATGTGGGAAGATGCGGGTCTTACGCAATTTTGCCCATAGCATATACAGTCGGCAGTGCGCAGCGCTCCGCGACCTCAGTGTCCTGAATCAGCGAAACAGACAGCACTGATTCGTCTACACCGACAACAGCTTGGCCTGTAAGGCGGGAACCTCCAGGTTATAAAACCTTATAAATGTAGACGGTGAGGCCCAGCCCGCCGCCATACATATGTCTTGCAAGGAAATCCCGCTAGACCAAGCCCACGAAGAGGCCACGCCTCTCGTGGAGTGCGCTCTGACACCCAACGGGCACTGTAAGCCCTTGGCAGTGTATGCCAGCATTATGGTGTCAACTATCCATCTGGATAGGCTCTGTTTCGAAGCAGCCAGTCCCTTGGAACGTCCGCTGAGCGAAACAAACATCTGCTCTGTCTGTCTAAAAGCAGACGAGCGAGACACATAAGCTCTTAGCGCCCTAACTGGACAAAGAAAGCTTGCGTCCCCTTCCTCGTCAGAGACCGGTAGGGCGGACAGGGAAATGACCTGAGCCCGAAACGGTGTGTTGAGGGATTTTGGAACGTAACCATGCCTAGGTTTGAGTATGACTCGAGTCATTCGGCCCAAATTCTAAGCACGCCGCACTCACCGAGAGCGCGTGTAGGTCACCTATGCGCTTCACTGAAGCGAGAGCCAGTAAGAGCACTGTTTTGAAAGACAAGTGTTTGAAGTTAATTGTTTGGATAGGCTCGAATGGGTCACCTTTCATGGCTTCCAACACCGTAGAAAGGTCCCACACAGGGACTGAGGGAGGTCTGGGAGGATTCAGCCTCCTAGCTCCCCTGAGGAAGCGGATGACTAAATCGTTCCTTCCTATTGACTGACCAAGCGTTGATTTAGAAAACGCTGCTATGGCCGCCACATAGACTTTGAGCGTGGAGGGGGCTCTGCCCTTATCCAGCAGCTCTTGTAGGAAGGAGAGAACCTCCGTCACCCCACAGTTTAACCCTCTGGGGTCTAGGGTGTTTTTGGGGTCCTTGGGATGTTCTGATATGCCCTGACATTTGTGCTTTTTTCAGTTATTTATAAACATGATAATGGCAAAGGTGTAAATTCACTCTATATAGCACAAACAGGGCTACCATAATATGTAAGCCACATGTATGTAGATGTTTGTATTTTTAAGAGAATAATGTTTATGCGTGGTTATTGAAAAAAATAAAAATGAAAGTTGCTGAAATAAGACCACAAAACTCATACTAAATATGTGTCAATAAGACTTTTGACTAATGGATGTTGTCGCTTCGAGTTCTGGCTTCAAAATTATGTGAAAATAGTCTTGCTTTATCGTTCACATAAAACAATACATTGATTTAAATTGGGTAAGACAGGTTTTGCTTGGAAAGCCAATATGCGAGGGGGGCGTGAACGAGGAGTGGTTTACACCTGAGAATACAATGTCCCACCCACTCTGCATAATGAGCCATTCATTCAGGTGTGACACTGACTGAGCCACAATGCAAGGACAAAAGATATATTTAGAAGAAGACTTATATTGACCATTTAAGATTTTGCTTACATCTATCTTGTAAATATCTTTTGCTATTTTATTATAAAAGGTTACAATTACAACAATAATTACAATTTCAACAATATTTCAAGTGTACTCTTTCTTTGTAAAAAATGATTATAGGCCTACATTTTATTATGTATTCATTAGTTTGAATATAGCCAACATTGGAACATCTAACATCTTAGTTGATGACTTTATTTTTGACAAAAATAGTATTATATATTTATATATATATATATATATATATATATATATATATATATATATATATATAGAACATATGAGCAGAAATTGCTAAACAAAAGCTTATTTGATGTGGCAGTATATTCTACAGTAAAAACTGTACCCAAATCTAGTCAACAGAATGTTGTCTTTCATATTTTGCCTGACTGTAACATTGTTTTTATGAAATATTAGGGCATATAAATGTTAATTTGCAGTTTAATACGTTGCTTATACAAATAGCCTACATTTTATTTCAACATATTTCAGTCGATTTTTACTCATCTCAATATAGCAATACAGTTTGCTAAAACATCATCATTCATTCACACACGCGATTTAAATTTAAACTGTCTTTTTGCGAGCTGTGGTAAACAGCGTGCATCTCTGCCGTTCATTCATTCACAAACAGAAACCCAATTCACTTGAGAAGGAAAAAAACTTACTACAGTATTCCTCAGCTCAGTCGGATCCTTGCTCCTCGAAATACCCGCACTTCTGAGGTATTTTCCATTATTATTATTCCTCACAGCGCTGCGAGACGGTGTAAACAAGTAATGATCTGAATAAACTTGTGTTTTCTCGAGCTGATATGGGGGCGTTCTCCTTGGCCGGACACATTACATTTGAACGAGCTCTAATGAGCTCGACTGGAATCGCTCTCTTTTAATACAGATTTCACAAGATGAGAATATTTGTTTTTTATATAAATTACTTCATTTAAAAGAAGAGAATTCAAGCTTCATGCCTGTTTGACTGAGTATTCGCTGAGTTACAGTTCATTTTCGGACGCGTTTCAGAATGGACTTAACTGACAGAGAGAAGGCAGAACTCGCATCACGTTTATTTTTCTTTATTTGGCAAAAAGCACAACACTTTGTTTTTATTGTGAGTATACACAAAAATAATACACATTTAACAGAATCGATTGATGTATGAAACTTGTTTGTAATGTCAAAGTCAACAGAGCAAAATTAATTTCTTTTGAACTGATAAGAAAAAAAGCGAGCTGGTATCGCCGGCGATACCGCCGACCCCAGGGGGTTAAGGGTGAAAAGCCCCGAGCTGTGCACCAGCCGGAGAATACCGACCACTTTGAGGAATAGAGCCGTCTGGTAGACGGAGCTCTAGCCTGAGTGATAGTATTTAGCACTCCCTCTGGGAGGTCAGCGGGTACCCGTTGAGCGCCCATACATGAAGGGACCACAGCTCCGGGTAAGGATGCCAAATCGAACCCCTGGCCTGAGAGAGGAGGTCCCTCCTCACTGGCACTGGCCATGGGGCAGTGTCCGCTAGCTGCATCAGAACTGGGAACCACGGTTGGTTCTTCCAGAGCGGCGCTACGAGCAGCACTGAGCATCTCACTTCCCTGATCCGTTCTATCACCTGAGGCAGAAGAGAGACAGGGGGGAAAAGCATAGAGCGGGCAGCGCGGCCACGTTTGGGCCAGCGCGCTCTTGCTCTTGGAGAAAAATTCCGGGCAGTGAGCGTTTTCATGAGACGTGAACAGGTCCACTTTCGCTCTGCCGAATCTCTCCCACAACAGTTTGACTGTATGTGGGTGTAGAGACCATTCGCTCGCCGGAAGGTTGTTCCTGGACAGTCTGTCTGGCCCCAAATTCTGTAGCCCAGGCACGTGCACTGCTCTCAGCGAGCACAGGTTGCGCTGAGCCCATAACAGGAGGCGTTCCGCCAGCCTGTATAACTGAGACCGCCCTGGCGATTTATGTAAGACACCACCGACATGTTGTCCGAGCGGACTAAGACGTGGTGGCCCTTTATCTGAGGACAGAAGTGCGTCAGCGCGTTGTCCACTGCCAGCATTTCTAGGCAGTTGATATGTTGAAGCTTTTCCCGTTCTGACCACTGGCCAAAGAACGGTCTGCCCTCGAGCAGCGCTCCCCATCCCGAGGTGGAGGCATCCGTAGACACCACTTTCACCCTCGAGGAAGTCCCCAGGCTTACACCTGATTGGTACCAGTCGTTCGCTTTCCAAGGTTTCAGAGCTAAAACGCAAGTCTGATCGACCTTGAGACGAAGCTGACCGGATGCCCACGCTCTGCGCGGTACTCGCGCTTTTAGCCAGAACTGCAGCGGGCGCATGCGGAGCAAACCCAGCTGAAGAACTGATGATGCTGAGGCCATGAGACCCAGCATCCTCTGAAATTTCCTGAGCGGGACGGTCGCGCCACAGCGGAAAAAGCTCTCTGCGCGCTGAATGTCTAGTGCGCGCTGTGATGACAGCCGCGCTATCATAGACTGCGAGTCCAGTTCTGTGCCCAGAAAAGATATCATCTGACTGGGGTTCAGAGAACTCTTTGCCCAATTGACTCTTAGACCTAGATTCTCGAGGTGTTCGAGTAAAACGGTCCTGTGCTCTACGAGCTCTGAGTGAGATTGAGCTAGAATCAGCCAATCATCCAAATAGTTCAACACTCGCATGCCCCGGAGTCTGAGGGGTGCGAGCGCTGCGTCCATGCACTTCGTAAATGTACGGGGTGCTAGGGACAAGCCGAACGGTAGGACTGTGTACTGATAAGCCTGGCCCTCGAAGGCGAATCTCAAGTATCGCTTGTGACGTGACGCTATCTGTATTTGAAAATACGCGTCCTTCAGATCTATCGACATAAACCAGTCTCCTCGGTGAATCTGCGCGAGGATTTTTCTGGTCGTGAGCATTTTGAATCGCTGTTTCGCCAATGCTTTGTTCAAATGTCTTAGATCTAGTATGGGTCTGAGACCCCCGTCTTTCTTCGTTACCAGGAAGTATCTGCTGTACAGCCCCCCTTCGCTTTGAGCTTGAGATAAAGGCTCTATTGCCCCTTTTCCCAACAGCTTTGATATTTCGGTTTGAAGTAGGTGTGCTACTTCTGATTTCACCGTGGTTCCGACGCGCGCCGTCACACGGCGAAGGCGTCGACAAAACTGTAGCGAATAGCCTCCTTTTATAATGTCTAGCACCCATTCCGAAACCCCGGGAAGCGCTGCCCATGCATCTGCATGGGTGGCCAGGGGTTGAATGCGAAGCACGCTCTGCTCGCTTGGCGGCAGAAGCGCTTCGGTGCGTTGTAACATAGGCGTTATGCCCGTGACATCACAGCGGGCAGAATGCCCGCGCTCGACCCCGCCACGGTGTTTAACCAAGTGAGGGAGGGCTGGGCGAGTCCCGTGGGACAATGGGCAGTGGGCATCTTCTCTACACTTAAAGCACCATCGGCCGTGGCCGGGACACCAGAAAATACACTCTTTATGGGATTTATCTGGGTAGCCATAAAAACGGCTTTTGTGTGCAGGCAAGCGGGCAGCGGGCAGCTGCGGAACTGGAGCGCTTCGGGAGGAAGTGCTTAAAGGCCTGTGACGCTTTCTGCACCTCGGCGAATCTCTCTACGAAGTCGTTGACAGAGGATCCGAAGAGACCAGCAGAAGAAAGCGGGGCGTCGAGGAACGCGGTGCGCTCAGACTCAGACATCTCCGAGAGCGTCAGCCATAGATGTCTCTCAGCAACGGTGAGAGAAGCCATGTTCTGTCCTATGGCCTGTGCAGCAGACTTAGTAGCGCGGAGAGCGAGGCTCAGAGTCGCCATAGGCAGTAGCTCGCAGTGAGGGCAGCCGCCGTCAGCAAGCGCGAGCGCTGCATGATCTTCACCCAGGCAGGAAACGCAGATAACATGGCGGTCCCCGTCGCTGAGTGGGGCTCTGCACGAGCCGCAGGAAGGCATCTTGAAAAAGACGCAAGCTCTTTTAGAGTGTGTGTCGCGCCAGCAAACACACACACACACACACACAGAACAGAGAGTAAAAGGATATAGGCGCCGGATAGCGCAGCGGGAGCGGCAGTAGAAGGCGGCGTGGCCAGCGGCTTCAGGTGATGGCTCGTCCCGCTGAAAGGCTTCTTCAGACGGCGCGGCTTCTCTCTTGGGATCCAACGATGCGTGAGCTTCGCTGAAGAGATGAAAAATCAGGGATCAGCTGCCCCGAGCTTCCTTTTATAGGCCTAAGCCACGCCCGTTTCGGCGGGACATGATGCAGTGGGCGCGAAGCGCCCTCATTGGTCTGACGTCACTATAGGCCTCGCTCGGTAGGCTGATGCAGTTGCCGCAGAGCAGCCAATGGGCGCGCGAGCTGTCTCGCCCATGTCTGCATGCTGCTGCAATGCGTTTTGCAATAATACAAAATTATAGGATAATTTTTTGGCTTCAATATCTCGTGGAAAAGAGGTTTTCCCCTAGCGTAATATACTTACGCAGTGCGAGAGACCTCTCGTAAGAGAACTGATCATGCATTTGTTGTCCAGGAGAATACAATGTCAGAGAGGCTGTCTTTCCTTGTGGGTGGAGTAAAATTAAGTGACTCAGGAGCCACAAATAATGTGATAGATGAAGACACCTGGGAGGAATAAAATTAGATGCAAGTCCTACATTCCTGAAACTGAGAGAAAGCTCTACTTATACTCCTCAAACCAACCTCTAGCAGTCAAGGGTGCATTCAAATGTGAGGTGAACATATCCAACAGAACAGAGCAGGCTGAATCCATTTTGATACGAGGGAACGGAGAACCCTGTTCTGAAGAGAGACAGCTGTTAGACTGGGAATGTTAAAAATAGGCGCTGACATCTCTGCTGTGACGGAAATAAAGCAAGCACTGCAACAAAAGTATCCAGAAGTGTTCAGTGGGGTCGGCAGGTTAAACACCAACCAGGTTACCTTACACATAGACACAAGTGAGAAACCAGTAGCGCAGCCGCTCAAACGCATTCAGTTTAACCCTTGTGCATCAATTTAAAAAAGTTACTCATAGGTCCAAAGAGGACAAAAATGTCCATGTCAAAAAACTGTCATAAAAAGTTGAAGCTTGGAAGCACAGACTTAACTTTGGTATCATTTTAAAGAATACCCTTGGCAGATTATTGCTGAAGTTCAATTTTTTTTATAAGTAAATCCAAAAAAAAGTTATATAGGTTTAAGTTTATGAAGATTTTTTTAATTATTATTTTATATAAAATATATATTTTATGAAACAAGTTGAACTCTAAAACGGCTAGAAAATCAAAGCCATAAATCTAAATAAGTTGTGTTCCAAATTTGAGCTTGATATCTCAAAAAATGAGCTTTCAGTAAGATTTTGTTTGGGCGCAGTACTAAACTTTCCCCTATGGATGCCAGCAAAACTCCACTGGTGAACACAGCGATTGGCTTTGTTATTTGCAGTTGAGTTTTTCTCTCTCAATACTACAAACACATGCACACAAACACATTTTTTTTTTAGAACACACATACCAACCACACTCTGACATCCATACCAACACACGCACACAATTATCATTGCATAATTTATCCAACTGGCTCTATAATAGCTCAAAATTCACGCAGTTAACATTAAAAAAAAAAAAAAAAAACTTACTCATAGGTCCAAAAGGGACAAAAATGTCCAAGTCAAAAAACTCTCATAAAAATGTTATGCTTGGGAGCAAATACTTAAGTTTGGTCTCATTTTAAAGAAGACCCTTGGTAGATTGTTGTTGAAGTGAAAAAAGTGCAACCAAAAAAATTTTATAGAAGTTTAAGTTTATGAAAAATATTTATGAACATTATAATCAATATTTTATATAAAATATAAATAAGTATTTTGTGTAACTAGTGCAACATTTTTTTTTTTTAAATGAAATGGGGGTGAAATAGTAAAATTACAATAAAAATAGACACCTGTGCCAAAACTAGATGTACCGCATGGCGGTACAAAATATGACCGCCGCTCAGGCCTGCACTGGCTTTCCACAAAAAGAAATGACGTGGAGCAATTTGGCTGTATTGCGTGTTTATGTATATACCTAAAAAAAGTAGTAGTATGTGCATGTCTGTCTGTGTGTGTGTGTATGTGTGTGTGTTTGTGTATGTGTGTGTCTGTGTGTGTGTGTGTGTCTGTGCGTGTATGTATGCGTGCGTACATGTGTGTGCGCGTGTGTGTTTGTGTGTGTGTGTCTGTGCATGTGGATTTGTACTGTATGTGTGTGTATGGGTGTGTGTCTGTGCGTGTGGATGTCAGTGTGTGTGCATGCTTGCGTTTGTTTGTATTCCTGCATGTGTGTGTGTGACAGTTAGGGTTGCCAACTTCAGAAAAGGAAAATGCGGGACAATCGTGGTTATTTATAGGAAAATGAGGGACACTCAAAATATTTGTACTGTATCACACAGTGTACGTCATTTCAGTGTCTGCAGTTAAGTTTGTGTTTAAAAGGTTATCAGACATAAACACATTTGTATTGCTTAACCTATTTATGTATTTAATTCTAAAAATAATTTTAATGTCATACATGAAAAAAGTCACATTACAAACAAACCATAGTTCAAAATAACAGCATTTATCTAAAATAGAAAGCTTTTTTAACATTATACACTAGGCTTACAGTTCAAAAGTTTGGGGTTAGTAAGATTATTTTTTGGGAAAAAAAAGAAAGAAAGTAATTGCCTACTTTTATTCAGCAAGGATGCATTACATTAATCAAAAGTGACAGTTAAGATAATGTTACAAAAGCTTTCTATGTACTTTCTAAAAGCTTTAAAACATTAATAATAATCAGAAATGTTTTTTGAGCATATTATTCCCTCAGGTAGATTACATGTTTTCTTGCGTGGCTGGATGTTAGACTCATGAACAATAATCACGTTGTTTGCATTCGCCAAAATTGATTAGCCGAAATCAAAACGTGGACAGTGAAAGGAAATTACCGTTAGCGCGAGACGAGTCCGGCTTGAAGCGGAAGCGACCAGACGGCAGAGGATGTTCGCAAATCAAACAATGATTTGTCTCAAAACAGTGATTAAAAAAAGCTGTGATTGGATGATGACAGGTGTCGGTGATCATTCTCAAGTGTCGTGGTCAGCACTGCTGCTGTTGCTGTTGTATCAGTCAGTGGTTTATCAGCTTGTCAAAAAACGGGACACGGGAGGTCACGCACGGGACAAATAAATTAGGCCCAAAATGCGGGACGTCCCGCGGCTCCCGCCTAATTCGGGACAGTTGGCAACCTTAGTGACAGTATCATCCTAAACCAGCAACCCTTCGCTCAACAGCACCATCTACAGGCCGATGAGTGTACAGTCACTAAATGTGCACATAAATGAATTTATTTTTTACCCCCCCATGGATGAAATTCTACGAAACTTAGCATACCCCCAGAGGATGTCAAGTTAATCATACACATGAAATATGGTGCATTTCTGAACATCTCAACTGAAGATAGGGGCGATTAAAGCAGAATAATATTGCATTTTCATTTTTTATGGGAGGGGCGCAAATCACAAATGAGTGATTATGGGCTAGGTTGATGTGGGCCCTTAAGACCAACATACCATAAAAATTTCTTCATCCTCGGTTCCACGGTTCAAGTAGTTATTTAGGAAAAACTGCATTTTTTGGGTTTGGGGGGGCCCAGCGCGGGGGGGGAGTGGCCCCCGGGGACCAAACGAAATTTTTCCGTAAAAGTCTAGTGGGGCTACATGCTCACCAAATTTCATGTTCCCCGGTGTTTCGGTGTCCCTGGTATCGTTGACGAAAAATTCACGGGGGGCCCAGCGCGGGGGGGGGGAGTGGCCCCCGGGGACCAAACGAAATTTTTCTGTAAAAGTCTAGTAGACCAACATACCATAAAATTTTCTTCATCCTCGGTGCCACGGTTCAGGTAGTTATTTAGGAAAAACTGCATTTTTTGGGTTTGGGGGGGCCCAGCGCAGGGGGGGAGTGGCCCCCAGGGACCAAACAAAATTTTTCCGTAAAAGTCTAATGGGGCTACATGCCCACCAAATTTCATGTTCCCCGGTGTTTCGGTGTCCCTGGTATCGTTGACGAAAAATTCACGGGGGCCCCAGCGCGGGGGGGGGAAGTGGCCCCCGGGGACCAAACGAAATTTTTCCGTAAAAGTCTAGTAGACCAACATACCATAAAAAATTCTTCATCCTCGGTGTCACGGTTCAGGTAGTTATTTAGGAAAAACTGCATTTTTTGGGTTTGGGGGGGCCCAGCGCGGGGGGGGGAGTGGCCCCCGGGGACCAAACGAAATTTTTCCGTAAAAGTCTAATGGGGCTACATGCCCACCAAATTTCATGTTCCCCGGTGTTTCGGTGTCCCTGGTATCGTTGACGGAAAATTCACGGGGGCCCCAGCGCGGGGGGGGAAGTGGCCCCCGGGGACCAAACGAAATTTTTCCGTAAAAGTCTAGTAGACCAACATACCATAAAAAATTCTTCATCCTCGGTGTCACGGTTCAGGTAGTTATTTAGGAAAAACTGCATTTTTTGGGTTTGGGGGGGCCCAGCGCGGGGGGGGAGTGGCCCCCGGGGACCAAACAAAATTTTTCCGTAAAAGTCTAGTGGGGCTACATGCCCACCAAATTTCATGTTCCCCGGTGTTTCGGTGTCCCTGGTATCGTTGACGAAAAATTCATGGGGGGCCCAGCGCGGGGGGGGGAGTGGCCCCCGGGGACCAAACGAAATTTTTCTGTAAAAGTCTAGTAGACCAACATACCATAAAAATTTCTTCATCCTCGGTGCCACGGTTCAGGTAGTTATTTAGGAAAAACTGCATTTTTTGGGTTTGGGGGGGCCCAGCGCGGGGGGGGGAGTGGCCCCCGGGGACCAAACAAAATTTTTCCGTAAAAGTCTAGTGGGGCTACATGCCCACCAAATTTCATGTTCCCCGGTGTTTCGGTGTCCCTGGTATCGTTGACGAAAAATTCATGGGGGGCCCAGCGCGGGGGGGGGAGTGGCCCCCGGGGACCAAACGAAATTTTTCTGTAAAAGTCTAGTAGACCAACATACCATAAAAATTTCTTCATCCTCGGTGCCACGGTTCAGGTAGTTATTTAGGAAAAACTGCATTTTTTGGGTTTGGGGGGGCCCAGCGCGGGGGGGGAGTGGCTCCCGGGGACCAAACAAAATTTTTCCGTAAAAGTCTAGTGGGGCTACATGCCCACCAAATTTCATGTTCCCCGGTGTTTCGGTGTCCCTGGTATCGTTGACGAAAAAATTCAGTAGATGACGAAAAAAAACCAAAAAAAAAACTTTGACAATCCCTATATGACCGCTTTCGCTAGCTACGCTAGCGGCGGTCATAATTAATGCAGTTAACATTAAAAAAAACTTACACATAAAAATGTTATGCTTGGGAGCAAATACTTAAGTTTGGTCTCATTTTAAAGAAGACCCTTGGCAGATTGTTGTTGAAGTGAAAAAAAAAAAAAAAAAAAAAAAGTGCAACCATGAAAAATGTTTATGAACATTATAATCAATATTTTATATAAAATATATATTTTATGAAACATTTGGAACTCTAAAACTGATATAAATTCAAAGCCATAAATCTAAACAGGTTGTGTTCTGAATTTGAGGATGATATCTCAAAAAATGAGCTTTCAGTAAGATTTTGTTTGGGCGCAGTACCAGACTTTCCCCATTGGATGCCAGCAAAACTCCACTGGTGAACACAGTGATTGGATTTTCGATTTGCAGTTGAGTTTTTCTCTCTCAAATATTATGTTACGTCCTATGAGTGTCTAGGGTTCTTTTAACAGAACGTAACATTTTACAATTTTAAAGAGCATTTGTCTCGGCCCTGCCACAGCACCACAACAACAAGATTCTTTTTAACTCTTTTTTTATTCAAAAGGCTCTTAACATAGCTTAGGGAAGAAACAAAGGCTTCAGAAGGGGGCAATGCCAAAATAATAAACAAAAAGCCAGATCTACCTATTCTTAATAAGCCTTACAAAGAAAATACAAATAAATAACAGAAGTCTAAACTCACTCCCTGCCTAGCCACAAAACAGGAGAAAAAAGGGGGTTACAAAAGTAAAATGGCGCCCGCCTCCCTACAGTTCCCAAGTCACCAACAAAAGAAAATGACAACAAACAATCTGGAGAATAACAGCTTTGGAAGGAACATAAATCAAAGGTGGCTTTACAACTTAAAAGGTTTTAAGATTGAGGCGTCTCACAATCAAGCAGACCCTTCAGCAACAGCATTCAACAGTGAGCAGGCTACAGCACAGATCCACAACAAGGGCACACCAGCTCCAAACAACAGGACCGGGCAGGACACAGACCATGCTCTGGAGAAGAGTTCTCCACGATTCAGAGTTCTGCTGGATTTTATGCTGCTTCCCTCCTGGATGGTAAGCAGGTGCAGCTGGAGACGCAATCAGCTACCTGCCAGACGAAAGAGTGGGAGGAGCCAAAGGAGAGCAAGAGACACAACAAAAACAACAGAAAGATTAAAGCTGCAAGCAGCCTTTCCGGGGCCAAGCCCTTCTGGTTGTTTGGCTTGTTTGGATACATTATTTTTTACTAGGAATCTTTTGAACATTGCACAATTCACATGGTTTAACATTTGCTACACATTGGAAATGATTTAACAATCTTCAAAGTTAAAGCCTTTTGCTTTACTTAGTATTTGGTTTACACTCATACACTGTGGTTTGCTTAATAATTTTACAGAGACTTAAGATGTTGAAGGTAGAATCGCTGTAGCACAATGCGGAGCCAGAAGAGCAAAACATCAGAAATGTAATGTACATCAAGCACAGCAAGTACTGTAAGCACATCAATTACAGCAGCACAGCTAGCATTTAAGCACCAACAACAGTGCAGAGCCGGAAGGAATTTAAATGACTATTTTATACACAATTTCTAAGTCGCCCCACACTGGTCTCGAACCCACAACCAGAATGGTTCGGGATTCATGACGCATGGTTGAACCACTTGTGCCACCCAGAGGACATGTTTTACAAAGCTGCAGAGGAGAGGCTTCAGTGTATGAATGAGCACACAAAATCATGTTAACGAGATTAGCATGCTAAGCTAGCTTAATGCTAATGTAGCTTATGGTTATCCTGATAGCTGAAGAGCCACATTAGAAAGAATGGCATCTGGTTAGCATGCTAACCAATGATTATGCTAAGCTAACAAGCATAAGGCAACAAACACAGGCTAGGTCAACTTTGGAGACGAATATCTTGAGAACGGTAGCGAATATCAAAAATCTGTTCACTCACTTCTGTGCGGCTTACTCCAAAGAACATCTGATCATAATTTGGGCAAAATTGAGCAAGATTTGAAAGAGGAGTAGCGAAAAAAATGTTTTTCATTTGTTCCAATATGGCGGACAGTCACATTGTTGGAAAATGACAAATGAGATGTCGTCGGAATCGGCATAAGCCAAAGAACGTAGTGACATAAAGAAATCAAAATTTGAACAATGTTTTCAAGAGTTATAAGCATTTTTACAAAATACCTTATATCTCTGGAACACTAGGTGGCGCTGTGCTCAATCTTCTCATGGACCTTCAGGACATTGTGTCGATGATCCATACTAAATTTTGTGAAGATATGTCAAATAGTTTAAAAGTTATTGCAAATTATGACAAAATTCAAAATGGCGGACACGTGGTTCATCCGATCTTGGATAATTCGGTATCCACGGATTCAGCATGATGCAAGGAATCCATAGATACCACATTTATGATTTTGATTTTTGGACAAAATTAGACCAATTTTGAAGGAGGAGTAGCGAAAAAACTGAATACTGTACTTTTCAAAATGGCTACTACTGTAATGGGTGGAGTCTTAATGTAAGATATTGGTTCTGATCAGCATGATGAGATGAATCAGGTGTACTAAGTTTCATGTCTCTAGATCAAAGGGTTCAAAAGTTATAACCATTTTAATGTTTAATTTTTTAACTGGTGGTGGCACTATAGAGTTGGTCCTAGAGACACCAAATTTGGTCCAATTACTATTCATGGCCATCTCTATCACTGTGCCAAATTTCATCATTTTCCTATGTACGGTTCATAGGGCTGCCATAGACTTCCAGAGGAGGAATAATAATAATAAGAAAACTAACAGATACAATAGGTGCCTCAGCCCCTTCGGGGCTTGGCCCCTAAAAAACATACCACAGTACAATAATAGCTCACAAAAATATACGTCTTTAGACGTAACAATTACAAGCACACAAACACACTTTTTATTTTATTACACACATACAAACCACACTTAGACATCCATACCAACAAACCCACACAATTATCGTTGCATAATTTATCCAGTTGGCTCTATAATATGCCGAAGCAGAAAACAGGAATAAAGCGAGTATTTGCTTTATAGGCCTAACCTGAAAAAATGGCACCATCTGATAAAAAATTGTAAAAATGTCAATTTTGAAGCCTTGCCAACAGAATGAAAGCCTATTAAAAAAGACTGCATCATTTTATAGTTAAACGGCACAGGAATTAAAAAATGCAGTTTTAATGGGTTTCAATGGGGCCATTTTTGTCCAAAAGGTCCTGAGAGGAAGTATTTTGTGTAACTATTGCAAAATAGATTTTTTAAAGGAAATGGTGATGAAATAGTAAAATTCCAATAAAAATACACACCCGTGCCAAATTTTATGCAGTTAGCATTAACACAGGCAAAGTGATCAAAAAAACAAAACTGAAAAGGACAAAAATGTCCTCAAGGATGCACAAGGGTTAATCTGAGGAGAGCGGTAGAGCGGAAAATAAAGGAGCTAATGGACATGACATCACTGAACCTGTCAGAGGTCCCACAAGGTGCCAAAGGCCAACTCAGAGATAAGATTGTGTCTGGACATGAGGCAGGCTAACTGTGCCATAGTGAGGGAGCGTTACCCCATCCTTACTGTGGATGAGATTGTCCAAGGCGTCAATGGCTCAACTATATTCAGTAAGCTGGATTTAAAATGGGGTTACCACCAGCTGGAGCTCAGCCTTGATCTCAAAAAGGGGAAATGGTGCCAATATGCAATGTGAGTCACTGTCTAAAAGAGGCCCTGGCTCTCATGTGGGCATGTCTAGAGAGACTCCATGCTTATATTTATGGACGAGAATTTGAGCTGGTCACTGACCACAAACTGCTAGAGGCCATATACAGCCCCCGTTCAAACCCTGTGCCCATATAAAACAGTGAGTACTCCAACTACAGCCATACAATTTCTGAGTCACATACTTACCTGGCAGACAGAACTTTTCAGACCCGTTGTCAAGATTGCTGGGGGAACATCAAAAACTGAGAGACACATACACAAGTCAGAGGAATATGTCAGGTTTATTTGCAGTGAGTACACCTAATGCTTTGACCACCAGAAAGGTAGAAGAGGCCTCTGAGAGCGACCCAGAATTGAAAGAAGTGCGTTTTGCAGGTAACAGCGGACACTTTGAGAACTGTAAAGCATATGCTCCAATAGCCAATGAGCTGTGCTGTATTGACCATTTGGTCCATAGTGGTACACACATAGTGGTACCAAAAGCATTACAACCTAGGGCACTGGCACTAGCGCACGAAGGACACTTAGGAATTGTGGGCACTAAACAGCACCTCCGGTCCAAAGGGTAGTGGCCAGGTATGGATAAAAACGCAGAGAAGCACTGCAAGTCATGTCATAGGTGCCTAAGTACTAAATACTAAGGCCCACACCACTGCCAGATGGACCCTGGCAGGATTCGGTCATAGACCTGTTAGGCCCACTCCCGACTGGTCACTCCATACTTGTGGTGGATTATTATAGTCGTACTATTGTATTATTGATGTACCGATGTTGACAACATCAGAAAAAAATCATAGACAGCCTGGAGTCTATATTTAGTAGACACCTGTTACATGTACGTCAGATCAAGCACCTCAGTTCAGATCTTTAAAATCTTCAGTTTAGTATGTTCTATGGGAGCAATGGCATTAAACATGTGAAAACTACTCCCAAATGGGCTCAGGCTAACGGGGAGGTGGAACACTGTTACATGTGCATGTAGTTTGACTGGTTACTATTTCCTTTCCTAATGTCTGTCTGCCCTCTAGTGGTTGGAAGTGTATTTTGTGTCTTATTAGGAGCAGATTCTCTACACCTGTGGACCGTGTAAGAGGAGCGTGGATATAAGGAGCCCCGTTGTTACATCTGGGAGGCTGGATTGGTGCGGTGGTCGAGTGGCGCTTGTTTTCCCTATTTCTTTTCTCCCCGAAGTTTATGTTATGATTATTGTTTATTAATAAAAACCCCATTGGACCGAGCCTTCCGTGTTGAACCTCTTTGTGTTATGGCAAGGGCCGTAACATAATTGGGGGCTCTTCCGGGATATGAACCTGGGACCTCTCGCACCCAATGCGAGAATCATACCCCTAGACGGATTGACGCGATACCCCATCCATATCGCGTCAATCCGCTGAAAAGAGCTATTTTACAGAAAGAGGTGCAGTATATGTTAGATCATGACATTGCTGAACCTAGCTCCAGTTCCTGGAGTTCGCCATGTCTGCTCATTGGCAAATCTGACGGCACTTATCGTTTTTGTACTGATTACCGGCGTGTAAATGCTGTTACGAAAACTGACTGTTATCCATTACCAAGAGTGGATGACTGTGTGGATCGAGTGGGTTCTGCTGTATACGTCTCAAAGCTCGACCTATTAAAGGGGTACTGGCAAGTACCCCTGACAGAACGTGCTACAGAAATTTCAGGTTTTGTGACTCCGGACGCATTTCTTAATTATAAGGTGATGGCTTTCGGGATGAAAAATGCCCCCAGTACTTTTCAAAAGCTTGTTAATTCAGTTTTGGCTGGGGTGTCTGTTTGCGAAGCTTACTTAGATGATGTAGTCTTGTACAGCTCTTTGTGGGCTGAGCATTTGAGTTTGCTTCGGCACCATTAACTTGGCCAAATGTGAGTTTGGCAAAGCCACCTTAGTTTATTTGGGGAAGGTTATCGGAAGTGGATGAGTTCGTCCAGTTGCTGTAAAGGTTAGGGCCATTTGTGATTTCCCGCCACCAGCTGACCGGAAACAATTACGATGCTTTTAGGAATGGTGGGTTACTATCGCATGTTCTGTAAAAATTTTGCGACGGTAGTGTTTCCTCTTACCGACCTGTTAAGCCAGAGAACACCATTTCAATGGTCGAGTGTCTGCCAGTGTGCTTTTGAGAACATCAAATCGTTGTTGATTTCGGCACCAGTGTTGGCCGCCCCAGACCATTTAAGACCATTCAGCCTTGCAGTAGATGCTAGTGATGTTGGAGTAGGAGCAAAGGGGTGCTGATGACGTAGAACACCCCATTGTGTTATTTTTCAAAGAAGTTTATTTGTGCACAGTGGAAATATTCTACTATATTGAGAAGGAGGCTTTAGCTTTAGTCCTCGATATTCAACATTTTGAGGTGTACTTGGCATGCTCTCACCCCCTTGTGGTGTACTGTGACCATAATCCTCTTACCTTTTTGAATTCAATGCGCAACTTTAACCAGCGTCTTATGCGCTGGAGTTTGTGTTTGCAGCCGTACAACCTCGACATTCAACATGTTTGAGGTTAAGATAACGTGGTGGCTGATGCCCTATCTAGGATGGTTGTAGGATGTATGTTTATATGTGTGTATGAAGGTATATAAAAAGGGTAAGGTTTTCTGGGGGGATAAAGGTGTTGACAAATGCTATGGCAAGGGCCGTAACAAACACCAAATCTCATTGTTAATGAAAAGAATTCGAATTGCACAGGCTGAGGAACTTGATTGGAAAAAATAGCTGAGGAAATATGTCACTGTGTATAGAAGTACTGAACATCCCACAACAGGAAAAAGCCTAGCTGAATTGCTTTTTAACAGAAAGATTAGAGGAAAGTTGCCCAATTTTTCAGAGGCATGCAAAGATCAGCAAGTATGCAACGGGGATGCAGAATAAAAAACAAAAGCAAAGATATATGCAGACAATCATCGAGAGGGGCACAGTACTCAAATGTAAATGTGGGTGACAGTGCTGGTGCAACAAGAAAAGATGGATACATTTACGACCCCATTTAATCTAATCCCGCACCAGGTCGTGAGCAAAACTGGAAATCAGGTGACTGTTGAATCATGGCAAGATACACACGAAACACTATTCATGTTAAAAGATTCAAACACTAAGAATCTGTAGATGTACAGTACTGTAGGAACTGAACAGATAGAGCAGAACACGAAGAGCTTTTGTACTGACTCCAACTCGCATGATCTGAACTCCAAAGCGGATTTGCCAAACACACTAAAACAGGACAGACCCCAAAGACCTAGACGATTGCCTGAAAAGTTGTCTGATTATATCATAGACTGAAAGGAATAAATGCTATGGATGTTTGACTGTTTGATCATACCACAGAAACAATGGAAAACGACAAATATGATGGAAGGAACATAGTTAGCTGTTTGTTAATGTCTTCAGTGAAAAAGAAAATGTTGAGGGAATTGTGAAAAAAAGAACAACAAAAGAAAACAATGTTAATATAATGGGCTGAAGAAGTTCAAGATATGTTCATTGAGTTGTTATAGAATTTTGTCTTGAAAACATGTTCAGTTAAGTGATGTGATTTTATATCCAAGAAAAGGGGGATGTCACGTATCAGGATTACTAAGTATCTGTCACTCGAGGGCGCTATGGAGTTCACGGAGTTGAAACCTGAAAGCTTGTCCGTGTGTTTATTTAATTAAGTCAGAGATATAATAGGAAGTATCGAAATGCAAGAATGATTCTGATTTTATTAGCTACATTCAGTGTAAACAGCGACTGATAATGGATAGTGTATATTTCTGGTAACAAGGTCGCGCTGTTGAGGATCTCTTTGTGAGAGACTTTCGTGGAGAAATCAAAACAAAAAAATTCACAGAAGAAACATAGCTACTGAGGTAAAAAAAAATTCTATTTATTTATTTATTTATTTATAACATAAAATATAGTTAAGTAACTGTTTTTCTGAATATTTAAAAAATTCCAAATGTTACATTAATTTTATATAGTTCAATTAACAAGTAGTTAATAAGTTACTTACATTTTAGACACATTATGGACTGTTTCGCTCTATTTCACCGGCGAAAATAGTTCTAAAGGAAAGCAACGCTTAGCGCTGTGTTTTGATACTGAATGATTCAGTATTTTGAACAAATCGTTTGAATGAGTGACTCAATGTTGTCATGAAACAGAATGACACAAACAGGTAAAGTAAAAGATGGTTTATTTAAAGCACTTAGGAACAGACATAGCAGGTGAGTAGATGAAGAACGATTTAGATAATAGATGCAGATGTTGGAATTGACTGAGTCTCTTATCTGGTGCAGGTTTGGTGATGTCATGATGGGAAGATAATGGACGACAGGCAGAAGACTGGAGGATCAGAGTGGCTGAAGAATGTCTCATGGACGCCATGTATACACTATGCAGGTAAGACGAGAGCCTAGGGTTGCCAACTTTCTGAAATAGAAATAAGGAACAGTGAGCGGGGGGAGCGGGGGGAGCGGGGGGAGCGGGGGGGACGGGGTGATGGGGTGATGGGGGGATTGGGGGGGGGGATTGGAACCCCACCCCCGAAAACTCTTTTTAAAAGATTTTTAAAATACTCAGTTTCTAAAAACACTCAGTTTCTAAAAAGTTTGAAATCTTCTTTGAATTGTTAAAACAACCAACAACAGCACATGAGGAGCTTGAACTCATTCTCTCACTGCTAGTACAGGTCAAGCGCTACGAACCGGAAGTAGGCAACCGGAGTCGTCGTCATGGCAGCGCGCATTGTTTAGACTGAGCAGAATAAGGTGGATAGAGTGGTTTGGTCCATAGCCCGTCTTTTCCAAAACGTTTTCTCAGGTAGGCTACCTCGGCACCACCTACCGATAGCTGGGCCGACCCTACCATAGCGGTACGCGTCAGGGAGGATGGATGGGAGGAAGAGGCCAGGAGGTCAGGAGGAAAACATCTTAAAAGATAATTGCGACTTTTTATCTCACAATTGCGAGTTTACATCTCGCAATTCTGACTTTATTTCTCAGAATTGCCAGATATAAAGTCAGAATTGCGTGAAAAAGTCACAATTGGAGGATAGGTGGATAGGAGGGGAGAACTCCCTCACATGGTTACAACCCATGCAGAGGCTGCGCGCTGCGGTGTCAGAATGCGGAACGTGTGTAGCCTAACGTAACTAACGTGACAAATGTGAAAAAAAAAAAAAAAACTCGACCGGCCCAAAAGTGAAGCGGCCCACCGGGAATTCTCCCGATTCTCCCGATTACCCACCCCGGGCCTGCTTCCTATTAAGTCCTATTGTACCGAATTTTGGTTGTAGTTCCACCAGAGTTCCACTGGGGGCGATCGCCCATGAGTGCAGAATGAATGGGAGTCTATGGGGCTAGACGGCTAAATTTGTTGAGAATTTGCCGTTGAGAAATCTCAGATTTGATTGTAGGTTTTGCAAGTTCAACATGGGTTATAGGTCGAAAGTTGAATGAAAGAGTACTTATGTCCTTTCGATTTCTTACAGGTTGAGTTGTTGTTGCCCATAACACGCTAGCATTCTGCTAATGAATGCTGATTGGTCAGTGAAGGACTGATTACGACCAGAGATACCGCTTGATGGCATCGTGGCATCCGAAGCGGGACCAGAAACAAACAAAACAAAAACTCGTCTAGCCCGTGTATTTACCTGTGTCAGCTGTGTTGTCGATGCCTCGAGAGAAAAGAAAGTGCAGAGCGCGAAAGCACCAAAGTGACTGAAGGATTGCCGTGAAGCAGTATCTCTGGTCGTACGATGCGTATGACATCATTGACACTTTAAAAGACTTTTTAAAGCAAATAAGTGACTCTAAAAAATAAAAAAAATTAAAAAAATTAAAATCTAACACCCAGCAATGTGTAATTTCTTTGCATCTCCTTTCGAATACAACATTCAAATTACTAGAAAAAAATTTATATCCTGAGAAAAGTGGATTTTGAGGGGTATACTGCCATTGACCTCCATTCATTCTGCACTCGCCTGCGAGCGCCCCCGCATGGACAGAGACGTGTTACTGCAGCCAGTCGAGAAACTGGAAGTAACCAGAGAGTGCCAATTCTCTTCCTATTAGACATTCTCTGGTAAGACTGACATAACAGGCTGGAGCGTTCCCGAAGGAGAGTCAGGTAATCAAGGTAATATCGACAAGACCAGACAGTGAACTTCTTCTTCGGCTGCTTAACGGCGAATGCGGACTAACTTAGCGCACTACCTCCACCCTCCAGATAAATTGTGCCTGATCATCACTATGGCTTACATCTTTGGGAATAATGTAGCCTGCAAGCTACAAAAAAAAAACAAAAAAAAAACTATACACTGTCAATGAGTCCGGTGTGCTTTAAAAATTCAAACATATATTTTATTACTCTGATCGGAAGCCTTAGACAAACTATCTCTAAAGATAAACCTTTCCCCACTGTCCTCTATTTTCATTTTAATTAGAACCCTTTCTCTATTAAATTTCCTACACATCATAAAGACATGTTCCACTGTTTCTGGCACATTACAAACCTCGCAGTTTCCTGAATTATGTTTTCCCTATTAGCTGTAATGTTTTGTTTAGTCCAGTGTGCCCTATTCTCATTCTTGTTAAAATTTCCTCTTCTCTTGGACACCTTATTATCAGACGACCCTGACCAATCTCAGGATTTACAATGTAAAAACCACTCCCTTTATCTCCCCTATCCCATTTATCTTGCCACAACTTTTTAACATGTTTTTTAATCATTGACTTAGCCTCTGATTTTGATATTTCAGAGGTTTCGCGCGCGCCCGCGACCTTCCGGGAGAAGTGCCCTTAGGACCCATATAAGGAAATTCCACCCCATCTGACGTTACACAGACCCATACTCAAAAAAAACTTTCCGAAACTTGTGACAAACCGGAAGGAGCATTTTTGGCACAGAAATACTCCTTCAAACGTACAATTTAATTTTTGAAACTTTGTCCATGTTTAGCATGGGAATCCAACTCTTTAACAGTGTAAAAAACTCAGTATGCATGAAATAGCATTTCACCCCCCCTTTAATATCAAACTCTGGTATCACATATGCGATTGCCACTTTCCCTGTATCTGGTTGCTTTGACCCATCAGTAAAGATTTGCACGTACCCATAATAATTATCCACATACCTCATAGCCATTTGTCCACTATTCCCCTTATAATTTTTAATCTTTTCATGCAAAGTTATATCAGCGTCTGGAACCAGTAGCAGCCACGGTGGGTGTGGTGGATAGGCTACAGATGGACTAAATTCGAAATTTTTTACAGCCACTTGCTTTATCTTTTCATGTATACTTGCACTAAACGACTCTCTTTTACTTTTTGCCTGCTCCCATGTTGAAATGAGGACACCTTTAGTTGGATGGTCTTCCATATGCCCCTTTAAATGAACATTATGACAATGACATTTGCAGTCACCTCAACTCAAATGGCATTTCACCTACTTCAACCTGAAGTGCTGATATAGGGGAGATTCTCATTGCTCAGACAGTGAACTGAGGGAACTGGGGTGTCTTTATGGTGCTGGTGATGAGAGTGATGATTGCAGACAGGTGGTGATGACAGGTGAAGGTGATTAGTACTCAGGAGACATGGAACGAGTGGGCGGAGTGTTGAGGTCTGGTGCTGTTGATGGTGTTTCCATGACAAATGACTCATTAAGATGGTGATGCAATGTTTAAAAGTATCATTGCATTTTTTTCTTACTTGTAGGCTATATTCAAACATTTATTTAAAACATCAATCTGATCACATTTGTCTATTTATTGAAGTTGTAATTTTGCAGTGTAAATAGTTTAATTTGATAGGTAGCCCTATAGTGTCTTATTATAACTTAATTTATTGATCAAATGTAAGCATTTGACATGAAAGGTGATGCATAGGCCTACATTTAATAAGTAAAAAAAATTGGCCTTTATAAAAGTAAATGACGCCCTGGGGTAATTATTAAAAATATGCAGATTTAAATGTGAAAAGCTGAGAACTCGGATTTGGTCAGTGTGATCCGTGCATTAAGTCTTAAAGTGAGAGCAAAATTTTAAAAATCAAACAACTAAAAAGACAGAGAAAAATCACTCACTGCTTTTGACTGAAACACTTTTAGCTTTAAAGGGGACATATCATGAAAATCTGACATTTTCCATGTTTACGTGCTATAATCAGATCCCCGATGCATCTACCAACCCAGAAAAGGTGAAAAGTGACAACCCAGTAACTTTGTTTTGGTAAACCTTTCTCTGCAAACAAAAGTGGATAATTGTAGAACTTTTTCTCCTAGTCATCCTGATACAAGATGAAACCAATCAATCACAGAGAGCGTTCGATGCAGGTGCTTCGCTGAGCTCACAGGCCCTGTGCGTTTGGGAAACGAAGCCTTGCTTAGATGACAGAGAAACAATCGGGATAAACAAACCAAAAGTTTACATAACGGTTCAAAATGTTGACGTCAGTAAGATTTTTTTAATGAAATTAATATTTTTATTCAACAAGGATCGAAGCATTAAATTGATCAAAAGTGACAGTCAAGGGTTTCACACTGTAAAAAAAAAAAATCTACTTCATATAAATGCTGTTCTTTCAACTTTGTTCATCAAATAATTCTGCATAAAATGCATCCTGGTTTCCACAAAAATATGAAACTGTTTTCAACATTGATAATAATAAGAAATGTTTCCTGAGCAGCAAATCAGCATATTAAAATGAATTATCATCATGACTGGAGTAATGATGCTGAAAATTCAGCTTTGATCACATGAATAAATTACAGTTTACTATGACATAGAAAACCTATGTTAAATTGTAATATTACAGTTTTTACTGTATTTTTGATCAAATAAATGCAGAGGATAATTAAAAATCTTACAGACCCCAAACTTTTGAACAGTAGGCTAGTAGTAGGCTAGTACTATAATTGGGGTAGTTTTGTAAAAGTCACTGACTAATTACAGGCGAGTTGAGAGCACAAATCACAAAATATTTAGTAGTCATGAAAACGTATTCAGATTTAGCATATTAATGATGCATTCACCTCATAAATCATGACACACTGCTCTAGCACAGGAAGGTGCATACAAGTTCAAGTGCATATCAGAAGACTGTAATTACCTACATCCGAATCACAGCCGTGCTGACATAATAGATACATGCACAGTTTTTACATTTGAGCCCCTGCCCCTGAGGAACTCTCTGCATGTTCTGAGAAACTGAAAACAGTAAAGCCAATACTACATCTTATTGCAGTTAAATAATCTTACTTATCGTAGATTACAGTTCATTACAATACAAAATTCAGGGAAACACAACCACAGTTCAGTGTATTACAACTACACTGGAGTCAATACAAGGACAAGATATGAATAGCACACTAATAGGCTATGGGACGTTCAGAACTAATCTAAAATAATCTAAAACTGAGGTGCTGCAGTTAAAAGCAAGCAATTTTTTGAAACAAATTAACAAACACACAATTAAATAATGTAATTAATAATTAATAATAAAGGAAAACGGCAATCTACTGAAAATTCACATTAAACATTTAACAAATATAAAACATATAAAATATAAAAACCCCATAGGCTTTACCTGGTTCTCATGTTCCAAACTCTCATATAGAAAATACAATCATATGTACGAGAGAGCATCAAATGTCCTGCAACCGAGACCTGCCTGACCTGGAACTGCTGCTGCATGCACCCAAGGTTTTAACGGTAACACTTTACAATATACACCATGGGCGAGGCTAGCCCATTTTTAGGGGTGCCTCAGCACTTGGAGTAAAAAACTTGGAGTAAGAAATGTTGTTATTCTAAAAATTTTGTTCGTTTTGACAAGGTTAAATAATGTCCAAAACATACTCCATAGTTTGTGGTTTAAAATGTATGTGTTATGGATGAAAATGAAAACATCCCCGCTTAGCAAATGGTGTCATCCTCTTCTCTTCTCTTCTACTTCTCCTCTGTAACGTTACCTGCACCGCTCAGCACATAGGCTCAGCACGACCGTCATCCAGCGCGAAACACACGCAGAGTGAGAACCATAGGCGTCACTAGACCCTTTTTAAACTTCTGCCTAGCCCCCCTAAACATTTGTGATTAAGTGTAGGCTACACAAATTCGTGTTCGCAGAAGCTGCTGTGCGCGAATTTTAGCAGCACGACTGACGCTTCAGTTTACGGTCAAGTGCGAGTTAAGAAGATGTAAGTAGCTAAACTAAACATTTTATATTTGACAGTTTTTTAGGTCATAAATGTTAAACGAATGACAAAAATAATTAGAAAACTAATAAACTTTTGTCTAATTTCGCCATTTTGAGCTGAAAATAGGCCTATATAACGTGTAATTATGTCATTGTGAGGGGACAAGAAACATTAACAAAGCCGTTTTCATAGGCACAAGATTAATAATGCATGTGTACATGTTGAGAATTAATATAATACAATTTGTAGCCTTTTAAATTAAAAAAGTGTATTGAGATGAGGAGAGAGCAGGTTTTAAATCTATTTCTTATCCTTTTTTGGCCTTCAAACGTATTGAAATGCACATATCAGAGAAATAAAAATGTTTAACCCCATAACAATCTCAAATTTATGATCTCTTTGATTATAAAGCCCTGTCTACGGCCATGTATTAGGCCTAGATCAATAATGAATGTGTACATATTGTGAATGAATTTAATAAACTTAGTTACCTAGCTTTCCTGGTAGCTTTGTCTGAGAAAATGATTCATAAATCAACCTATCAGTTGACCCTATGTTTACTTTCTTCACCGACAGACAAAAATGAAAAGCCTATATCAGTCAAAGCTCAGCTTTAGGAGGGGAAAAGACAGAGCAAGATAAAAACAAAGAGAAAAAGAGTGTGATGCTGATGAGGTGAGAAAATAAACAGCTGCCTGCACATGGTTTTAAAGCTGTTGTTATCCAATTTTTTTGGCCTTCAAAACATCTTAAAATGCACAAATGTAGATCAGAGAAATCAAAATTTTCTCGGGGGAGCATGCCCCTGAACCCCCCGTAATACCTCACATTCGGGACCTCAGTGATTATAAGACCGTGCCATATGCATGTTACTGATATACACTTCACTAATCTGCACTAAATTAAAGGGATACTCCACCGTTTTTTCATATTAAACTATGTTATTCCTTTAAAGAGGCTACATGCGATTTTCTGAAATTTAAACTCGCGACTGACACCTGTGGCCAAAAAACGGAACTGCTCTTCCTTTCTGCTCGCTCTCGTACGTGCACACTTCACAAGTCATCCGCTGCAAAGAAGTCAACATTATGTTTACAGAGGTAAGAACAGTCAAATACATATATTGTTTGAGAAACTAAGTTTGTTTGCTGACTAGCGGTGGTGGCAGAGTGATCTGAAACGTTTAACATGAACGCGTTTGACGTCACATCCGCAGACAGCGCGCGAAAAATCCGACCCGACAGAAAATAGGAAAAATAGGATACAGGCTTATAGGTGCACCCACTGTGAGCTGACAAGGTGTCAGTATGCTCATCAGGAGATGTTTGAGTCATAAATGGTCAAATAAAAAGGCTATTGTTACGTTTATTTTGGGGGAAAAGTTGCATATAGCCTCTTTAACTAAGACGAGTTGATACATACCTCTCTCATCTCAGTGCGTGCACTTAATCGCTCCAGCGCGCAGTGACACTTTGAAAGCACTTAGCTTAGCCCAGTATATTCAATGGTATCTAACAGCAATGAATTTAGAAGTGACCAAACACATTTTTTCCCTATTTTAAAAACACGTTTTTCCCTATTTAAAAACACGTTTTTCCCTATTTAAAAACAGTTACAGGAGTAGTTAGACGACCAAGTATGGTGACACAAAATAAAACGTGGCGCTTTTCTAAGCGGGTTAAAAAGGATAACTATAATGTATGGCGGAATAGCACTTTTGGGAGTACTTCGACTGGCTCAGTAAAAAGTCACGCCTGATCCTCTTCCTGTGGGTACTATCAGAGTGTCACTGCGCGCCAGAGCGATTAAGTGCACGCACTGAGATGAGAGAGGTATGTATCAACTCGTCTTAGGCCATCCTTAAAAATATTTTGGTTTGCAGTAACGGCAAAAAAAAATTTCACCGATGTCTAGGGGCTGTTCACACCAGGCCACTTCATGCGTTTTCTCAGATCGGATTGCAATCTGATTTATCAAAACGATTCCATTTACACCTGGTTACATATACAAATGTGTGGGGGGGTTTTTTTTTTGCGGATATAAATCCGATCTTCAATTCCCGCTATATGCAGATTTAATGGAGTGCACGTCACCGAAAGCAACAGTTATGAGATACATTATTTTATTGATCATCAGCTAAAATTTCTGAATCAAAGCCCGCAATAAGAGAAAGCGGAAACAGCCCTGGTAAGATCATTTCGTTTCTTTACATTTAATGAAGATGATTGTGTGTTAAGCGTCTGTGACTTACTTTCACTTTGATTTGCGATAGCATGTTGATGCTCAGCTTCTCATCTGCGGCAATGCGTGTTGCAGTAGCGTCGTCATATCTGACTAAAACATGACATATAGCCTATAACACGCTCTCATATGTTTATTTTTTAATAAACCATATTCAACAACATATAATAATGAAATAATCTTTAGAGTAAAGCTGCAGCCATCATTACCAAGCGCGAACCATTGACAGTGAATGAAACGAAGCGAACTTAGCCTACAGGCCGTAGTGTGACATGCGTTAACCAATGGTGTAAACATCATAGATGACGCGCCATGGGTTTTTATTTAAAAGAAAGAACGTAGCTTATGTTTGTATGTAGGTCTAGGCAATTTATATTCAGAATACTTAATAACTAATATTATTTTATTGCATTTGTATTAGTTGTTTGAAGAGTTAAAAAAAAAAAATCGGTCGGTCTTAACGCATTTTACAACCGGCAAGTCGGTCGGACTAAAAGGGGAAAAAAATAAATAATTGGGTTGGTACTAAATTGACAGGGTCGGTCGGGTTACGGCAAACAAGAATATTTTTAAGGATGGCCTTAGTTAAAGGAACACCATGTAGCTTTTCAACCTTCATAATATATTTCCAAGACCCTTGTGATGGTACATCGACTTACAATAGGTTGAATGACACGTCTGCCATAGCCTGACAGGGTCTGTATCGCTTTTACTGGCACTACGTAACTTCAGGGTTCGGGTAGTAACCCGAGCACAAAAAGAACTACAAAATTCGACTGCTTTACGGCATACGTCACTTCCCCCACCACTTCCTCAAATTTGGACGTGAGAGGCCAACCAGCGTTTGTTTTCGGCTTTCGTGCGCATGTTTTTGTCATGGGGCTGTTTACACCTGGCCACTTCATGCGTTTCCTCAGATCGGATAGCTATCCGATCGTGAAAAGACCAGGTGTAAATGTCCTCCGAAACGCATTCAAGACGGATTTGAATCCGATCGCTCAAACCACTTCAGGAGGAGGTCTGAGACGCATTCCAGACGAAACTGGACAAGTGTGCATCTGGTTGTTGAAACCACATATGTAAATTGTACTCCTCCCAAAAATGTAAAAAAAATAAATAAAAAAACGTGTGAGAGCGTGTTATAGTCATATGTTATTGCCAGATATGATGACGCTACTGGAACACGCATCACCGCAGCTGAGCATCGATTCATCAAGACAACGTGCAAACTATCGCAAATCAAAGTGAAAGTAAGTCGCAGACGCTTATCACACAATCATCATCATTAAAAGTAAAGAAATGAAATGATCTTACCAGGGCTGTTACTGCTCTCTCTTATTACTTTAGCTGATGATCAATAAAATGCAGGTCATATCTGTTGCTTTCGGTGACGTGCACTCCATTAAATCTGCATATGGGTGGAGGGGTATTTACGACAGTGCAAGTATTCCACAGCGACTCTAGGGGTCGCTGTTTGACAAAAACACAATTTCTCCACAGTGTGCCTTTAAGGGAATAACATAGTTTAATGAAAAAACGGTGGAGTATCCCTTTAACTAATGCACAGATAATCACATGTTAATGTATGACTCATGAAGAACTAAACCATTAATGATTACTGCATCAGCAACTAATAAAGATTCTAAATGATTAATAGATTAAGTAATATATGAATTGTTATTAGTTAAATGTGTCATAATGTATTAATTCCTTAAAAACTTATTTTATTAACTAAAAGTGCAAATTAATGCGTTAATTACCACAGTTGGTCAAGGCAATGTAGGCTACTTCAACTTCCAGTTGTCTGCTTTAATTAATCATTAACTAATGATTTGCAAATATGTTATGACTTTACTTGTTGAGGCACATGACTATTAACTAATTGTTAAGTAATATGCCATTTATGGGCTTTGACAGTTTGCACATGCAGTGAATGCTATGTCAAAGAATGTGTGTGAAGGATGGGTGAGTTGGGCTGCACACAAATATCAGCACACCAGAATCTTAACTCCTGTTTAATCTGTTTCTGTTTAATCTGGACGAGACAGCTGTCTACACTGGACATGACAGACCATTGCAAGTCCATTTGTCCTTCGTAACAGAGCTAGCACAAGAGCTCTGAGTAGAGAGCGCGGGGCACAACGTAACACGGGGCTAGTTGTAACACGCTTGTTTTAAATACTTCCGCACATGCTTGGATGACGAAACTTTGTGTATTTACTAGTTGCCATATCAACACTATATAGGAAAAAAAAATTCCGCCAAAATAAATTAATAAATTTCTTACTTAAGTTAATTTTTCATCTCTATTTTTTGTGTTTATTTAAAATAAGACAAATCTGATATATATGAATATCCAAGATGTTATTTAACAGTTGAGATAGTTATTTAATGCTTCGCTAACTAGCAGAAGACACTAGCCGGGTTTAAATCCCAGTTGTGCAGGCGGGGGCATGTTGTCACACTGCGTTACAATGTGCCCCTATTAGAATTATGCTATTATATTCTATAATTTTATTAATTTTATTGAGAAAACGTGAGAAAAAGGTGAATAAAGACAGAGTCAATGTTCAGAAATTACTAATTATTTATTTGTTTTGAACTATGTTGTATAGCTGTGTTTTCATGTGTTCGTAGTCAAAACTCAAAAATGAGTTTATATTTTATTATTAAAAATTGCCATTATTTTATATGAAAACGTTTTTTTAATTGTATTTTATTTAGAAAATATTTTAGTTTGTTTTGTATATTTTTTTATTAGATCAGATAACATTTTAAGCTGCCATATGTCATGTTACAATGTACCCCACCTATGGGGCATGTTGTCACATTTCACTTCCATTCTTTCGGGGTATATCAAGAAAAAAGTATATACTGTATTGATAAAACAAAAACACATAATTGTACTAGACATGTGGGAAATTAATGTGGGAAAAAAATAAATACTCTGAACCATAAGTAGATTTACACAAACTGAGAAAGTCAAAAAGCGTTACTTTGTGCCCCGCTCTCCCTACGTCAGAAATAGAGTGTGGGATTAGTTTACTGTCGGGGTTTTGTCGTGTAGCGTCGCGCCGCATCCAGTGTAGTATCACTGACTATAATGGACGTTCTATTGTCTTTGTCCAGTCGAGACACAGTGTTATGAAATAGCAGCGCTCGACCGCATGTTCTCAGTGTACCACGACCTCAAGCTTAACCTGACATAGTCCTGTGTGTGAACAACAAGGTTCATCGGACTCAGTGAAATCTTGTTTGTACATGGTTGGAAATTGAAATCCATGGCTTAGTGTGGATGTCCAAACCCATAAATGGCATTTTACTTAACAATTAGTTAATAGTCATGTGCCTCAACAAGTAAAGTCGTAACATGATACATTTCCAAATCATTAGTTAATGATTAATTAAAGCCGACAACTGGAAGTTGAAGTACATTGCTTTGACCAACTGTGATAATTAACACATTAATTTACACTATTAGTTAATAAAATAAGTTATTAAGGAATTAATACATTATGACGCATTTAATTAATAACAATTCATATATTACTTAATCTATTAATCATTTAGAATCTTTATTAGTTGCTGATGCAGTAATCATTAATTAATAGTTTAGTTCTTCATGAGTCATCCATTAACACATGATTATCTGTGCATTAGTTAAGCATGAATTAATGCTTATTAGTGCACCCGTATTGTAAAGTGTTGCCTTCTGCTGTATTACAGACGATGCTGAGGCGCACAGGAGCGGCGTGGAGATCCGACCATCTGCATAAATCTTAGGCTGAATCTGAAATCGCCCCCTATTCAGCACCGATATACAATAATGAGTAATAATGATGTAGCCTATACGTTCAATGGCTGTCCGAATTCGCTCACTCGTTTTGGCTTGTTTCACTCTCACATTTTAGATGTGTGTGTTACAGTTATATTATTTTAATATTCCATAGGCTACTGTCCCAATTTTACTCGTTATTTCCTGTCCCACTTTCCTCTTTAAATCCTCAAGTAAAATGTGTCTTTACACACTGTAGTAGCTTTCCTTTAATCCAGGGAACGGTGGTAAGATATTCTTCACTCATAGTTTGTTATAAACAAATTCACAACGTCCACACAGCAATATAAATTTCAATGCTTTGTTGTCCGTTAGATGAAAAATATAACTTGTTTTAAAACAAGCACAGCTGTCCTTCCTGATATCATCTGTTAAATTCATATATTAAATTTATTGTTCAAATTCATATGTTATTTAACATAAATTAAATAACATGAACAGGTACTACACCTACACCGCTGGTGCACACCGCCATCTAGTGGTTGAACAATCATTACGTTCGGCTCCTGCACAGTCAATATTTCAGCATGTTGCACCATTTGCAGAAAGCACACGTCATCTTTTAGAAAAAAACATTTGTTGTATACATACATCTGATAATCAACTGTTTATAATATGCAAAACAAACAGTTTTACATATAAATCAAACATTTTAAGGACATTTAAAATCTAAATGTATATTTGTGCCAGGAAGAGTCTCAGACATACTGGAGATGGGCAAATGCTCAAAGAAATACATCTTCCAGATGAAAATACGCTTATGTTCAGGGGTTGGATGCCTTAATATTAACTGCAATGTTTTATTAATTCTTTGTCTCAATTCAAGTTTTTTTTAATGATCCCACAAAATAAACATTTTGCTCCCCAATGTTTTTCTATAAATATCTAGGTTTATACTATGTAATATCGCCACTCAGTCACTTATGAAATGGATGATGGGTGAAATGCAGGAAAAGGCAGTCAGAGCAAAACCTGACTTCCTGTGCTTTGACGTGGTTGAACTTTTCCTCTCTTTGCTCTGTACAAGAGTTCATCTCTGTCTCGAGGGACCCGGGTTTCATTTTCAAGTGTTTATTTACAACTACAACATGATTATTATTCATCTTTATCTCTGTAAGTATCTTTGAGTATTTTGAACAGCTTTTCATGTGCTTTATTCCTGTAACTTTATTTCATGTATTCAGTCAAATGTTTGGACACACTGCACTATATTAATTTCTCTTGATACTGTGGTAGCCAGAAGGAAACATGGCCCCTCACAACACAGCACAATCACCTGCAGCACCATCAGAGGAAGACAAAAGGTCAGGGCTGCACAGTGAGGTTCAGGACCAAGGATGGCTCCAACACAGGTGTGCACAATTCCCCCCTCTGGCAGGGAGCCTCAGCTGCAGGCTGTTGGGCCATTTAGCAGCTACATAAAAGAGAGCTAAGCACCACAGTAGGAGGAGAACAGAGGAGGTGATCAGACACTGAGTGCTGGATGTTATACTGCCCTGTTCTGGAGGATAGAGGCCTAGAGGAGGATGTGAGTAGCCTGAACAATCTGATAACCCTACATTAGTGATGGTGAAATGAAGCTTTGTGAAGCACTGAGGCTTTCCCCTCAAGTGTATCGTAAATTGGTTCATTACTCGAAGCTTTTCAATACGTTGCACACTAACGACAGCTTGTGGTCAAAAGGTGGAAAAGCAATTTTTTTTTATTTTATTTTATGTAATAAATCACTTTGTGCTATGAAAACCACATATGGAGCTTAAAATATGACAATATGATTTGAATTTTAATTGTGTAAATTTGAATTATTTACAAGTGAAATCTAACAAAATTGAATTTTAGGTGGTAGTTTAAATAGTTCTGAATTTGATTTTTTTTAAATGAATATTGAACATTTGAAATTTAACAAATTGAAATGTTTTTATGGCTGAATTTTATAGACATGTATTTTCAAACAGCTAGTTTTTTTGTTTGTTCTGAATTCGTATACTGCATATATTCAGTTTAAAAAAAATACAGATTCAAGTTTTCAAGATAAAGAAATTCAGAACTTCAAATTCAGTTTTCTAAAATTCAATCTCAAAAGTTCAAGTTCAAAAATTCAGATCTTACAGAAAGTAGGTCACAGGTCATCCACAGGGAAGAGTAAAGGATCTCAGATAAGTCAAACAGAGCAGAAAAGAGTAGAAAAATGAGAAAACAGCTTGAGTATTAGATTTCTAATATTCTACTAATAATAGTCCGCTGCTGCAGTTGCACGGAGCTTACAAAACGCGTGTATTGCAACTATAGGCTACATTTAATTTTCTCATCAAACAACTAGACTAACGAATGGCTCGGTACAACAGAAGAGCCTAGAAAGGGCTTTTTCTCTGTGTAGACCAGCAGTTGGTCTGAATTTGCTATAACCTATAGCCTATTTTCTGGACTGTATAGGCTAAGTCACGTTTTATTTATAAAAATATACATTTTACTGTTTCGAATGATGTCATATTATCTGTATGACTATAAATAACAGAGTATTAAGTTATTTTCCAGCAGTGGAACAAATCCAAGTGATGGCGTTCGCGCATCGCGCTCTCACACAACATAGGCTATCAGTTCTGGGCTGGCGTTGCTTCATAACGCAGACTGTTCATTATCAAAATGAAACAGTCAACCAAACATATAAAAAGTTATTCTGCCTAATTTAATTGGTCTGTTGTACAATATAAAGGGCAAGCTGTGCCGCACACAGTCCTACTTGTTATTCCAAACATTTCCCTTGCTGTGAAGACGCTGATTTAGCCTATACGTGTATTTTGGGACTCGACTGAAGTATGAAGCCTTTTTTATATTAATAGTTAGCATCCACATGTTACATTGCAAATATGAAAACTTTTGACTGAATGAGAGATGCGCGACCGTTTTGATTTAAATAAATTTGTTTAGGCTTGGCGTTTAAAATAGGCTAAATGTTGTTTGTAATAAAGGGCACAATATAGGCTATTTTTATAGTCTATGTAGCCTATATTATTTTATTATACATGACTACTTATTTTTCATTCTTGTTGTTTTCTGCATCCATTTGTCATTCAGTAAGGGAAAGTAAAATAGGCCAGTGGTTCTCAACTCCAGCCCTCGGGACCCACTGCTCTGCACATTTTGTATGTCGCTCTTATCTGACACACTCAGTTCAGTTCATGGAGTCTCTCCTAACGAGCTGATGATCTGATTCAGGTGTGTTAAATAAGGGAGACATACAAAATGTGCAGAGCAGCGGGTCACGAGGACTGGAGTTGAGAACCACTGAAATAGGCAACACATAGCCTACATGTTAATAGTGTTTATCATGTAAATGTTGTATTTTATTTACAGGTCTTTTACACTATTGCTGAATAGGCTAATATTAAAATGTTTTTTTTTTATGACGCGTTTCTCTCTCAACATGATCCGATGTGACTTGCACTCTGTGCATGCGACTTATTTTCTGGCAAATACGGTCAGTTAAAAAATGTTGCTGTAGGCTATTATTACAAAATGCATAGAGTGGAGACCATTTGGGCAAAAAAACAAAAAAACATATTGTGTTCATTACCCCCACCCACATTTGGGCTTAATCATTGTTGTTATTATTAGGAAATGTATTTAGGTGTAGACAAAATCAGTTATGTTTATTTATAAATATGAACGTACCTCGCATCTCCCGGACACTAGCCGTTAGTCTACTTCTTTGGCCTATTTTTTTTTTTAGCTGGCCAGTTCTCAAAATCTGTGTGGAAAAGCTGCGGAGCGTGGAGAGAACGCACAATGGCTTTGCTTTGGAATTTTTTTTTTTTTTTTTTGGAAGTTTAGTTGCCAGAGAAAATAACACAGAGTTTTGTTTAACATCAATTGATACTCAATATTAATTAAATAAATAAATATAATGTCAGAGAATGCACAAAGCGCATCCTTTTGAGATGTAAATTATAATACATTTTAATAAAACACACAAGGCCTACATCATAAAACTCAGAAGATTATGTATTTTAATATATTATATTATAATACAAATAAAAAGGCGTCATACTTCAGTCGAGTCCCAAAATACACGTATAGGCTAAATCAGCGTCTTCACAGCAAGGTAAATGTTTGGAATAACAAGTAGGACTGTGCGGCACAGCTTGCCCTTTATATTGTACAGCAGACCAATTAAATTAGGCAGAATAACTTTTTATATGTTTGGTTGACTGTGTTTCATTTTGATAATGAACAGTCTGCGATATGAAGCAACGCCAGAACTGATAGCCTACTATGTTGTGTGAGAGCGCGATGCGCGAACGCCATCACTTGGATTTGTTCCACTGCTGGAAAATAACTTAATACTCTGTTATTTATAGTCATACAGATAATATGACATCATTCGAAACAGTAAAATGTATATTTTTATTTGTGTACATTCAAAATGACTACAAAATATCATGTCATTGAAAAATAAATAAAACAACATGATGCGCTGCTTTAGCGCGTCTCGGTCTCTTTAGATCTTTCTGGTGCTCACCAAAAATGAACCAAAATAAAGAGAATAGCCTTCTTGGCGCGCCTACTTTTGAAAGTCAACATTTAGATTATTTAACGTTAAATGCATTATATATGCCTGAGTCACTTTGGAATAAATCACAGCGTGTTTCATGATAAAACGTGACTTAGCCTACAGTCCAGAAAATAGGCTATAGGTTATAGCAAATTCAGACCAACTGCTGGTCTACACAGAAAAAAAGCCCTTTCTAGGCTCTTCTGTTGTACCGAGCCATTCGTTAGTCTAGTTGTTTGATGAGAAAATTAAATGTAGCATAGTTGCAATACACGCGTTTTGTAAGCTCCGTGCAACTGCTGCAGCGGACTATTATTACTAGAATATTAGAAATCTAATACTCAAGCTGTTTTCTCATTTTTCTACTCTTAATATTAAATAAAAAAACGACTGAACGAAAGATACACGGATTCTCTTGAACCACCACCGCGTTTGCGGCAGAAAACTACTGCAGTTCAGCCAAAATGCTCTGTTTGACTTATCTGAGATCCTTTACTCTTCCCTGTGGATGACCTGTGACCTACTTTCTGTAAGATCTGAATTTTTGAACTTGAATTTGAGATTGAATTTGAGAAAACTGAATTTGAAGTTCCGAATTTCTTCATCTTGAAAACTTGAATCTGTTTTTTTTTAAACTGAATATTTGCAGTATACGAATTCAGAACAAAAAAACTAGCTGTTTGAAAATACATGTCTATAAAATTCAGCCATAAAAACATTTCAATTTGTTAAATTTCAAATGTTCAATATTCGTTTAAAAAAAATAAAATTCAGAACTATTTAAACTACCACCTAAAATTCAATTTTGTTAGATTTCACTTGTAAATAATTCAAATTTAAACAATTAAAATTCAAATCATATTGTCATATTTTAAGCTCCATAACCACAAAGCAATAAAAATAATCAGTGTTAGTGTTGATGTTTACACAATGTTGAACAAATGAGTCTATGAATTAACTTATGAAAGAATTAATACATAGGGGAAATTAACTCTGCTCTGTTCAACAAATGCAGCCTTAAAACTTTAGCCGTAGTCCTAAACCTATGAGTTCATAGGCAAGGCTCATATAGGCATATATAATCAAAATAATGTAAAATGGTGAAGTGCTGGGTAGTGAAAGTGCTTGTGAACTGGGGAGTTGGGTAACTGAAGAAATTGAAGATTTTTATTAAGGAACAGGACTTGTTCAACAATGTGAGGGCTAATAAGTCTATTTCCTTTTTTTTACCTGCCTTTGAGAATATTCTCTCACATGGGACTGAGGAGGCAGGGGTGCATAAAAATTCCAGGGCAAGACAATGAAGATGTGGATAGACACGCTTTTGAGTAGCCCAGAAATGCAGGGGATCTTCTGTACGTGGAATATTTGGGTCACTTGAACTTCAACTGTGGCATCTGCTGTTGCATTTTTAATTTGTCTGGATTCCATGACATGACTGTCCAGTAGATCCCACAGACCTTTACCTGAAAAAGAATTGAATAATACAAATACAAGTTTAATGGAATTCAATGTATTTCTCTGCAATAGCTACATGCATGATCCATGCCAAATGTAATAAAACACAAACATACACACACAACAAACAGTACCTGAGTGGGCTGCATGGCTGCCTGTGGCTCCTGTTGGCTCTGTTGTGATGAGGAGATTTGAGAGGATGGGTTGTTTTGGGCTGCTCGTATGATTGCAGCACATTCTGTGCATTTGACTGGCTGCCGATAGTTTTGAAGCGTGGATCAAGCAGAGTTGCTAGAGTCATGATGCTCATAGTTTCATATGTAGACATCCTCTCAGAAAGAAGTCTCAGGAGGTTGTTGCACAATTGCAAAGCCGTCTCATCATGAACCTGTGAGCTTTCTGAGGTACTATGTTGTTATAAGAAAGCTGTTGAGAACATATTAGGCACTCAACCTACAGAAAGAGGTCACGTATTAACTGGAGTACTTTTTTCATATACATAATGTAGGCCTATTATTTAACATAATACATTTTTTATTATGCACTGAATAGGCATAAAATTACATGTAAATATCAATTTACATTATAATTAATTCTTATATTTAATTTATATAAATTCGTGAATCATAATTCATTTTAAAATCATATTCTTATTACAAAATAATAATAATTGGCTTACTTTATTTGTTGATACGACCTGAAAATGCTGCCAGACTTCCATGCTAAAAATTCAAGAGAGCTCACTCTCTGTTTCAGTCTCAGTCGGTCTCAGTTCACTACCGAAGCGCATGACACTCGAAACCTGCGCAAAGGGTTCGCGCTATTTTTTTGAATCAGAATAGGAAGCAGTCACGTGGTTGTGTGTCGAAACGAAGCTTCGGACGTCACAGATCACGTGGTTATGGCAACTGAATCAAGCTCCGATACACTGCTTCATGTGATGTTTCATGTGATGCTTCATGTGATCTTCTTGTGATGTTTTTTTTTTGATACAAGCTTCGAAGCCTCGGTGCCGAACGTCACATCACTACCCTACATCTCTTCTGCCTCCCTTCCAGATATAAACTTGCTGTCACAAGGAGCTACCAAGAAAGAAGGAAAACCTGAGTTACTTTTCTCCCACTCCCTTCTCCCACACTTTATGAAGAATAAAAGTCATGTTTTGTTGCACTGAAACTCTGCCTAGTGAACTGTTTTGAGTAAAACTCTCCAAATCTCGTCTGTGAAGGTTACAATACATAAAAACTTATATGATAAAGAATTAAAATGTGACAGCGTTTTAAGAGGATACTTGTAAATGAACATGATTCTTTTTATTTTATTTTTATCTTGTAGATCTGCTCATTTGGTGTCAAGCTGCCGAGACTTTAACAGATCAACTAACAGATTTGGGGCAAAATGTGACCATAAACTGTGATCTTGGTGAAGAAGAGGGTTTATTGGTTTTTACTAAAACTTCAAGATTCTGCGGTTTTGATAATGCACTCTTTTAGAGGAAAATCTGTTTTACTTCAATAAAAGATTCAGACACAAATATTCAGTGGACTCTAAACATCATCTGTTCATAAATAATGTCACTATTGATGAGTTAGGAGTTTATTGCTGCATGGGCACATCAGGCTCAGATCCAAAATTCAGCAATGCCACCAGACTACACATCATTGGTGAGTACACTTTTAGTCATATTGTTCTGTACAGTGATTATAAAGAGATTATTATAAAGTGTTGCATCTAGACAAGTGGTCTGCACTTTAACCCAGTGAAGAGTTGTTCCTCTTTGTCTTCTGTGATGTTAACATTTGCGTTGGCTATCGGTGTTCTCAACAAGTGTGTGATGTTTGATGCTAAATATTAGCCTATTTCACATCAACATAAAAGCCATTATTTCATCTAATGCTAATGTGCCATGTTCAACAATGTTCCTTATTTAATTAAAGTGTCACACATCTCCTCATTACTGTAGTTATCTTCACACTTCTGCAAAATGCTTTAAAAAAGAGGTGTGACAATTTGCAGAAAGGAACATGTGGAGGAGGTGACAGCCACAAAATGTCTAAGTATATTACACACATACATTGTGTGTGTTATTCCAGGTTGCCGGATGTGAAAGCAAATGAAAAACCTTGAATGCAAACCTGAGAAAAATATAGTGTTAACTTTTAAATTAAAAAAGGTTAATCAAAAATATATGTAATATTTGGACTCTATAGACAGAAGATAAAAGTCTAATGAGCATAAATAGGAAATATGTCTGTGGTCACATATGGAAGACATAAAGGCTAACCACACTGTTGGCTGCTTGTGTTTGTCATCACACACACACACACACACACACACACACACACACACACACACACACACACACAAAAAAAACCCTGTCAAGAGTGACGTCAGAGCCAGATCAAGCATAGAAGAGATGGATACTATAAAAGAAAAGTAAATAATTATTCTTATTTCTTGTTTTGTCAACTTAACTTGATACCTTGATACATTTTAATGCTAATATTCAGATGATTATTAAGAATATGATACAGCTCAACTTTAAACCGTAACATATTAAAACAAAAGTGCATGGATGTCAAACAGAAACCTGTTGTGGTGTGAGCTGTATTTTGGGCAGTATCACACACGCACGCGTGTCATGTGATGAATGTGGTTTGTTCTGTTGAGTGAACAAATGGATGGATGTTTGTGGTTGGTTTGCATGTGTAGTTTGTGGGTAAAAAATATCTTGTCCAACTGTTAATATGCAGTCTGACATTCATTTAGCTATAAAACAGCTTTACAGTGAAACAGACATAAATCTATCAACACTAGGCTATTGCTTTAAAAAACAGTCAGAAGTCAAGCAAAATAATTTACACCACAAGAGTAAAAAAAAAGTAGGCCTAGCTAATCTATTTTAAGATAAAGATTAGAGCAAGACTGGAGTATCTGGTTTCATATTTCTATGCTATGAAACTAGTTCTATTAGAGATTTCTAAAGTTAGTTGACTAATAGTAGCCCTTACATTTGTGCAAGGCTAGGCCTATAGTGTCCTTTTTATTATCATGAACTATATTTCAGTCAAATGATCTGTGATTGTGTCATTTTAAATGGCTCAAGCTCAGGTCTGGTAAGTTATTGGTTAGTCCTGCAAGGAGAAAGTCAAAAGCCATTAACTAAAACACAATCTGACCGGAGGATATGGGCAATGACTACATGTTAATTGTCATATTGGATCAAATGTAAGTAAAATAACTATTAACGTACTGAAAATGTAAAGATATAATGATTTACATTTAAGGACGGCAAAACCCATGTGTAGTTAAAAAAAAAAATATATTTTTTCCTAACAAACAAACAAAACCACCTGCTCCCTCTTAAGTAAAAATAGACTTCGTTAGATATGTAGATAAATGGATTTAAGGTTTGTTTTCCGTTACTGATTTAATAACAGGGAGGTAAATCGCCCCCCCCCCCCCCCCCCCCCGGCGGATTTACCGCCTGTGCGCGTTCACGCGACAGGGTGTCAAATCCTGTCAATCAGCCTAAAGCAGCGTCTGAGGTTTCTGACACTTTTAACTGCGGAAGAATATGATTCTCGCTTTAGTTTTACTGCGTTTTTGGTTGTTGTGGCATTTGGGTGGTAAGTATTCAAATATTTTTGATGCATTCCGTGTTTGCAATATGGACTAACATTTGTTCCAGGTGTGTTTGGTGTTGAGACTGGGGAAATGAAGACTTTGTCCGTGATGGAGGGAGATTCTGTCACTCTACACGCTGATGTTTCTGACATACAGGGAAATAAAACAGTGATAGAGTGGATGTTTGGAGCTGAACATCCAGATACTGTCATAGCTGAAATCAGTAGAGAAGCAAATATTAATACTGTTGATGAGAGATTCAGAGACAGAGGGCACATGGACATTCAGACGGGATCCCTCACCATCACAAACATCAGAACCACAGACTCTGGAATTTATAAACTAGACATCAGCACAAATACAGTAGTAGTAAAAACGTTCAGAGTTACTGTCTATGGTAAGTACAGCAGTAGAATTGGGTCTGTTCTTTCCAAATTTGATTTTGACATGATCAATCTTTGTCAGATTAACTCACAGAATTAAAAATACTGTGTTTTTAAGCGAATTAGATATAATGAAAAAGTGTTTGTTTGTAATGTATCCTCCTGTGTGTGTTGACTAAGCTTTGACTGAGAATATAAATCTGGACATTCTTGTTTGTTTTTTATTTGATTTACTCTGATTTCTCTTGTTCCTTAAATATCCAGCTTCTCTCCCTGTTCCTGTCATCATCAGAAACGCTTCACAATGGTCTTCATCATCTGAAAGTTCATCAGTCTCTAAATGTGTGCTGCAGTGTTCAGTGGTGAACGTGAGTCATGTGACTCTCTCCTGGTACAGAGGAAACAGTGTATTGTCCAACATCAGTGTGTTTAATCTCAGCATCAGTCTCTCTCTACCTCTGGAGGTGGAATATCAGGATAAAAACACATACAGCTGTGTGTTGAACAATCCCATCAGCAACCAGACCAAACATCTGGACATCACTCAACTCTGTCAGTCAGGTAAATCAGTGTGTTTATACACTAATATGTCTGAATATCTCATACCCTAGCCATAAATATAACACAGGTGTAATTAAATTTGTGTTTTTATTCAGTATTTCATTAGTTTCTTTATTATTATTCATCGTCATCTCATTATCTATATTTAATTTACCAATTCATTGTTATTATTAATATAATTTATTACAAAAATAAACTGTGTGTGTCTTTAAAGTTTAAACAATTGTATCCCTTAAAACTGATCGTTGATAACCAAAATTACAATTACATTTTTTCCCCCTGTGAAAACAATTTCTTTATGCCTTAAAATAGTTTGAATGTAACTCCTACACATTTGCTTCATTTAGCATATGTGCAGCATGAATATGCAAATGAGCCCCGCCTCACAATCACATGAACTCAGAATACCTGATCCACTCGGTCAACTTTACTGTATGCTACACCATTGCAAGTGGAAATACTGGTTTAGTTCAGCCATATATGTTTGAACCAGAACATAACGTCAGGCACATAACCTGGCTTCTCTTGAGACTTGATATGCTAAAGCCCGCCCGCCTTGTGACGAGGTAGTTTGTGACGTCAGAAACGCCGTAGATTTCAAACCGCCTTTTTTCACTGCAGTTTTAAGGAGAAAATACTCATCAATGGTGATGACTGATGAATTTGCACATTGTTCGTCTTTAAGCATATTAAAAACACCACATAGACATAAAAACATCTTAAAAACTTGATTTTCACCACAGTGGGACTTTAACTACAAATTGTCATGGACAGACAGTTAATGATACTGATTTCACAAACATCAAGTGCACAAAACACAACTTGCTTTATTTTCTATAATCTCACAGTATTGCCGCATACTGAGAAGGCATCGTGGCAGATTGTTACTCTGATATTTGGTCTGGTCAGTGTTGTTCTCTTCATTGGAGTGATAGGTGAGTTGGATTTCTAATTTATTACAATGAAATGTGTAGCATGACTTTATATGTATGAATATGAACAACTCCTTTCTGGTTTGTTGGTTAAGTTGTTCTTGATGTGTTGAGATTTTGTTGATTTCTTTTGTATTCTTAGGTCTAGTAAATGGTTTTCCTGAGGGAAGTAACACACATCCACAGCGACCTCAAGATACTGACCTACAGCAGCTTCAAGTTATGGATCTTGAACAACCTCAAAACTCAACCCAAACACTGATACATTATATAAAAGTGTGATTAATATAAATTATTCAGAGGTATTCCAGAGCCTTGCAGATTATTTGTCTCTTAACTGAAACATCAATCTGATAGGGTTGCTAATACTGATTGCTCTCCATTTACATCTCTTTTTTCTCCATTTATCTTAGATTTAACATACTTAAAATATAAGAAGAGGCATAAGTAGGATGGCTTGAGGGACAAAACAAAAATTCCAAAAGTTTGGGGAAAACAACATGAGTGCATCCTTTTACAGTCTACAGTAGATATATTACATTAATATATTACGACTAAAAAAATAGAAATTGGTGACAGCGCCATCTACCTGCAGGTATAAATAGTTTATTGTGCATATTCAGTCACTATATTGTGTAGAATTTTAATGAACATGCTTCGCTGTTGGCGTCAAATGTTGCATATATGTCAAATAATACTAATTGTTTTTCCTCAAGTCACCTTTATTTGTCTTGTGTGTTTAATTTGTTTTATTCTTAAAGATGGTTTCAGCTCTGACATCAATAACATTCACGGTGTCATTGTGTTTTCGATGTACTTCCATTTCTTGAATGATTTCTGCAGGATCATGTGAGACTTAAGACTGATGTAATGATGCAAAAAAATCAGCTTTGTTATTATCACAGGATTAAATTACATTTAAAATTCAATAATATATAAAACAGTTCTTCTAAATTGTGTGATAACTTTTCACAATATTACTGTATTTTTGTTCACATTATCCAGCCTTGCTGAGCATAAGAGAGACATTTGAAACAAACTAAATTACTCCAACATTTTGATCTCTATTATGTTCTATCATATAGCTGTTAATAAATATATTAACATACCAAATGTTACTCAAGTGCCTTATACTGCCATCCAGTGGTGAAGATTACATCATTATTATTATACACAGTTGAATGTTAAATACTTCTGATATAAGTGTGCTTTGTTTAAGATTTAGTTTTTTTGTATAACCTCATGGGTAATGTATAATTTGTTTAATTTGTTTTACTGAGGCCACTAAACTCACTAATATGTATTATCATTTATTCATTCTCATACTGAAAATGTCCAAAATCATGAGTACATCATTGATAGCTCCACCAGCCCAATTTATCCAGCACTTGATCTATTTGTGAATAGAGATCTGTTCAATATTTGTAAAGTTATAATGCATGATTAAAGCAAGTGGAAAAAGAAAGAAACCATTTCTTGGTGTGTCACATTTTCATTTCCAGTATAATCTGCCCCAACTTCTCAGCTTTTTGTTCAAAATATTGCTTTTTTTATGAAACTTACCCCATATACAGTAAGTATATTACACACATACATAGGCTATGTGTGTCTGTTTAATTAATTTTATTCCGGGTTGGCGAATGTGAAAGCAAATGAAAAGCCTTGAATGCAAACCTGATAAACATATATTGTTAACTTTTAAATAAATAAAAGGTTAATCAAAAATATATGTAATTTTGGGACTCTATAGACAGAAGATAAAAGTCTAATGAGCATAAATAGGAAATATGTCTGTGGTCACATTCACATATGAAAGACATAAAGGCTAACCAAACCAGTCAAATTCTGACTGACTGCAACTTGAGCAAAAGACAAACGTTTCACATAAGAGTGGTATTATTCAAAGAAAATGTATGTCCATGCTAAAGCCAGCTGGATCATATTCTGTGGTTGCTTCTCATTTCTTATTTGTGCATCCTCGTTTCCTTTCCTCGCTTCCTTTCCTCGCATCTCAGCTCCGCCCCCTGTAGGATGCGAGGGAAGGCTGCAAGGAAAAGACGCGAGGACGGAGGAATCGAATGTAACAATAGGTTACTTGCGTAACCCCGGTTCTCTGATAGCATTAAGTGAGGTGTCTCACTATGGGATACGCCCCTTCCGCGGATTCCACAGAAGTCCTATTACATTACGCCAGCTCCGATTCGCTGGCAGACATGACGTAGTGTCTGGGAGTGGCTACCCCACCCCTCAGTATAAGAGGAGCAGCACTACGTCATTACGACATTCAAAACAAGCACACCTCTTCCTCGCTTCACACAGCAAGGAGGGTGATCTGGTGAGACACCTCACTTAATGCTATCAGAGAACCGGGGTTACGCAAGTAACCTATTGTTGTCTTTCAAGCATACGTTTCGGTGTCTCACTATGGGATATACTAACTCCCGTAATGCCAGATAGCCTGCCTCGAAGTCTCCTGCCAACCACAGCACCACCTCTAGGGCTGAATGAGTCCCAATTCATGACTCAACTCCAACGCTCAAAACTGCATGTGCCAAAGTTTGAGCTGTAACATCCAGTTTATAGAACCTTGCAAATGTATGCGGTGAGGACCAACTCGCCGCTTTACAAATATCCTGTATCGTGACTCCTTTAAAGAAAGCCCACGAAGTTGACATTCCCCGCGTTGAATGCGCACGTAAACCAGTCGGGGGCGCATGACCCTTACTGGAATACGCCAATGAAATCGCCTCCACTATCCAGTGCGACAAGCGCTGCTTAGTAATCGGCTTCCCCATTCTTGGCTTCATCCAAGATACGAACAGCTGATCACTCTCCCTGAACCCTCTGGTTCTTTCCATGTAGATGCGTAAAGCACGCACAGGGCACAACTCATTTAGCTTTTGCTGTCTCGGTAAAGCAAAAGGTGGTGGATAGAAAGCTTTTAGCTCAAAAGGAGTGACAGAATTAACTACCTTGGGCATAAATGCAGGATTAGGCTTCAGAACTACCCCTGCATCCCCGGGCATGAACTGCATACATGCTGAATGCACCGAAAGCGCATGAATCTCACTTACGCGTTTCGCTGAAGCCAAAGCTAACAGCAGCGCCGTCTTAAACGACATTATTTTAAAATCAATCTTGTCCAGTGGCTCAAACGGGGACATTGAGAGCGCATCAAGTACCAGTGCTAAATCCCATGAAGGGGAAAGCGGTTTTGAAACTGGCAAAACGTGACGCGCGCCCTTCATGAACCTGCACACTAAAGGATGCTGCCCAACGGTTTTACTATCAAAACCTATGTGACAAGCAGAAATAGCGGCCAGATACACCTTAACGGTTGAAAACGCTTTTCCTTAGTCTATCAAATCCTGTAGAAATGATAGAACTATTGCCACTGAGCACTGAAAAGGAATCTCATTCTTAGCCGCGCACCAGCGCTCAAACACGCCCCATTTGCAGTCATAGAGAGACCTAGTCGACGAAGCTCTAGCATTCTGTATAGTTCTGATGACATTGTCAGACAGACCGGTTGTATTCAAATTTAATCACTCACAGGCCAGGCCCATAGTGCCAAGCGTTCTGGATGGGGATGAAGGATTTCCCCCCCTGCCTGTGACAGTAGATCTCTGCGTAACGGGAGAGACCACGGGTCTTTGTACAGCATACGTATGATCTCCGCCAGCCAGTATTTCCCTGGCCATCTCGGAGCTATTAATATCAGCTTTAGTCCCTCCTCCCTCACTCTGTAGAGTGTTGGGGATATTAATGCTATCGGTGGGAACGCATACAGAAGAGTGCGGGGCCAGTCGTGTGCCAGCGCATCTATCCCCAGAGGCGCGCTCTGATCTTTCAGGGAGAAAAACAGAGGACACTGAGCATTGTCGTGGGACGCAAACAGGTCCACTGTCGCTCTGCCGTATATTTCCCAAATCTGCTCGACCACTTCCTTGTTCAATTTCCACTCTTCGTAGAGTGGATTTCCCCTGGATAGCAGATCCGCACCCTGGTTCATGACGCCCTGTACGTGCGTCGCTCTCAGGGATAAAAGATTGGCATGGCTCCACAAAATCAGTTTGCATGCCAGCATGTGTAAGGGAAGTGATCTTAGGCCTCCCTGCCGATTTATATATGCCACAACTGTGGTGTTGTCCGTTCTCACAAGAACATGATGTCCTTTCAGAAAAGGAAGAAAATGCTTCAACGTTAGAAACACGGCCAGCATTTCCAGATAGTTTATGTGAAGATCGGTCAGATGATGACCCCATCATCTTCCATTCACTATCCTGCCCTCGTGAATGCCCCCCCAACCGGACAACGACGCGTCCGTCGTTATGACTTTTCTGGTTTGAACCACACCCATAGGAACCCCTTGAACCAAGAAGGTTGGGTATCTCGCAGTGCAAAAACCGCCTCTGACGTCACTCTCACTCTCCTCCGGGAGTGTCTTAATGGGTCCAGTCTCAGAGACGCTACCCAGCGCTGAAATTCCCTCATAAATAGTCTGCCTAAGGGAATAACCATTAGGGCTGAGGCCATCAGACCCAATAATCTGAGGCATGTGCGGAATGAAACAGTTTTCCCCCTCTGAAACTCGGCCAGGCATCGGGTGAATTTTCCCACCCTGTCCTCTGACAGTCGCGCTCTGAATGTCACCGAGTCCAGTGACAGCCCCAGATATGTTATAGACTGTGCGGGAGTCAAAACACTCTTTTCGGTGTTTAACTTTTAAACCCAGTTTCTGAATGTGTTCCAGAAGCATAGTTGTGTGATTTTTCGCTTCTTGCTCTGACTGAGCTGTCACCAACCAATCGTCTATGTAGGTAGCGAGACGAATGCCCCTTTCCCTGAGCGGGGTCAGGGCCGCTTCTGTACATTTTATAAATACTCTCGGGCTGAGAGACATGCCGAATGGTAAAACCAGGTACTCGTATGTTACTCCCAGGCAGTGGTGGACAGTAACGAAGTAAATGTAATTCGTTACTGTACTTAAGTAGCTTTTTTGCTTCTGTACTTTACTGAAGTATTTAAATTTGGGAAGACTTTTACTTTAACTCCACTACATTTCAAAGTCAAATATCTTACTTTTTACTCTACTACATTTTCAAAATCAGTCGTTCCTTTTTATTTATGAGTGGATAAAAACTTAACTGGTCAAATGAGCCACCAATCACAGTACAGCGCGCACGCTTTGTTTTGAACTTGCCTTGGCGGTATCTACTAAGCGCGAACCAGAGCCGTTAAATATGAGGGTTGCGACCATAGACAGTATATAAGAGGTTGCGACACACTAGGCTTGTTTGACTTGAACCGGCGCTGCACAGACCGATCAGTTTATGACATCAAAGTATAGAGCGAAATCTCGAGAGCGATTGAAAAGCATACAGAGCCGTCTACTCTCTAATCGCTCTTGCGGTATTTTAATGTCATTCACCGATTGGTCTGTGCAGTGTGCAGCGCCGGTTCAAGTTGAACAAGCCTACTGTGATCTCGCCGCCGCGCAGTCACATGATTCGTGTAGCTCTCAATAGTTCCAAACAAATCGCGTTGCCAATGATTTTAAGCGGGGCAGAGAGCAGCAGCTATTATTGCAGCAATTATCAGTAAATATTGATGCATAATGAACATTGCTTATTACGTTGACACTAAAATGACTTGCTAGCATTTTTTTTCTGGGGAGCAGCAGAAACACTGCATTAATACGTTTTGGTGTTTAATTTTGGAGGGAAATTGGCTGCTCCCATAACGTAGAATATATATATATACAGTGCAATGCATAAGTGAATACACCCATGCTAAAGTTGACTAAAAAGAGGAATAAAAAATCATATTTTGGAAATTGAACTTAATGCCTTAATTTAAAAAATTAGGAAAAATCCAACCTTTAAGGACACCAATTTTCTTTGTGAATGAATAATGTATCGTAAATAAATAAATGTTCTTCCTTAAAATACATGGTGCATAAGTGAGTACACCCCTATGTTAAATTCCCATAGAGGCAGGCAGATTTTTATTTTTAAGTATTTTTTTTTATTTTTTTTTAGGATACTATGCATCCTGATAAAGTTCCCTTGGCCTTTGGAATTAAAATAGCCCCACATCATCACATAGCCTTCACCATACCTAGAGATTGGCATGATTTTATTTCAGTTAGCCTAATAGCTGGTTTGATTTGCATTGAGAGATGATCTTATGGAAAGTACCCCATGCCAATCTCTAGGTATGGTGAAGGCTATGTGATGATGTGGGGCTATTTTAATTCCAAAGGCCAAGGGAACTTTATCAGGATGCATAGTATCCTAAAAAAAAAAAAAAAAAAAAAAAAATCTGCCTGCCTCTATGGGAATTTAACATAGGGGTGTACTCACTTATGCACCAGGTATTTTAAGGAAGAACATTTATTTATTTACGATACATTATTCATTCACAAAGAAAATTGGTGTCCTTAAAGGTTGGATTTTTCCTAATTTTTTAAATTAAGGCATTAAGTTCAATTTCCAAAATATGATTTTTTATTCCTCTTTTTAGTCAACTTTAGCATGGGTGTATTCACTTATGCATTGCACTGTATATGTGTGTGTGTGTATATCAATGGCATTGTGCAGGTTTATGTGAATGTATCATAACATTATGATGTTTATAATTATGACCATAGACGCTCGTGAAAAATATATACAGTAAATACTGTAAATGTATTATATCTTATGGGAATAGTCCCCTTCCCTCCAAAATTAATCACACAAAAAATGTATTCAATTGAATTCAATTAAATATATATATATATAATAAAATTAATGTCATTTTATTATTAGATTGATGTGCCAAGTGTGATATTAGAGTGTTCACGTAGACTGAGTTAAGCAAGAGTCTTATGAAAAAAATTATAATAGGACATTATAGCCATAAAAAAAATCATAGTACTTGGATACTTAAGTACATTTGAAAGCAAATACTTTTGTACTTTTACTCAAGTGAATGTTTAAAGGCAGCACTTCTACTTTTACTTGAGTAATATTTTACCTTGAGTATCTTTACTTTAACTCAAGTACATGGTATGTGTACTTCGTCCACCACTGGAGGAAAGCCACAAAATGTTTAGATCCTCTTGATTGTTAATCTATGGAGTTAATGTCATAACCTCCTGTTTAAAAAGCTCACAATACAATACATATATCCACAAATGTAATTTTGTACCTGTATTTATTTTCATTTAAAGATTGCATTGCAGTAAATAAACAATTAAATTCAAACATTTCAACATTTGTTCTGAGAGTAGTGCTGTACCATACAGTACGAATAAAAAAACAAACACATTTGTACATAACCATTTCCACAGGCCTATAGATAAAAAGAGAGCTCCCCCTACAGGTTCATGCACCAATAACATTCCACCAGCACTCTGCTCAAAAAGGAAGTATCAAATTGCAAACCACATTTAATATTTATACAATTGATAACATCCTGAATGAGACCACAGTCAAACTGATTGGAGATTGTTCCACCTGTTCTTCGTCACACGCACACTCAATAAAAATGAGGCTATGTTTAGGCTACATGTGGCGGCTATTTTCATAAACGGACATTTCACCCCTCTCCGTTTTCAAAAATAACATTGTGCACACCTGTCAGTTTTCAGAAAAGTGTTAGTTTACACGAACCCGTGTATATGCAGTCAAGAACAGTGTAACGAGAAACTCAAGCTCACGTTAGCCAATCAGAATCCCGAAAATAGTCACATACTGTGACGTCGGCTCCCTAAAACTCAGTTTTTCTCAGTTTATATGCAAACGTGCAAATGAAGTTTTCCAAAATCTCCACTCTGGCCAGAGTTTTTAGAAAGAATCGTTTTCAGACACGAATCCTCCGTTTGCGTGTAAACGAAGGGCACAAACGAAGGGAAATGTCTCCATTTTTCAAAATAACCATGTACGTGTAAACGGGGCCTAAGATAAATGAGTAGAGACTTACAGCAATCAGGCATAACATTATGACCACTGACAGGTGAAGTGAATAACACTGATTATCTCTTCATCACGGCACCTGTTAGTGGGTGGGATGTATTAGGCAGCAAGTGAATATTTTGTCCTCAAAGTTGGCAAGCGTAAATGGGAAGCGTAAGGATTTGAGCGAGTTTGACAAGGGACAAATTGTGATGGCTAGACGACTGGGTCAGAGCATCTCCAAAACTGCAGCTCTTGTGGGGTGTTCCCGGTCTGCAGTGGTCACTATCTATCAAAAGTGGTCCAAGGATGGAACAGTGGTGAACCGGCGACAGGGTCATGGGTGGCCAAGGCTCATTGATGCACGTGGGGAGTGAAGGCTGGCCCGTGTGGTCCCTGTAGCCCCATATGGCTCAAGAAGTAAATGCTGATAGAAAGGTGTCAGAATACACAGTGCATCGCAGTTTGTTGCGTATGGGGCTGCATAGCCACAGACTAGTCAGGGTGCCCACCGCCGAAAGCACCAACAGTGGACCACGGAGCAATGGAGTGGCCTGGTCTGATGAATCACATTTTCTTTGACATTACATGGATGGCTGGGTGCATGTGCGTCGCTTACCTGGGGAACACATGGAACCAAGATGCACTACGGGAAGAAGGCAAGCCGGCAGAGGCAGTGTGATGCTTTGGGCATTGTTCTACTGAGAAACATTGGGTCCTGCCATCCATGTGGATGTTACTTTGACACGTACCACCTACCTAAGCATTGTTGCAGACCATGTATACCCTTTCATGGAAAGGGATAATGCACCCTGCCACAAAGCAAAAATGGTTCAGGAATGGTTTGAGGAGCACAACAACGAGTTTGAGGTGTTGGCTTGGCTTTCAAAATTCCCCAGATCTCAATCTAATCTGTGGGATGTGCTGAACAAACAAGTCCGATCCATGGAAGCCCCACCTGGCAACTAACAGGACTTAAAGGAGTTTCTTACTGTTACTGACTTCCAATTCGCGTGACTCAACATGAACTGACTCCTTAAGAAACTCCTTAACCCTGTTGGGTGTTCTGTAAAACATTGTTACGACATTTAATTAGAGGTTGTCACCTACTTGAAGCAGGCATACATGTTGATCACGCTGTTAACATTTCTAAATGTACTTCCAGCTCAAATAAAATATGCCAATACACAGAGTGGAAATGATCATTACAATCATTTCTGGTTTTTGGTTTGATCCTTCATTTGTACTGTTCATTTTTTGTTTCTCTGAAAGACAAAACAATTACAAAAGTTCAGTGATAAACACACAAGTGTATCCTTTTATGTTTCTATGGTAGAATGTATGTTGTAATAAGATGTGAACATTTTTGCCAGTCATTTGGTTTTACACACCTTTAATCAATAGCTGGACGGATTTCACCACTGAATCGTGTGTGATGAAGCACTTGTACTTTCCTGCATCATTGCGTTGAAGATTGTTGAGTTTGAGTGAGAAGTTTCCATTCAGATACTCCTCAGGGAAGCTTTCAGTTCTGTTCTTGTATACTGGATCCTGTGCTTCTAAATAGTCTTTACCCTCAGTAATGTCATATAGACTCAGGCTGTTGTGTCTCCAAAGCACACTGATGTTTTGAAGTTTAAGCTAAAACGGATCTCCAGCACAGACACTGAAAACAGAGAGAAGTTATAAAAAAGAAACAAATATGAATTAGCAGATAATAAAAGTAGAAATTTGTTTTATTTATTTTTTAAGCGCTCACCTTCATTTACTAACAGAAACACATGCAGAAAAAACACCCGTGAACACCTGTAAACACAATGTCAACACTTAGTCAAGGTAACACACCTCTGCAATCAAAAATTAAATAAGTCATAAAAGTGTAAAATGATTATTGTAGTCTTTATTTATATTTTTTTTCTTCCTCTATAAGAGCTCTAGCTAAAAGCAGTGGCGTACCGTGGGGTTTCAGTCAGAGCCTTCAGTAACAAAATTTAAAGTAAAAATCTAAGCAGTCTGTAGCCATGTATTTTTTTTTTTTTTTTCATATATTATTTGTGTTTTATTTTATTTATTCGTGTTTCATGCATGTATAGGCTATCTATTTATTTTTTAAGCTCACTTGCACTCTATATATTTGCTTATAATAATAATAATAATAATAATAATAAGTGAATATTTAACATAAAAAATTAATTAAATGGCAAACAAATATCAGGGGTTAAATAAATACGGAAGCCCTGAACCGCTGCGACCAAAATGGCCTAATTTTTAATGGGTCGCAAATGTATCACTGATTATTTTTGTACCTACTTTATGTTTTAGGCAATATGCTATGATTTACTATGAGCATTTATTAAAACAGAAATGTGTATTTTAAGAATACGTTTTATAACGTGCTGAGCATTCAACACATCAAGTTGGCTTCTTTCTTTCTTTCTTTCTTTCTTTAAACATAAATAGCATATTAAGCCAATTAAGCAAAAACCTGTCAACAAAATAAAAAACTGGTAGGCTATAACGCTTTCTGCCCCCCTCACTTTTGAAATGATGGCTACGCCCCTACAAGAAGTCATGTGTAAAATAAAAAGCACATCTGTATGCAATACAGTTTATGGTTCATTATTATCCAGAGCGGCTTACTATAAATAATTTGTGCGACCAAATCAGATCGCATAAGAACGCTTATTGAGAAATGGCCTGCAAGCGAGCTCAAACCACTTGCTTTTGCTGTATTACAGACGATGCTGAGGCGCACGGGAGCGCCGTGGAGATCCGACCATCTGCAGAAATCTTAGGCTGAATCTGAAATCGCCCCCTATTCAGCCATTTGTAGTGTCCGAAACGGATGTTCTTGAATGTAGCCTACTTATTCAACCCCGCATTGCACCGTAATAATGAGTAGCCTAATATTGATGTACGCTCAATGGCTGTCCGAATTCGCTCACTCGTTTTGGCTTTGAACTGCTGTGTGTTAGAGCAATTTAATATTACTCGCTACTTCAGTCTGTTTCTCTACAATAATATTAATGTAATATACTTTCCAAATTTTACTAATTATTTCCTGTCCCCCTTTCCTCTTTAAATCCTCAAGTAAAATGTGTCTTACACACTATAGTAGCTTTCCTTTAATCCAGGGAACGGTGGTAAGATATTCTTCACTCATAATTTGTTATAAACAAATAAACAACATCCAGACAGCAATATCATTTTCAATGCTTTGTTGTCCGTTTGATGAAAAACTTGTTTATAAAACAAGCACACCTGTCCCTCCTTGTATAACATATGTTAAATTGATATGTTCAATTTATTGTTCAAATTCATGTTATTTAACATATATTAAATAACATGAACAGGTGACCTACACCGCTGGTGCACACCGCCATCTAGTGGTTGAACAATCATTACGTTCGGCTCCTGCACACTCAATATTTCAGCATGTTGCATCATTTGCAGATAGCACGTCATCTTTTAGAAAAAAAAACACATTTGTTGTATACATACATCTGATAATCAACTGTTTATAATATGCAAAACAAACAGTTTTACATATAAATCAAACATTTTAAGGACATTTAAAATCTAAATGTATATTTGTGACAGGAAGAGTCTCAGACATACTGGAGATGGGCAAATGCTCAACAAAAGTACATCTTCCAGATGAAAATATGCTCATTTTCAGGGGTTGGATGCCTTAATATTACAATGTTCTGCAATGTTTTATTAATTCTTTGTCTCAATTCAAGTTTTTTTTTATGATCCCACAAAAAACATTTTGCTCCCCAATGTTTTTCTATAAATATCTAGGTTTATACTATGTAATATCTCCACTCAGTCACTTATGAAATGGATGATGGGTGAAATGCAGAAAAAAGTAGTCAGAGCAAACCTGACTTCCTGTGCTTTGACGTGGTTGAACTTTTCCTCTCTTTGCTCTGTACAAGAGTTCATCGCTGTCTCGAGGGACCCGGGTTTCATTTTCAAGTGTTTATTTACAACTACAACATGATTATTCAGCTTTATCTCTGTAAGTATCTTTGAGTATTTTGAACAGCTTTTCATGTGCTTTATTCCTGTAACTTTATTTCATGTATTCAGTCAAATGTTTGGACACACTGCACTATATTAATTTCTCTTGATACATAAAAACTTGGTTGCATAATAATGATAAAGAATTTAAATATGTCTGACTTATAAATGATTCTTTGATTTTTGTTATCTTGTAGATCTGCTCATATGGTGTCAAGCTGCAGAGACTTTAACAGATCAACTAACAGATTTGGGGCAAAATGCGACCATAAACTGTGATCTTGGTGAAGAAGAGGGTTATTGGTTTTTACTAAAACTTCAAGATTCTTCGGTTTTGATAATGCGCTCTTTTCCAAACCCATCTCCGTTTTACTTCAATGAAAGATTCAGACACAAATATTCAGTGGACTCTAAACATAATCTGTTCATAAATAATGTCACTATTGATGAGTTAGGAGTTTATTACTGCATGGGCACATCAGGCTCAGATCCACAATTCAGCAATGCCACCAGACTACACATCATTGGTGAGTACACTTTTAGTCATATTGTTCTGTACAGTGATTATTTAGAGATTATTAACATATTGTAGCTTAATTAATTCTTTACAGAACCAACTCCAGTAAACGAGTGCCAGAATCATACAGTCGTACAGTACATTCAGCAGAACCAGACGTCATGGCAGACTCTTACTCTCATATCTGCTCTGTTCAATGCTGTTTTGGTCGTTGTGGTTATAGGTGAGTTTTCATCAGTGTAAGTAAAACTACACCAATAATTGCACCGATACCGATAAACTGGTAATTATTTCCTGTTATGACTGATAACCGATAAATGGCCCTCATTAAAATGCCACTATATTTAAATTTCAATCATTTTTACATTTAAAAGTGAATGTAGGCATCTCAACATTATAATTAATGTTGAGATTTGCTATAGATCACTTCAGAATGTTAAAGGGAGGGATAGTTCAGCCAAAAATGATATTTAACCCATGATTTACTCACCCTCAAGCCGTTCGAGATCCATATGTCAATCTTTTTTCAGACGAACACATTTTCAGTTATTTTAGAAAATGTCTTAGATCTTTCAGTGGTTACGCGCGTTCACAGAGATGGATGCTGGCGTATGACGTAGGACATAGCGTAGGAAGCGCCATAACGTAGAACGAACGTAGAGTTTTGTTTTGCTCTGCTCTCTGGCTGCGCTGTCACGTTCGTTCTACGTCACGACGCTTCCTACGTCATACGCCAGCATCCATCTCCGTGAACGCGCGTCGACCGCTACCGGAAGCCAGTTATTTTCATTTATAGGCCCTGTCCCAAATGGCGCACTTCATGCGGACTTTCGGTCTCGTGGACTTGAATTGCGCGTGCTCGCTAAGTCTACGAGTCCGTAGGCCGTCCCATTCAGCATTTTACCGCTCTGAAGTGTGCTCAGCAGCGCCCCCTTTGTACCCTTGAAGCGGTCTTCCACGAAGCCCGCATAGAAGCAGGCTCCACGCACTTTAACTACCCAGGAATCCTTGCGAAAGGCCAATCAGACAACAGATGGGAGGAGATTTCACTCACGGATAATTGTTGACATGGCTGAGAAGAAAATATTACGGTTTTTATGACCTAAATGTACATTTTACCAGTTGTTACCTACAGTTTATACAAACATTATGGTCATCGACCAGTGGTTGATGTCTCAAACATAATAATAGCGCGTTTAATAATACGATCGTGTTATGATTCATTAAATAAATAGTACCGAATGTCAGGGCTTTACTGAGTCATATGTAAACATAGCCTAGTATGAATATTGAAACCTGTAAATTGAAAAAATTATGTTTAAATTATGTTTTAAAATTGTAATCTTAGTTCAAATGGAACATTATGTAGCCTATTATTATGTACAACTGATACATCATTTAAATAAGCATGATATATATATATTGTTTAATGCCCAGGTGATATGCACAATATCAAAATATAGAACTGTAAAATTAGGATGTGTAGTTGACATGCAGATAAGACATCGGAGCGCAAAAATGTGATTTCTCCTGTCCAACAACAACCAGGCCGTTATTTCCGGCGTGCCGATCGAGTCTGTCCCAAAAATACCTCTCAATGCGCCCTCGTGGACTCGCGCCAAGGGCCCTATAGGTCTGCACTACATGACGTCACCAAAGTGTGGACTCTGAGGAAGTCCACAAGTCCGGAGTGTGCCATTTGGGACAGGGCCATAGTTTTAAATATGTATATTTTTACGACAAAACCGCACGGATTACCCTCAGAAGGCCTTCGTTTATCCCCCTGGAGCCGGATGGATGACTTTTGTGAAGGATACATGCACATTTTGGGACTTGAAGGAATGAACCCCATAGCTTCACATTATAACCACTGAAAGATCTAAGACATTTTCTAAAATAACTGAAAATGTGTTCGTCTGAAAAAAGATTGACGTGCATCTCGAACGGCCTGAGGGTGAGTAAATCATGGGTTTAATATCATTTTGGCCGAACTATCCGAGGAAATAAGCAAGCACAATAAAAATATCAACAGATATGATTCATTATATTGCTAAAATCAGCCAATACAGTGTAGGGGTTGCATCTGTGAAAAGATCAACATAATGCTGTAAGTGTTTAATGTTTAAACTTACAGTGCATTATTTCATTGTATTTAATTTATTTTATTTCATTCTCAGGACTTTTGAAGGTTTGTGCTGTTAGAAGGTCTGCAGGACAACAACTTAATAATACTGATGTACGGCCGACACCAGATTTACAACGGCATCTAGATCCAAATCAATTACAGGTACATTATGTGATGTTTCTATCCATCCATCCCTGCAACCATCCATCCATCCATCCATCTTATACTCTTTTCCTCTTTGTTCTTTCAGCATGCTGAGGTGGACAGTTCCATGCTGTGTACAAATATTCATGCCGTTCCAGTCGATATCACCTATGTTAGATTACAGCTGCCAAAATAATACACAAGCATACAGCTGACCTCATACTTACTTCACAGCGGTAGATCAAGCACAGAACAAATAACTAAAGCTTTGGTGTTGTCCAAGTGCACATGATAAGTGTGCCGTGTGGTTTGGTCTGCCTCAGAAGAAGTGTTGCATCTAGACAATTGGTCTGCACTTTAACCCAGAGAAGAGTTTTTCCTCTCTGTCTTCTGTGATGTTAACATTTGTGTAGGCTATCGGTGTTCTCAACAAGTGTGTGATATTTTATGATATGATAAGTATTATATATTTCACAGTAACCTGAAAGCCATAAATATTTAAGCTTATATGCCATGTTCAACCATGTTTCTTAATGAATTAAAGTGTCATGCAATCCCCTGATTTCTGTATCATTTTTGTAGTTGGTGTATCTTCACACTTTAAAATAGAGGTGTGGCAATTCGCAGAAAGGAATGTGTGGAGGAGGTGACAGCCACAAAATGTCTCTAAAGTGAGCTGAGTAAGCTGGAACTGTGGCAGACATGAGGCACAGACAAATACAACAACAACAAAAACAACACTAAGCTACCAACTAATATTTTGAACAGCTTTTCATGTATTCAGTCAAAATGTTTGGACAGACTGCACTATATTAATTTCTCTTGATACATAAAAACTTGGTTGCACGCAATTGGATAACACTACGACCAATCAAAACAAGCCCCATACGCTTAGCTACCAGCGGAGCTAACTGGTAGATTAGACTCTTGCGTATCTGGTCGGCAAAACAACAAAAACACTCTAAATATTATAGAACTTATATTATACTTATTCTACTATTATGATACAACAATCTTACATTTGGGAGCAATTTAGCAAGAACATACACTGTGTACCTTTTTATAATAATTGTGTACCAATACATACTGTATACCCTTGTGAAAAAAAAGTGCACTTAAAGGGCCTATATGCAACTTTTTCCCCAAAATAAACGTAACAATAGCCTTTTTATTTGACCATGTATGACTCAAACATCTCCTGATGAGCATACTGACACCTTGTCAGCTCACAGCGGGTGCACCTATAAGCCTGTATCCTATTATTCCTATTTTCTGTCGGGTCGGATTTTTCGCGAGCTGTCTGCGGATGTGACGTCAAGCGCGTTCATGTTAAACGTTTCAGATCACTCTGCCACCACCGCTAGTCAGCAAACAAACTTAGTTTCTCAAACAATATATGTATTTGACTGTTCTTACCTCTGTAAACATAATGTAGACTTCTTTGCAGCGGATGACTTGTGAAGTGTGCACGTACGAGAGCGAGCAGAAAGGAAGAGCAGTTCCGTTTTTTGGCCACAGGTGTCAGTCGCGAGTTTAAATTTCAGAAAAAAGCATATAGCCCCTTTAAGTGTACTTTTTTAAAGTGTACTTATTACATAAATAATATACTTTAAATATATACACTTAAGTGTGAATTAAATTAAACTTTTCGGCGCACTTAATGCACATTAAGTGTTATTAATTTCAAATATATCACATATTAAGTTGAAATAAAATGTAATACGTTGCCGTTAAGAGTGATTTTTTGGAACAACTTAATTGGTACTTTATTACAACTTTATATCTACTTTCATAATTGCTTCTAGTGTTTTTAAAATATACTTAAAGTGCGCTACACAATATAATGACACGCAATTAATGTTATTTAAAATATACTTTAATGTCAGTTAACAATACACTTAAGTGTGAATTAAATGCAATATTACAATCAACAAAAACTAAATGTAAAACCCTCTAAATTTACTGACAAAATAATCTCTAAAAGAAATACATAAAAACCTTTCTGTTGATGCACAAGAAAACCCCAAGAAACACTTTGCATAAACACAAACAGTTTTGGAAAGAGACCTTTGTGTAAGGCTTTACAAAAATATATTTGTTACCTACTTCAGTTAACATGAACTAAGAATCAATAATACTTTAACCCTTATGTGCTGTTGGGGATGTTTTCATCCACTATGGGGTATTTTTTAGTCTAAATTTGGCCATAACTTTCTCTGTGTTTCAGCAAATGGAATGATTTTTGGTGACAAATCTTATTTTGACACATATTTTGGGAAAATGCTTTGAAATTTTTCAAAAACTCAACAGTACACTGTGGGCAAATTTACTACCCTTTCGTTATGTTCGTGGCTGAAAACAGCCACTACTTTAAACTGCTGTAAAAATGTATCAGATAAATATTTTTTTCACATTTTTTTGCATAAATCTATTAATCAACCTCAGTCCTGCTCAAAAATACTAAATGTTTAAAAAAAATTCAGGATTTTAACTCTTTAATTGCCAAATTCGTAAATGATGTCACTGATTTGGGAAAAAACACACACAAAATGACTCATTTTCAATATAAAATGTGATTGTGGACTGGATTTTTTTTTACGTTTTATCACAGTCTTGGACATGTCAAAGATTAGAAACAACATTGGTTTTGATGCATTGTTAGTTTTTGTGCAGCATCAGATTTTAACTTTTTCTCCCTCATTTACTGTTCGTGGCTGTTTTTGCCCCATTGACTTCCATTATAACCACATTTTTTGATTGCAAAGTCATGACACCATATAATCATGCATTTTTGATTGTTGGTGGTTTTCCCTGTTGGGAAGAGGTAAAATTTGTAATTTTTACTGTTGATAACCAGGTGGAACCATTAACCCTTTAGATAGGCCTGTGCAAAAAAAAAGCTTAGTTTCTGGCTTTTACATGGAGTTATATGGAGTTTATATGAAGTATAATAGCATAATAAAGTGTGTGTGTGTGTGTGTGTGTGTGTGTGTGTGTGTGTGTGTGTGTGTGAACTCACCTTGATGCGTCTGAGAAAATCAAAATATGCACCTCAGCTCTCAGAACTACATGGAGTAAACAAAAACAAAGTAAGGCCTGCTGGTCATTTGATGGTGAGAAGAGCAGCAAGCAACATGAGAAAGGGCTTGACTTGTAGTGAAGTTTTAGAGATGATTATGCAGCCTGACCCCTCCAGCGAGCTGCAGGAAGTATCGTCTTCTCCCTCTGACACCACAGACTCAGGAGAGTCAGATCCTGATTTGGATGTGGCACCCTCATCATCCTCTCTAGCTTCCACTGAAGGCGAGGAGGATTCGGAGGAGCCTGGATCTGGGTGGATTGGGAGAAACGGCGAAGTGTGGTTTTCCACCAACGCGGAGACAACTCCCTTTCTTCAGCCTGGCAGAGGCGTGACTCCAGGGCAGACGCGCTATGCCATCACAAGGGTCCAGAACATGGATTCCGTGTTCAATCTGTTTTTTACGGAGGAGATGATTGACCTCATTGTCAGCATGACTTGCGTCAACACATACATGTTTGTACAGTCATACAAACATGTATGACTATGCCTTGTGATGGCATAGCGCGTCGGCCCTGGAGTCACGCCTCTGCCAGGCTGAAGAAAGGGAGTTGTCTCCGCGTTAGTGGAAAACCACACTTCGCCGTTTCTTCCAATCCACCCAGATCCAGGATCCTCCGAATCCTCCTCGCCTTCAGTGGAAGCTAGAGAGGATGATGAGGGTGCCACATCCAAATCAGGATCTGACTCTCCTGAGTCTGTGGTGTCAGAGGGAGAAGACGATACTTCCTGCAGCTCGCTGGAGGGGTCAGGCTGCATAATCATCTCTAAAACTTCACTACAAGTCAAGCCCTTTCTCATGTTGCTTGCTGCTCTTCTCACCATCAAATGACCAGCAGGCTTGCATGCACGCGTTTAAATCCACTTGCTTTGTTTTTGTTTAGTCTGCATTTCTCACCATCAAAAAGCAGCAGATGCATAAATACACTTACTTTGTTTTTGTTTACTCCATGTAGTTCTGAGAGCTGAGGTACATATTTTGATTTTCTCAGACGCATCAAGGTGAGTGTACACACACACACACACACACACACACACACACACACACACACACACACTTACTTTATTATGCTATTATACTCCATATAAACTCCATATAACTCCATGTAAAAGCCAGAAACTAAGCTTTTTTTTGCACAGGCCTATCTAAAGGGTTAATGGTGCCACCTGGTTATCAACAGTAAAAATTACAAATTTTACCTCTTCCCAACAGGGAAAACCACCAACAATCAAAAATGCATGATTATATGGTGTCATGGCTTTGCAATCAAAAAATGTGGTTATAATGGAAGTCAATGGGGCAAAAACAGCCACGAACAGTAAATGAGGGAGAAAAAGTTAAAATCTGATGCTGCACAAAAACTAACAATGCATCAAAACCAATGTTGTTTCTAATCTTTGACATGTCCAAGACTGTGATAAAACGTAAAAAAAATCCAGTCCACAATCACATTTTATATTGAAAATGAGTCATTTTGTGTGTGTTTTTTCCCAAATCAGTGACATCATTTACGAATTTGGCAATTAAAGAGTTAAAATCCTGAATTTTTTTTAAACATTTAGTATTTTTGAGCAGGACTGAGGTTGATTAATAGATTTATGCAAAAAAAATTGAAAAAAATATTTATCTGATACATATTTACAGCAGTTTAAAGTAGTGGCTGTTTTCAGCCACGAACATAACGAAAGGTAGTAAATTTGAACAATGCACAAGGGTTAAGCATTTATTAGTCTAAGTAAGATAATATTAGTCTTGGTTAGATCATGTTGGCTAAAAAATAAACTAATATTAACAAATGAGACCTAAAAGTGTTACCGAACCTTGTTATTTAGCTCTTAAAGGGATACTCCACTTTAAAATGAAAATTCTGTCATCATATACTCACCCTTATGTTGTTTCAAACCTGTATGAATTTCTTTCTTCTGCTGAACAGAAAGAAAGATATTTGGAAGAATGTTAGTAACCAGACAGTTTTTGGTACCATTGATTTTATTTCCTACTATGGAAGTCAATGGTACCAAAAACTGTCTGGTTACTGACATTCTTCTAAATATCTTTCTTTCTGTTCAGCAGAAGAAAGAAATTCATACAGGTTTGAAACAACATGAGGGTGAGTATATGATGACAGAATTTTCATTTTAAAGTTGAGTATCCCTTTAAACCTTTACCAGCACCAACATTAAACAGGACCAAATGCTTACTCCAGCATTACAGTGAATCTAAGTTTGTCTAAAAAAAAAACAAAAACAAAAAAAACTGAAGAACCCCAAAAGCACAAAAACCAAAATTATTTGTCACCCAATTTTTTAAGTTGTTGGAAAGTGCTGTTTATGTCAATGTCCCAGATGCTCTCCAGAGAATATGTGAATGGAAATGTTTCAAAGATGCAGGAAAGTCAGAAAAAATGCCTTGAGGAAAAAAACAAACACAAAAGAACAGAAAATTTGTTTATAATACAGATCCAGTCCATTATTATATTTGGCTCAATTGAATGAAAGAGATACAGTGAGGAAAATAAGTATTTGAACACCCTGCTATTTTGCAAGTTCTCCCACTTGGAAATCATGGAGGGGTCTGAAATTGTCATCGTAGGTGCATGTCCACTGTGAGAGACATAATCTAAAAAAAAAAATCCAGAAATCACAATATATGATTTTTTAACTATTTATTTGTATGATACAGCTGCAAATAAGTATTTGAACACCTGTCTATCAGCTAGAATTCTGACCCTCAAAGACCTGTTAGTCTGCCTTTAAAATGTCCACCTCCACTCCATTTATTATCCTAAATTAGATGCACCTGTTTGAGGTCCTTAGCTGCATAAAGAGACCTGTCCACCCCATACAATCAGTAAGAATCCAACTACTAACATGGCCAAGACCAAAGAGCTGTCCAAAGACACTAGAGACAAAATTGTACACCTCCACAAGGCTGGAAAGGGCTACGGGGAAATTGCCAAGCAGCTTGGTGAAAAAAGGTCCACTGTTGGAGCAATCATTAGAAAATGGAAGAAGCTAAACATGACTGTCAATCTCCCTCGGACTGGGGCTCCATGCAAGATCTCACCTCGTGGGGTCTCAATGATCCTAAGAAAGGTGAGAAATCAGCCCAGAACTACACGGGAGGAGCTGGTCAATGACCTGAAAAGAGCTGGGACCACCGTTTCCAAGGTTACTGTTGGTAATACACTAAGACGTCATGGTTTGAAATCATGCATGGTACGGAAGGTTCCCCTGCTTAAACCAGCACATGTCAAGGCCCGTCTTAAGTGTGCCAATGACCATTTGGATGATCCAGAGGAGTCATGGGAGAAAGTCATGTGGTCAGATGAGACCAAAATATAACTTTTTGGTCATAATTCCACTAAACGTGTTTGGAGGAAGAAGAATGATGAGTACCATCCCAAGAACACCATCCCTACTGTGAAGCATGGGGGTGGTAGCATCATGCTTTGGGGGTGTTTTTCTGCACATGGGACAGGGCGACTGCACTGTATTAAGGAGAGGATGACTGGGGCCATGTATTGCGAGATTTTGGGGAACAACCTCCTTCCCTCAGTTAGAGCATTGAAGATGGGTCGAGGCTGGGTCTTCCAACATGACAATGACCCGAAGCACACAGCCAGGATAACCAAGGAGTGGCTCTGTAAGAAGCATATCAAGGTTCTGGTGTGGCCTAGCCAGTCTCCAGACCTAAACCCAATAGAGAATCTTTGGAGGGAGCTCAAACTCCGTGTTTCTCAGCGACAGCCCAGAAACCTGACTGATCTAGAGAAGATCTGTGTGGAGGAGTGGGACAAAATCCCTCCTGCAGTGTGTGCAAACCTGGTGAAAAACTACAGGAAACGTTTGACCTCTGTAATTGCAAACAAAGGCTACTGTACCAAATATTAACATTGATTTTCTCAGGTGTTCAAATACTTATTTGCAGCTGTATCATACAAATAAATAGTTAAAAAATCATACATTGTGATTTCTGGATTTTTTTTTTTGATTATGTCTCTCACAGTGGACATGCACCTACGATGACAATTTCAGACCCCTCCATGATTTCCAAGTGGGAGAACTTGCAAAATAGCAGGGTGTTCAAATACTTATTTTCCTCACTGTAGATATACAGTTGCGCTTCAAAGTTTATATACACATATATATGTTAACAATTTTAGCAATAATAGGGATCACAAAAATGTATACGTTTTATTTTTATTTAGTAAACTTTTGACCGTTAACTGTTGATGAATGTGTGTTGTGATTGATTACCTCAGTCACCAGGGCCACATCTTAGTAGAAAGCTGGCAAGGTTCCTTCTATTTCCCACAAACACCAGGATTCCACTGACTACGCCATCTTTACTGACACTGGACTTAAAGTGATTAAAAATAGAGAACCTTTTTATTGCTACTTTACAGGGAATTAAGCATAACTTTATCAATTACACAAATATAGATATATGACCCATGCAAACCCAGGACCAATGCAAATTAAGAAAGGTATTCTTACATTTTAAGCTTGCCCCACATAGCTATCTTCATGAAGGATGTTCCTGTTCCTGTATTTACCACGGTTGACACAGCAATGCTGCAAGCCTTCTTCCTTTGGTTTGTTACCTATAAAATATATGATGATTATAGGGGCATGTGTAAATGCACAGGTGGGAATTTATTACTTGCACATGCAAAAGATTCAAAGCATTTAAAAGCTAAAGGGATAGTTAGTGACTTAAAAGTAGTGTTTTAGCTTGATCAGGATGTGCTGTCATGATAAATCTTGTAACATCACCTCATCAATAAAGGTCTGTGATTCCACACCGCTTGCACTGTATCTCCAATAACAAATATGAACTGATCCTGCAAAATGAATGTTTAAATCCAGATAAACACAAAAATATTACATATTCCAAAACAAATAGTAACTGAACAACTCTTTAATACAAAATGAAATTGAACACATTACAAGCATTTTTTCTTGAGGTGGGTAATATATTAATAAATATTTATGGTAGTTATAAGATTGATTATTTGTATTAAATGTATATAAACGTCTTCGAATTTTTAGTAGCTTGTTTAAAATATTTTATAAAGGCGGTTTAGTTAAAAAAAAAAAAAACGCAACCAAATTCCTCAAACACGACCACACACGCCATCCTCACATTACAATGTAAGACATTATTAGAATGCAATCATATATAAATTATTGAAAACATGATTAATTCACCTCCCGAGTCTATTGAGTTTATAATATCTGCGATTAAAATGCACTCAGCAACTGACATGTTACAGTGAAGAAAAAAAAAAATAATAATTAACTACAGAAAGCATCAAGATATACTTACTTGACTGATTATTTGCAGCATAACGTCTCATCTGCAAACAAACATCCAAACATGGTGCTCCTTTTGTTCTCTTGTTAGCTTGGCTAGCTTCAGTATCATCACGGATCGCAAAACAGCGCATTTTTCAAACTCTAGTGAAGTAGTGCGTCATAATGACGTAGTATTTCTCGCGCATGCGCATTAAACAACATATTCATATATCATGCATGGTTAAATGTTATTTCAGCTTTTCTGTTTAAGTTGAAGTTGTTCTAACTCATTGTGTTGTTAAACTCTGTAAGTTCACAAAACTTTACTCATCTTTTTTTTCAATGTAGTGTAGTGTGATTAAAATTAAATGTATTTTAACTGAATTTAAATGCAAATTCATTTTGTTTACATTTGTTTAACTTTTGCTCGCAATTAATACAATTAAATGTGTTTAATTGACTTAGAACAACATAATGATATTGAAAGTATTATGTTCACAGATGTAAAGTAGCTACACCACATACTATTAGGCTCCTCTCATATATTACATTTTATTTTCAAATATTATGTAGAAAGCTGACACTAGTTGAGTTCATAGAGCAAGGGCTGGTGATAAAAATGTCAACAATAAGTTACTGGATTATACTGTATAAGCAGATGTATTGGAAAAATACATTTCAACTGCATAATGCACACAGTATATATTATAGACAAAACACATTTAAAATACATTAACAAATTAATTTTGGACAACACATTTGAGTTGGAATTAAAATCAATTATTTTCCATGTTTTCCATTAAAACTGTTATTTTATTTAGTATATATTAGTCAATACATCAAAATAAATTTCCTTTAATAACTTATAACTTTAACTTTAATAAATTTAAAACACTATAAATCATAATTATTTAAAATGTAAGTAAAACTTAGTAGACATTACAAAGTGCATTTTTTAAAACATGCACTTAAGTGCGTTTATAAATATTGTCATGAAAGTGTTATTTCTTTAAGTAACATTTAATTAGACATTATTACAAAGTGCATTTTTAAAAAGTGTACTTAAGTGTGTTAAGAAATATTGTGATGAAAGTGTACTTACTTTAAATTAAACTTAATTAGATATTATTACAAAGTGGATTTGTAAAAAGTTCACTTAAGTGTGTTTATAAATATTGTGATGAAAGTGTACTTTCTTTAAGTTAAGCTTAATTAGACATTATTACAAAGTGCATTTTTTAAAAATGCACTTAAGTGTGTTTATAAATATTATGATGAAAGAGTACTTTCTTTAAATTAAACTTAATTAGATATTACAAAGTGCATTTGTAAAAATTGTACTTAAGTGTGTATATAAATATTGTGATGAAAGTGTACTTTCTTTAAGTTAAGCTTAATTAGACATTATTACAAAGTGCATTTTTAAAAATACACTTAAGTGTGTTTATAAATATTGTGATGAAAGTGTACTTACTTTAAGTTAAACTTAATTAGATATTATTACAAAGTGCATTTGTAAAAAGTGCACTTAAGTGTGTTAATAAATATTGTCATTAAAGTGTATTCCCTTTAAGTACACATAAGTGGTCTTTAATTTTAATTTTATTATATTATCTGCAAGTGCACTTTTCAAAAAGTATACTTTTATTATTTTAAGCACACAAAAAGTGCACTTTCAATACAATTAAACACTTTTTCACAAGGGTACCCTTTTTCAAAATTACAAAAAATGTACTCTAAATGTTTCTAATTTCACTAAACATTTCATTAAGTTTCGTGAACATTTTTTTATTAAACATGGACCTTTATGTTCATTAAAAATACTTTTTATGCTATTGTATGCTCATTTTTTAAATGAAAGCAACTAATTTAGACGTGCAAACTGGGTGCCGGTGTGGTGAAAAGTTCGAGCTCGGGCCAAATTCAGCTCAAAGTCGTTCATCTTCGGATGCGGAGCCGCGCACGCTGTTACAAAAAAAGCCATGCACACTGGCAACTGGTAATTATTTCCTGTTATGGCTTTAGAAGTGAATGTAGGCATCTCAACATTATAATTAATTTTGAGATTTGCTATAATACTCTATAATACTGCTCCCATCTTATACACTTTTTTCCTCTTTGTAAGAATTATTACAAAAAGGTACACAGTGTATGTTATTTCTAAATTGCTCCCAAATGTAAGATTGTTGTATCATAATAGAAGAATAAGTACCACTTAAAAAGCCATGCACACCGGCAAGCGAAACGGAGGCTTGCGCACCTTCGCGCTCGTGCGGATGCGTCGAGTATAAAGGCCAATTTATACTTCTGCGTCGAGTGTACACCGTAGTGTACGTCGTAGGCTACGTAGGCGACGCCGTCGTGAGCATTTATACTTCTGCGTTATGTCTGTGTTGCTCTGCAGTTACACCGCTGAAACGCTAGTTGGTGGAGCGGGTTTTAATGTTCCACTGTGTTAGATTCCTCGCGGCTGTTTTGAGTTTAGGCTACTAAGCGAATGAAAGAGAGCGGATCATGTTGGAGTTGGAGCTTATCGAGGTGAAAAAAACAGTTAATTTTAGCGAAATTACTAAAACTAAAAGGCAGAAACGAGAAAAGGCGTCGGAGGAGATGGTACGTGCGACCAGTCAACCTGTTGACGGTTGAACCGAATTTAAAAGTGACGGGCGGTGCAGAAGAACACGCCAGAAATGCGCAGGAGGAAATGCAATGCTACCAAGCCGACCAATCACAGATCTTGCGGTCCGCATCGTTGCAACGTTTAGTTACTGTAACGAGGTATGTTGTTATGGGAAGAAGGAGGCGGGAACCGGCGAACATTTAAGACTTTAATGATAAAAAATAAAACAAATATAAAACGAAAGTAAAAGACAGCAGCCCCTAATGGACGACTGCTGTCACAATAAAACAGAAACAAAAACACAACATAAATCCAAGCCTGTTCCTCTCTCGATCACCACTGTCGTCGCTCCTCTTTTTATGCTTCCGCTCGTCCGTGAGAGATAAGAGACTGAGATGCGCATGTGTCGCTCATTATCAATCACGCCACCGGCCTCGCGCCGTCCTCCCCCGGCCCTCGACCTCGTCGTGCTCGCCACATACCCCCATCGCCCCTCGCAGGCCGGGGGGCACCCACAAGACTGCGCCTACTCCCCCCTCCCCCTCCCCGGGGGGACCAGTCATGGCAGCTGCGGTACCTGGGCTTGGGGGTATGGATAGACAAGGTTAGAGAAAAGGAAACAGAAGCACGAGGAGCACAAAAAAAAAAAAAAAAACTTTTCCCGGACACTCTGCCGCTCGGCTGAGAGTCTCACTCGCGGTGCCATGCGATGGTACTTGACATCCGTTGGGGGGCGGCTCGACGCTCCTCCGCCTCCTGGCGGATGGCGATGGCTCCTCCTGTCGAGGGCAGCCGGCAGCGAGTCTCCCGTTCCCTGCTCCGCCACCATCATGACCGACGGCAACAGGCTCCGGCCCACGGCGAACGGGAGCGACTCCTCCGCTCCCTCTTGAACTGCAGCCACCCCTCTTTGACCCAGGAGCACGGCAGCAAGCTCTCCGTCCCACCAGATCTTCCATCACTCCAGCACCATCGCCTCGGGCAGCAATTGGCGGCCATCGCTCCCTCGTGCTGCCCGACCTCCTCAGCACCGCGATCCCCCTCAGCAGCGAGGGCTCTCCAACAGCGTGTCCCTCCTTCCTCCCGGGTTTCGGCACCAGTGTAACGAGGTATGTTGTTGTGGGAAGAAGGAGGTGGGAACCGGCGAACATTTAAGACTTTAATGATAAAAAATAAAACAAATACAAAACAAAAGGACCTCACGGACGACTGCTGTCACAATAAAACAGAAACAAAAACACAACATAAATCCAGGCCTGTTTCTCTCTCGATCGCCACTGTCGTCACTCCTCCTTTTATGCTTCCGCTCCTCCGTGAGAAATGACCAGTGCATCGCGCACGTGTCGCACATTATCAATCACGCCACCGGCCTCACGCCGTCCTCCCACGGCCCTCGACCTCGTCGTGCTCACCACAGTTACATTTTTGAGGAGGTGTGCGTCAGGGTACGGCGAAGGGTACGACGTATGATACACATCTATGCGTATGCTATGCCGTACCTACTGCGCGCACCCGACACAGAAATATAAATTGGCCTTAAACCTAGCTTCAACAAACACACGCACAAGCCAAGTCCACAAGAACGAACGTGCATATGAAGTGCGTCATTTGGGACATAAATAACAAATGAACAGGTGACCTACACCACTGGTGCACACCGCCATCTAATGGTTTAACAATCATTACATTCGGCTCCTGCACACTCTATATTTCCGAATAATGACATTCCACCGTTTGCAGAAAGCACACGTCATCTTTTAGAAAAAAACATTTGTTGTATACAGACATCTGATAATCAACTGTTTATAATATGCAAAACAAACAGTTTTACATACATTTTAAATCAAACAATTAAAGGACATTTAAAATCTAAATGTATATTTGTGACAGGAAGAGTCTCAGACATACTGGAGATGGGCAAATGCTCAAAGAAATACATCTTCCAGATGAAAATACGCTTATCTTCAGGGGTTGGATGCCTTAATGTTAACTGCAATGTTTTATTAATTCTTTGTCTCAATTCAAGTTTTTTTTCTGATCCAAAATACATTTTGCTCCCCAATGTTTTTCTATAAATATCTAGGTTTATACTATGTAATATCTCCACTCAGTCACTCATAAAAAGCAGATGATGGGTGAAATGCAGAAAAAAGTAGTCAGAGCAAACCTGACTTCCTGTGCTTTGACGTGGTTGAACTTTTCCTCTCTTTGCTCTGTACAAGAGTTCATCGCTGTCTCGAGGGACCCGGGTTTCATATTCAAGTTTTTATTTACAGCTACAACATGATTATTCAGCTTTATCTCTGTAAGTATCTTTGAGTATTTTGAACAGCTTTTCATGTGCTTTATTCCTGTAACTTTATTTCATGTATTCAGTCAAATGTTTGGACACACTGCACTATATTAATTTCTCTTGATACATAAAAACTTGGTTGCATAATAATGATAAAGAATTAAAATATGTGTGACAGTGTTTTAAGAGGATACTTATAAATGAACATGATTCGTTGATTTTTTTATCTTGTAGATCTGCTCATATGGTGTCAAGCTGCAGAGACTTTAACAGATCAACTAACAGATTTGGGGCAAAATGCGACCATAAACTGTGATCGTGATGAAGAGGTTTATTGGTTTTTACTAAAATTTCAAGATTCTTCGGTTTTGATAATGCGCACTTTTCCAAACTCATCTCCGTATTACTTCAATGAAAGTTTCAGACACAAATATTCAGTGGACTCTAAACATAATCTGTTCATAAATAATGTCACTATTGATGAGTTAGGAGTTTATTGCTGCATGGGCACATCAGGCTCAGATCCAAAATTCAGCAATGCCACCAGACTACACATCATTGGTGAGTACACTTTTAGTCATATTGTTCTGTACAGTGATTATTTAGAGATTATTAACACATTGTAGCTTAATTAATTCTTTACAGAACCAACTCCAGTAACTGAGAATCATATGTCATGGCAGACTCTTACTCTCATATCTGCTCTGTTCAATGCTGTTTTGGTCGTTGTGGTTATAGGTGAGTTTTCATCAGTGTAAGTAAAATTACACCAATAATTGCACCGATACCGATAAACTGATAATTATTTTGTGGGTAACACTTTACAATACGGGTGCACTATAAGCATTAATTCATGCTTAACTAATGCACAGATAATCATGTGTTAAAGGATGACTCATGAAGAACTAAACTATTAATTAATGATTACTGCATCAGCAACTAATAAATATTCTAAATATTAAGTAATATATGAATTGTTATTAATTAAATGCGTCATAATGTATTAATTCCTTAATAACTTATTTTATTAACTAATAGTGTAAATTAATGTGTTAATTACCACAGTTGGTCAAAGCAATGTACTTCAACTTCCAGTTGTCGGCTTTAATTAATCATTAACTAATGATTTGGAAATGTATCATGTTACGACTTTACTTGTTGAGGCACATGACTATTAACTAATTGTTAAGTAATATGCCATTTATGGGTTTGGACATCCACACTAAGCCATGGATTTCAATTTCCAACCATGTACAAACAAGATTTCACTGAGTCCGATGAACCTTGTTCACGCACAGGACTATGTCAGGTTAAGCTTGAGGTCGTGGTATACTGAGAACATGCGGTCGAGCGCTGCTATTTCATAACACTGTGTCTCGACTGGACAAAGACAATAGAACATCCATTATAGTCAGTGATACTACACTGAATGCGGCGCGACGCTACACGACAAAACCCCGACAGTAAACTAATCCCACACTCTATTTCTGACATCCTCCGAGCTCTTGTGCTAGCTCTGTTACGAAGGACAAATGGACTTGCAATGGTCTGTCATGTCCAGTGTAGACAGCTGTCTCGTCCAGTTTAAACGCAGTGTAACAGCTTCAGGAGTTAAGATTCTGGTGTGCTGATATTTGTGCACAGCCCAACTTGCCCATCCTTCAAACACATTCTTTGACATTATCACTGCATGTGCAAACTGTCAAAACCCATAAATGGCATATTACTTAACAATTAGTTAATAGTCATGTGCCTCAACAAGTAAAGTCATAACATACTGATACATTTGCAAATCATTAGTTAATGATTAATTAAAGCCGATAACTGGAAGTTGAAGTACATTGCTTTGACCAACTGTGGTAATTAACGCATTAATTTACACTATTAGTTAATAAAATAAGTTATTAAGGAATTAATACATTATGACACATTTAATTAATAACAATTAATATATTACTTAATATTTAGAATATTTATTAGTTGCTGATGCAGTAATCATTAATTAATAGTTTAGTTCTTCATGAGTCATACATTAACACATGATTATCTGTGCATTAGTTAAGCATGACAAATGCTTATTAGTGCACCCGTATTGTAAAGTGTTACCATTTTGTGTTATGGCTGATAACCGATAAATGGCCCTCATTAAAATTCCACTATATTTAAATTTCAATCTTTTTAAATTTAAAAGTGAATGTAGGCATCTCAACATTATAATATACAGTATGAAAAATGGATATTCATTTTGAGATTTGCTATAGATCACTTTTGAGATTTGCTATAGATCACTTTTGAGATTTGCTATAGATCACTTTTGAGATTTGCTATAGATCACTTTTGAAAGTGAACCTAAATTATAAGTGTTTTTAAAGATTAACGAGAGCTGGATGATGGCTTAAATAAATATAGAGGAAATAAGCACGCACGATAAAAACATCAACACATATGATACATTATATCGTTAAAATCAGCCAATACAGTGTAGGGGTTGCATCTGTGAAAAGATCAACATAATGCTGTAAGTGTTTAATTGTTGAAACATACAGTACATTATTTCATTGTATTTCATTTATTTTATTCCATTCTCAGGACTTTGTGCTGTTAAAAGGTCTGCAGGACAACAACTTCATCTAGATCCAAATCAATTACAGGTACATTATGTGATGTATCCATCCCTCCCTCCCTCCCTCCATCCATCCATCCATCCATCCATCCATCCATCTAACACTCTTTTCCTCTTTGTTCTTTCAGCATGCTGAGGTGGACAGTTCCATGCTGTGTACAAATATTCATCCCGTTCCAGTCGATAGCACCTATGTTACATACAGCTGCCAAAATAATACACAAGCATACAGCTGACCTCATACTTACTTCACAGCGGTAGATCAAGCACAGAACAAATAACTAAAGCTTTGGTGTTGTCCAAGTGCACATGATAATAGGTGTGCCGTGTGGTTTGGTCTGCCTCAGAAGAAGTGTTGCATCTAGACAAGTGGTCTGCACTTTAACCCAGAGAAGAGTTTTTCCTCTCTGTCTTCTGTGATGTTAACATTTGTGTAGGCTATCGGTGTTCTCAACAAGTGTGTGATATTTTATGATATGCTATATATGCTAATGCTAATATGCTATCGCAACTTTTGTTTCATGTCGACTTTGAAGTAACAGATCATGTCTTTTCAGGCACCCTGCTGCAGAGATGTAAATAAAAAATAAGATCAAGCACAGAACAAATAACTGAAGCTCTGGTGTTGTAGTGCACATGATAATAGGTGTGCCGTGTGGTTTGGTCTGCTTCAGAAGAAGTGTTGCATCATTTAACCCAGTGAAGAGTTTTTTCTCTTTGTCTTCTGTGATGTTAACATTGCGTAGGCTATCGGTGTTCTCAACAAGTGTGTGATATTTTATGATAAGCTAAGTATTATATATTTCACAGCAACCTGAAAGCCATAAATATTTAAGCTTTTATGCCATGTTCAACCATGTTTCTTAATGAATTAAAGTGTCATGCAATCCCCTGATTTCTGTATCATTTCTGTAGTTATCTTCACACTTTAAAATAGAGGTGGGACAATTTGCAGAAAGGAACGTGTAGGAGGTGACGACAGCCACAAAATGTCTAGATCTAAGGTGAGCTGAGTAAGCTGGAACTGTGGCAGACATGAGGCACAGACAAATACAACAGCACCAAAAACAACACTAAGAATATTTGCCTGAACAAGAATCTGCTACCAACTAATATTAATAGTTTTTCTGAAGATCCTGTGAGTTTTAAAACAACCACAGTGCTGCTACAGCTTTAATTCACAATAGTATTTCAATTTAAAGGCCCACTGAAGTTCCTTTGAAATGCACGGCATTATTCAGTGTGTTGATGTCATTTCCACTGAAACAGGAAGATGGGGCGGGAAATATTGAATAGCTCCTCCCCTTTTTTAAAATGGCCAATAGCGTTTAGTTTATTTCACAGCTCAACCAGAGCTGTTGACCTCAGTAAAGACACAGTTTCTTTTTAATCTCTAACCGTTTCTCCTCCAAATCCCCTCCATATCACTTTATAATATAGCATTCTGTGCAGAATACATATGAGTCCGATACGTTTTCTGTTCTGCAGCGACTTGCGCATAAGATCCGCTCTGTGCTGTCATGTCTCTAGACTGGAGCAGACTGTGTGCACTGTGGCAGTTCGTGTGACATTAAAGGTCCCATTGCATGGATTATTTTATTATTTTAGAATGTTTCCTGGGGTGCCCTTATAATGTAAGTATGTTTTTTAGATCAAAAGTTGTTATAATTTAGAAATAAAAGGCATATTTCCTAGCCTGATTTTAGCCTCTGATTTGAACGCTCTGTTTGAAGCGGCGTGTCTGCTGTGAGTCTTCAGTGTAAACGCCCACTGCTGTGATTGGCTGACATGCTTGCATATGAAATATCTAGCATTACATGTGGAACTCTCTTGAAAACTTTTATTATTACAGCTATTATACATTTTTACTATTACAGCTATCGGGATTAACGAATTGTGAGAAGTTTTTTAAGTATTTAGATCTATTCCCATCACATAAAAGGTTGCAGTGATGAGCATTGAGCAGATGACAGCCTGTTGATCGCGTGAATGAAGATCTTATCATTGCAACGCAGTTTCTGCACTCTCACTAATGATTTCACCAATGCAAACATGATGTACGGTACAGTAAGAGCTTTGTTGTGCAGCGTAACAGCGTCATTGGTTTCATAACGAGTTTTGGCAAGTGTCCAGGTAAACTTGCGCTGTTTGATTGACAGCTTGGGCGATTGGAAAGGGATTGTTCTTTGATCGCTTTCTATTAATCACAGTTTAAGTAAGATTATTTTCATCCTACTAAGAGAAACGACGTGAAGTTGATCATTTAGTCACTGGCTTGATTTACTGATGCATAAACAGTATTGAACGACTTTGAGAGAAAGATTATCTGTCTGAACTTGAACAATTACACATCAGAAATTCACATAAACCCACTGGTTCTCCAGAGGCTCGAATGAAGGAACTAAAAAAATACTTTTGTTTTCATTTGTACATCCAAACATTGAGCAACTGCCATGCTTCGCTCGTTTGCAAGCCATGATGTCTCTCGAGGAAAAACCAATATCACGCTCACGCAACTCATTTTCTCATGGGCGGGCCAAATTCTCTTTGCGGGCAAAGAAGAGAAAGGGGAGGTAACCTTTCCCCTTATGACGACATAAAGGGAAGATTTCTATATTTGCCCGTCTGAGCTTTCATTTTCTCAAAAATACCCAGGGCTTGGTTTACACCCATCAAAACGTCTAGCCACTGGGGGACCATAGGCAGGCTAGGGAAACTCATATTAAGGTTAAAAAACCTCATAAAGTGAAATTTTCATGCAATGGGACCTTTAACATGAAACCAGACTTCATTTACCCCAATGGAAAGCATATTTACACTCTCTGAATCGTTCCCTATATAGTGCACTATGTGCCATTCACCATGTAGAAAATAGTGAATGTGTGAACAAGTGACTGATTTCAGCCGCAGCTTCAGCGTCTATTTATAATGTAGGGGCTACATTTATAATGTAGTCGGCTTCAGATTCTAGAGAGCATTTGATTGGACAGAAAATCTGATGAGAAGCTAAAGTGCAGAGTGATGTCATCAAAATCACAGATCCATATTGGCGGAAGTGAGAGACTGTAAGTTTTGAATGCTTATATCTTCTCAATGTGAATTTCGTCATTGTTTTGGAGCACACTCGCTTATAGATAAACAATAAGGCTTACATATTCATACTAAAAGATCAATCAAAATGGACAATTCTGCAAATCTGAATATTGCAGTTTTTATTATAAATTGTTTATCCGTTCACATCATTATCTTTTTTGTAAATACGTGTGACCTCATAATCTTTAATCAAAATAACTTCCCCTCCCTCTTGCAATGACATCTCTCTGATGATGCTTTCTAGTGCGAGGGCGGGACAACCTGTCACTCACATGAGATCCACCAAAAGCAAACCACAACCATCCAACAATCCAATCAATTCTCCATGGACAAAATCAAGTCATTAGCAATCTCATTAGCAATCTCATTAGTAATCACGCCACCGCCCTTGTTCTGTTCCCACGGCTCTCGCCCCGTCCTGCTTGCCACAGTCGAATTCTACAAAGCCCCTCCTTCCAAAAAGCATAGTGTGCTCTGATTGGCCAGCTGACCCAGTGTGTTGTGATTGCCCGAGCGTGCGTTGGAAATGTAACGCCTCTTACTACAATTGCAAGCTTCAGCTTTCAAAGCAATTATAAACACTTTTTTTACCATAAAGACTAAAGACAGTTTTACCATATCAGCTCGAGCCCGGGTCGGATTCTGAAAATGCAGATGACCAAGCTGGTCGATCGGAACCTGATACTCGTATATATATATAGGTTACTGTTTGTAAACATAAATCAATATCTGCGCTTTTGATCATAAGAATAACAAACAATATGCGTTACTCTACACTGAACAAAACTCAGTCAATAGCTAATAGCCTACTTTAAAAAATGTGACCTTGGATCACAAAACCAGTCACAAGTAGCACGGGTATATTTGTGGCAAAAATCATTAGGATATTAAGTAAAGATTATGGTCCATGAAGATATTTTGTAAATTTCCTACCGTAAATATATAAAACAATGGAAAGATTATTTGTATAAGAATAATGATTTATTCTTATGTATGAATCAATTTAAAAAATTTCAAGAAATTGACCCATATGACTGGTTTTGTGGTCCAGGGTCACAAATAATAAAACATACTTACAGGCTCTGATTCAGAAGTGCCAGATTGTCCTTGCAAAGCTGGAATTACCCCATTTTTTAGAAATAGCTTTTGTGCTCAGCAGGTTTGTAGTCTCCCAGGTTCACATCAGTAAACTGTCCTCCGTAAAATGCGCTGCACACACATGAGTGTTTGTGTTGTACTGTTCTGGAACAGTGTGTAAGGCAACGTTGAGATGTTGCCCAGAGAGAAAAACAATCTGTGGTGTTGAAGGCGTATAAAGGCGTATTTAATAAACTGACTTGAACGTCACACTCATCCACATTCATGGGGAGTGAGTGAGAAAAAGAAAGAGTACAAAAGTCAGTGTAGCGGTTATTTCTTCTCCTGCTCACCTTTCACATTTATTACCAGAGGTGGACGAAGTACACAACTTCCTTACTTGAGTGAAAGTATAGATACTACTGGTCAAATATTACTCCGTTACAAGTAAAAGTTGTAAAGACCTATTTTTACTTAAGTAAAAGTACAGAAGTACTTGATTTTAAAAGTACTTAAGTATCAAAAGTAAAAAGTAAATGTCAATGCATTGTTTTGTTGCATTGTTGTATGTAAGTAGGCTACCGTATGCCTCTGAATCTATGCCTGCATACCTAACCTCATATCAATATCAAATTTATTTCTAGAACACAGTTCCAGTAGTGGGATTGAATGTGAGATTGAATAAGTGCACTCAATAACGTCCACAATGGTTTCGGACACCCAAATGGCTGTTCCCTCAAATATTGCCCTATTTAAAGTTTTTTGGCTTTTAGTATGAATATGTTAACCTTACTGTTATCTATAAGCAAGGGTGCTCCAAAAAAGTGACAAAATTCGCATTTAGAAAACCAAACCCAACGTTGAAAATGAAAATCAGGTTTATGTCAGAATCCAATGTCAGATTGACGTTGATCTCCAACGTTGGACAGACATTGTATTGTGGTTGAAAATGAAAATCGGGCTGACGTCAGAAACCAACATCAGTCGGGTTCTGACGTCAACCCGACTTTTATTTTCAAACAATATCCAACGTCAATCTGACGTCGGGTTCTGATTTCAATCAGATGCAGGGTTCTGACGTCAACCCGACTTTCATTTCCAACCAAAATGCAACCCCTGCAACCAAAATCATGCCCTGACTGATGTTACTTTCTACTCAAGGACCTTGACAGAATTGTAGTGGAGTAAAAAGTACGATATTTATCTTTCAAATGTAGTGAAGTTAAAGTAAAAAGTTTTCCAGAAAAAATAATACTCAAGTAAAGTACAGATACTCAAAAAGTGTACTTAAGTACAGTACTCAAGTAAATGTACTTTGTTACTGTCCACCTCTGTTTATTACAGACACACTCTCTAACGCAGCAGTTCTCACTGTACCTTCAATTACTGTAAATGCTCTAAGTGAGCATTACAAGTGCTGTAAATAAATCTTAACCACTGATTTCTTATTGCGTCCACTTTCTGAAGGCCAAATAAAGTGCTGCTTTTGCTTTCGCATAGAAACACACACCGTCTCACGACTTGGCGGCCACAACACTACACTAAATTTAATGAGTTTATTGTCACGATTACTTCGACTTTTTTTCTCGAAATTTAACGAGTTTTTTCTCGAAACACAACGACTTTATTCTCGAAATTTAATGAGTTTATTCTCAAGATTGTATTTCGAGTTTTTTTCTCTCGAAATTTAGCGAGTTTTTTCTCGAAACACAACGACTTTATTCTCGAAATGTAATGAGTTTATTCTCAAGATTGTATTTCGACTGTTTTCTCGAAATTTAACGAGTTTTTTCTCGAAACACAACGACTTTATTCTCGATATTTAATGAGTTTATTCTCAAGATTGTATTTCGACTGTTTTCTCGAAATTTAACGAGTTTAATCTCGCATTATAATGACTTTAATCTCGAGATGGTTTTATTTTTTTATTATTGCTTGGCCCTAATCCTCTTCCGTAGTCCTGTTATTTCATTGCTTTAAATAAACAGTTTAATGCAGTATCTTGATATTTTGCTCATTGCGCCCTCTTGTGGCCTCAGGAGATGAGCCAAAAGTTTCTTTAACACTTATTTAATCTTCATATAATGTATGCTATAAGAAAGATATTTGTTTAAATTGTATTTTGTGTTTGACTGTTAAAACTAAGATTATTTGTTGTTTGCCTTAATAAATTGGGTCAATTAAAAAGACAGTAGTTCAATTCAAACCTTTTTTTCAACTGGTCTTTGTTTAAAAAGGTTATTTTTTTAGCTGTGTCGTCCAGCGCTTGTCTCACCCTACAGCTTTTCTTGTTCAAAAAGCCGTTTCACTCAGATATACGTCACAATGGGGCAGAAAATACTACTGCAACTTTTGTTTCATGTCGAATTTGAAGTAACAGATCATGTCTTTTCAGCAGAGATGGTGGTGATAGATTTGAGTGGAAGATTGGCATCTGACTTCAGATATTTCATTGTCTTTTATTCGGCAAGTGTTCTGATATTAAAAGACAGAGCATGTCAAACTTGCTGTTACACAAAGTGATATTATAAAGTCTATAATAGCTGGAAAGAGCTATCTGTTAAAATTTTCCTTCATCTTTGCAATATTATCCGTCTGCAGTCCCGGAGGCTGCATTTTCAGGACCCCACTTCTAGGACCGCATTTCTAGGACCCTAGTTTTTTGTGACAGCGCCACCTACCGACTCGGACAACCGCAGTCTCAGGAACGCATTTCCAGGACCCTAGTTTTGGAGGACCGAAAAAAAGTGCCACCAAGGCAGTATTTCCACCCAGTTTTAACTACATTAGAGTTTTACAGTTTTTTAAAAGTTTTATTAAACACAAATACTACTTTCTTTATTGCAATTAAACCTGGTTCCTAGGAATGTTGAGAAATTATTGGGTCTAAGTAGCATAATATAATAACTCAAGTAAAATAAACAAGGAATCACGTTATAGTCTTTTCAGTCACTAGATTCACCACATTTTCAAGTACAGAGGGAAGACAAGGATGACATGGGGGTAGATTTAAGATTGTGTATATTTTACAAAATAATATATAACAACTGAACTTGAACACACAAAAACAAATTTGTTCATGACGTGAACCACATAGACAGAACTTCATGGACAGCATCATCACTGACTCCTAAGAGAGAGAAAGAGAAGTGAATTAAATAAGGAACATTTAGTTGAACATGTTCTACTCTCTCATTTTAAATTTCATATTTAAAAGATCTTAGTTACCACAGAGTGCACACACATATATGATACAAAAATAATGATATCAATATTCATACCAATTAATGTTCATAATACTATTATTGCATACTGTTCAAAGATTTGAAAAAAAAAAAAGATTTTGTGGGAACAAAGGTTCTAGAAACACTCATGTCAATAAAGCCCATCTGAACTGAGAAAAAAAAATAATAGAGAGAGATGCAAGAAATCTGAATAGAAATAACATATTATACATATGTTATGTGTTTCTTGAAAAACATTAAGTTAATTTCATATAAATAAATAGACATAAATTAGGCCTAAGCCTAGTACTTAAACCAATTTATTTATGTATCTTTTGTCATACTATTGCCTACCCTGAGCTGTGTCCTTGAAAGCACTTCATATACAGTACACAGTAAATGACACAATCTAACACGTGGTATTTTAACAGTCAGTTATTATGATGGTCTCTCTGTTATGTCTGACTATTAAAATGTCATGTGTCTCAACCAACTTTATAAAACCATGTCAGAATGAAGAGACATACTCATAACATGTATTGTGGGGTAACGTTAAACAGGCTGACTGAGAGCACGTGACAGTGAAAACATTAAGATTATTTTAACTGAATTAAAATGGAAAAACAATGAGTAATTAACAAGCTTTCAGAACGAACATGCTACAGTTTAATGAGCTGTCAATAAGTCAACACAGGCTTATCATGCAACAGTTCCATTAAATGAATGTGCTAACAACTCATTTTACAGCATTAGAGGCTAATATATGATGGCTATGCATTCAAGACTATTTATTTAGCAAATCTACTAGCATCTGCCTGCAAAATCGGAGGCTGCATTTTCAGGACCCCACTTTTAGGACCGCATTTCTAGGACCCTAGGTTTTAGTGACAACGCCACCTACCGAATTAGAGGACCAGCGAAGATGGATGACAATCAGAGTGTGAGTATCAAATGCGAATCAATTTTCATTTGTTTAACTTTAAAAACAACTGTGATGCATTTCATTGGAAAGTTAACATAGCCAACGTGATGGTGATTTACTAAATAAATAGTAAGGGAAAGCCCAAAGCCCTCCGTGGACTGGGATCTGCAGCTCTACAATGTGAAGGTAAAACTAATTACAAAACATATAAATGTAAATGAACAACTCTTACTCATTTAAAGGTCAAATGTTGCTCCGCTGATTCTGTCATCTTCAGAAATATAAACTCAATAAGATTAGCACTGCTCAGCACAGTTTTGAATGTGGTGCTTTTCCTGTAAATACTATTATCATGTTTTATGTATGACCACACATACATTTTATAATGCTGAAATTGTATTGTTTTCACATTTTTAATAAATTAATTTAATGGTTTTCTAAAATCATTTGAGTCTTTTAATCCATTTTTATCACTTGAATGAGTTACACTTCAAAATTGCTAGTCAATATATTAGCATGTGTCATACAGCAGTAGGCAACGCTTAAATTATCACTATTCTAACATTATGTTAGTTATTACGTTATTTGTAACATTATACAAATTATTTGTGCTCTTGTCTGCCTCGTTGCTCCTGCTGCTGCTGTTGCGTTGGTTTGCATCTGTAAGCTTCGTATATCTTTCTGTTTTGAATCATTATTTACTATCATTCCTTGTTGTTTATACTGCTAAATATAGCTTATTCAACATCACACATTAACCTGACATCACTAGCTTCAATCTAAATCGTTATTGCCAGCACAACACGCTATTAATTCGCTAGCCTGTTAGTGTGCCATCCGTGCGCTCTTTATTTATTTTTTATTTCACTTGAAGTCACTTGCACTTCATGTAACATGTATAGCATAGCCTTCTCTGTCAGCACAGGATTTACATGTGATAAATGCAGGGAGATAGTAAAGCTGACGGGGAAGATTTCAGAACTAGAGACACGCATCCAAACTTTAATCAAGGTTAATTGTAAGAGTGCAAGGGTTTTAGATACTCCTTTGGATGCGACTAGCTTAGTGAACTCTGTACATTGTTCGGTTCCGGCTGTAGTAGAGACCGTGCAGCAGAGCATTTGGGTGGCGGTGAGGCGCTGTAGTCGCAGGACTAAACACCGCTCTTCCGTTCCGATTAACCTTCAGATAGATTCTCCCCACTTAGTGAAACACCCACTGAGAATCCTGTTGAATGTGCCCTAGTTATTGGCAATTCTATTACACGGAATGTGAATATAGAGACACCAGCCACCTGGCTGGTGTCACTATTATGCATCCATCCCCGGTACATGTTTGCCGGGAGCCAGAGCGCCTGACATCAAAGCAAATTTAAAAGTGCTGGCTAATGCTAATCGTAAATTCTCTAAGATTATTATTCACGTCGGCACTAATGATGTTTGACTCCGCCAGTCGGAGAACACTAAAATTAATGTTAAAGAGGTGTGTGAACTCGCAAGTATGATGTCAGGCACTGTAAATTGCTCTGGCCCCCTTCCTGTTCACAGGAGTGATGAGATACTTAGTAGATTGTCCTAAACCCATTTAAGGGTAAAAATTTAATTAATGTTCAACAAATGAAAAACAGATATAATACGGATGGACAAATGATAAAGCTTGGGTTGCTGAATATTCGATCCCTTTCTTCAAAAGCACTTATTGTTAATGATATGATTACAGACTATAATCTAGATGTGCTGTGTTTGGCAGAAACCTGGCTAAAACCAGACGATTACATTACTTTGAATGAGTCCACCCTGCAAGATTACTGTTATAAACATGAACCTCGTCTCAAAGGCAAAGGGGGAGGTGTTGCTGTAATTTATAGTAATATTTTCAAAATTACTAAGAAGTCTAGTTTCAAATATAATTATTTTGAAGTGTTGGTGCTTAATATAGCAATATATAGTGTAAATGATAAATCACGTTTGAGATTTGTGCTGGCTACTGTATACAGGCCACCAGGGCACCATACAGACTTTATCAAAGAATTTGCTGATTTTCTATCAGAGTTAGTACTGGCTGCAGATAAAGTCCTAAGATGATACCACACTCTTAAAAAAAAAAAAAAACAACAACTTGCAGATATCCCTATCGCTCTTGATCTTATTAAAGTGTTCTCAAAAGCTTCTGGTCTATCTTTGAATTTAGATAAATGTGAACTCTTTCCCTTAAAGTCTTGTTCTGCTCCATTCCTGCACAAATTCCTGTTAAGTCTCAATTGAATTATTCTGGTGTTACAATTTGTAAAGATGTCAATGCGAGAGGAAAATTAAACTTTGATCCAGTAATTACTAAAGCTAAGAAAAAGTTAAATTCCTGGCTCCAAAGAGACTTGTCTTTACGAGGAAGGGCTCTCCTTGTCAAAGCGGAGGGTGTTTCTAGATTGACCTACCCTGCTCTTTCTTTGCATGTGGACAAGACAATTTGTGTAGAGGTTGATAGAATGCTTATTGATTTTTTTATGGAAATACAAGAGACAAAAAATCATTACATCAAAAAATCTGTTGTCATAAATAGCTTTAAACATGGGGATTAGTAGAATTATGACCCACCTTCTATCAAAATGATTGATGGCTTTTTAACTAATGATGATTGGTGGGTTTGACCTTTTGACCTTGCCCCTCCCCCCTGCACTTGGGTTGACCTTGACCTGGCCTTGACCTAGCGGTGACCTTGTGTGTAATTGAATAATAGGATAATTGAATAATAGGATAATTGGATAATATGTGTATGACCTCGGGAGTATAAGGGTATTCATTGTTTAATATTTGAACTTTGGCTTGGTTATAAAGTCAGAGTATAAGGGGGTTCATTGTTTAATATTTGAGCTTTGATATAATGGTAGCTATGAAGGGTTATTTTTGAGCTCTGACATCAGGATGTGTGTCACATGCTGCTCCCTCCCACCCGCTCGCATTCCTGAGTGTTGGGATTATATAAATGGGTCCAGTGTATTCTACAAAATCAGAAAAGAGTAATGAGATACATTACCATGGCTGGATACTCCCCTAAATCCCCAGAGTCTGTGCTGAGCTGAAAGTCTGGAAAGTCTGATTATGGCTCAGAGAAAACCGTATGGACACGTCCGTTTGACAAAGTTTCTCCATGAAAATTCGGACTGGACTAAAGGTGAATTTCTGATGTGTGGTAACCGTGTATTCGGGTACAAATTTCATAAACCATCTCGAGTTGTTATGCTCTACACCAGGGATAGGCAACTCCGGTCCTGGAGGGCCACTGTCCTGCAGAGTTTAGCTTCAGCCCTGATAAACACTCACCTGTCTGTATCTATCTAGTAATCCTGAAAACACTGATTGCCTTGTTCAGGTGTGTTTAATTAGGGTTGAAGCTAAACTCTGCAGGACAGTGGCCCTCCAGGACAAGGAGTTGCCTATCCCTGCTCTACACCGTTGATGGCGCTGGCGAGTATATACCGGGAGAAAACACCTGTCTGGTATTTCCTGATAAAGACTGGTCTTTATTTTACAAAGTGTCTGGAAGGATCTGAATGACGGTGGCGAAGAACCTTTGTACATTGCGGAGTGGGATGGGGCCTCACATAAACATTGCCTCACATAAACTGATAACGCCGAATGTCCGGTACCGAGTGGTAGGTGACCATACTAAAAAGAAGCCAAATGATTGTGTTTACATATTCTGCTGTAAAGACAAGACAAAGCTCAGCACTTGGTCAGGGGTCGTCCTGCATAATGAGCATCACGATCTATATGAAATGCAATTTTTGTTCAAGTGGTGCGATGTGGGTCTGTTGAGTAACGTTTTTTCAATCATAAACAAAATGTTCAAGTGGTGCAACATGCATGACGGATACAACAAAATTAAAGAATCAGAATCAGAATAAGAATCAAAAAGAGCTTTATTGCCAAGTGTGCTTGCACCCACAAGGAATTTTTCTTGGTACTGAAGCTTCCAGTGCACATATACAAATACAAATACAACAAGAAACATAGTAATACAAATTCTAATAATAAAATATATAAAAAATAAATAAAAATAGTATAAAAGTAAAAAAGTAGGGTCACAGTGGGTTTAGTCCGAATAAACATTTACAGATTATGAACATATTTACAGTATTTTGAGTAGTATGAATAATATAGATATAAATATCACCTGAGTTAGAGAATATTGCACTAGACAGTGGGAGTATTGCACTTACAGGCATATGCCTTGGGGGGCATGTTAAGTGTTCAGAAGGGAAATGGCCTGTGGAAAGAAACTGTTCCTGTGCCTGGATGTTCTTGTGGCCAGTGATCTGTGTCGCCGTCCTGATGGTAACAGTTCAAACAGGGGGTGTCCAGGGTGAGTGGAGTCTGTGATGATTTTACCTGGTCTCTTCCTCACTCTGGAAGAGTACAGGTCCTGGAGGGTTGGCAGGGGGGCACCAATAATCCTCTCTGCAGTCCGGACTGTCCGTTGTAGTCTCCTGAAGTCCACGATCATCTCCACTGTTTTGAGCGTGTTCAGCTCAAGGTTGTTATAGCTGCACCAGACAGCCAGCTGTTCAACCTCCAGTCTGTAAGCAGAGTCGTCACCATTTTAGATGAGACCGATGACAGTGGTGTCGTCTGCAAATTTCAGGAGCTTGACAGAGGGGTCTTTAGAAGTGCAGTCATTAGTGTACAGGGAGAAGAGCAGTGGGGAGAGAACGCACCCTTGGGGGGCGCCAGTGCTGATGGTGAGGGTCCTGGATGTGAGTTTCCCCAGTCTCACTAGCTGCTGCCGGTCCGTCAGGAAGCTGGAGATCCACTGACAGATGGAGGATGGCATGGAGAGCTGAGTCAGTTTGGCTGTGAGAAGATCAGGGATGATGGTATTGAAGGCCGAACTGAAGTCCACAAATAAGATCCGTGCATAAGTCCCAGGTCTGTCAAGATGTTGCAGGATATAGTGCATGTTGACTGCATCATCCACAGACCTGTTTGCTCTGTAAGCAAACTGAAAGGGATCCAGTAGGGGTCCAGTGATGTCCTTCAGATAGGCCAACACCAGTCTTTCAAACGACTTCATGACCACAGACGTGAGAGCGACAGGTCTGTAGTCATTAAGTCCAGTGATTTTAGTTTTTTTGGGAACCGGAATGATAGTGGAGCGTTTGAAGCAGCAGGGAACTTCACACTGCTCCAATAATCTGTTGAAGATCTGCGTGAAGACAAGCAGATGAGATGCCGTCTGGGCCTGAAGCTTTCCTAGTCTTCTGTTTTTTGAAGACTCGGCTCACGTCCTCCACACAGACCTTAAGCTCAGGTTGGATGGCAGAGGGGGGAGGAGAGGGGTTGCAGGAGGTGATGGTGGATGGGTGAAGTGCACATCAGAGCGGGTGTGAGGTGTGAGTCTGGGCTTCTCAAACCTGCAATAGAATGCATTGAGAGTGTCAGCCAGTTGTTGATTCTCCAGAGATGGGGGGGATGGTGATTTGTAGTTGGTGATGTTCCTCAGGCCTCTCCAGACTGATGCCGGGTCGTTGGCTGAAAACTGGTTTTTCAGCTTTTCAGAGTAGCTTCTTTTAGCAACTCTGATCTCCTTTGTCAGTCTGTTTCTGGCCTGGTTGTACAAGATTTTATCCCCACTTCTGTAAGCATCCTCTTTGGCATGACGAAGCTGTTTGAGTTTCCCAGTAAACCATGGTTTATCATTAGTGAATGATAAGAATGTCCTGGTAGGAATGCATGTATCCTCACATAAACTGATATATGATGTTACAGTATCTGTGAGCTCATCCAGATCGGTGGCTGCAGCTTCAAAAACAATCCAATCAGTGCAATCGAAGCAGGCCTGTAGATCCTGCTCTGCTTCGTTGGTCCATCTTTTTACAGTCCTTATTACAGGTTTAGTTGATTTCAGTTTCTGCCTGTAGGTCGGTATAAGATGAACCAAACAGTGATCAGAGAGCCCCAAAGCTGCCCGTGGGACGGAGTGATACGCATTCTTTATCGTGGTGTAACAGTGGTCCAATATATTACTGTCTCTGGTAGGACATGTAACATGCTGTCTGTATTTTGGCAGTTCACGGGAGAAATTTGCTTTGTTAAAATCCCCAAGAATGATTAAAAGAGAGTCTGGGTACCTTTGTTCCATTTCAGCTATATGTTCAGCCAGCTGTTGTAGCGCCGCGCTCACACACGCGTCTGGAGGAATGTAAACATTTGCGAGAATGAATGAGGAAAACTCCCGCGGCGAGTAGAAAGGTTTACAGTTTATGAAATGCGCCTCTAAAATCGGAGAGCACATCTTCTTCAGTGTTGTTACATCTGAACACCAACTTGCGTTAATGTAGAAACAATCCACCACCTCTCGTTTTCCCCGTTAGTTCCGCGATGCGATCCGCTCGGAACAGCTGGAAGCCTGGGAGATGTAGTGCGTTGTCCGGTATGGCTTCACTCAGCCAGGTTTCAGTGAAGCACAGAGCAGCGGAGTTTAAAAAATCCTTGTTAGTGCGGGTGAGGAGAAGTTGTTCGTCCATTTTGTTAGGAAGAGATCGGAGATTCGCAAGATGAATACTGGGGAGTGCAGTGCGGAGGCCGTGCTCACGGAGTTTAACCAGCGCGCCGGAGCGCTTCCCGCGTTTGCGTCTGACCGCGCGTTTGAACAACACCGCTGCCCCTCCAACGAGAATGTCCAGTAAAACGTCTGAGTAATCAAAATCTATAAAAAAGTTGTCTGGTGTGTGTTTCCTAATGTCTAGTAGTTCGTCTTTGGTGAAACTGATAGGAAAAGAATGACTAAATGCAGAACAAACCAACAAAAACAACACAATAACTGGAGAGCTCCACACCGAGGCAGCCATCCGCGGCGCCATCTTGTATCAGAACAGTACAGCTGTTCCACCCCGAGAGATGCGCACGCAACAGTACATACGCTCTGCTGTCCCCGCCCATTTACTACAGTCATCATAAAGCTCGGAGGCCAGACCCTCCCAAGCGTCATTTATAAACCATGGCTGAAGACGACGCTTCAGAACACGCTCATGTGTGCAGCTGCGGCGTCTCTTTCGACTACATTCTCGACCCTCCTGACGACAACGCAACCGATCATATTCTGACTGCCACCCCTGGACCATCGGACCCCCACAAAGACTGGCTGAATAAATTCGGCACATACCTTGGATCTCGCAACCTGACTTACCTGTCTGATGTGTGTAGCGGTAACGAATCCGTCGCTAAACCCGGTTTCGACGCTACAGACGGATGTTTCAGCGACGTTGGATTCAAAATCATAAAAGCCACGACCGATCTCATCCACATCGGATTCAAGGAACAGTTGGGACTATTCTGCATGAATTAAGAGACAAACCATTCATCGCTGGTAAGCTAGAAGAAATCAGGGTGAAACTTCTGGACAAACCCTGCAAGGAAATCGTCTACGACGTCGTCGATCTCTGGCAAGGTCTTTCAATTGTGAATGGCGAGTGACCAAGACCCCTCCAGCATGGGTGCTGCCTGTAGCCTAAAGAGCTGTATGGAATTCATGTTTAAAGATCATTACAGACAGCAGATGACCCATCTGATGAATACGATTATTACGGACGCACCAGCCCTGATATTCCATGTAATGATGACACTACGCGTGAGGCAAATCTTAAGAAACATATGGTGTTAATAAGAGGACGGGCTAATTCATGGGATGATTTGACGGACAAATGTGTTAATGGGACCGATCCACCATGTGTACTGATAAAAGAGGTTCTAGATATGATGTGTGAATCACGCGGTGAGATTGGGATCACAGACGTGTTGTGTACATGTACGTATGTATCGGATGTATGTACGGAGTTGGCCTTGAGTTCAATATGACTCTGATGATGAGGACGACGTTGTCAAAATTGGCGGAATGGTTGACAAAATTGTCGGAATGTTTATCGATTATATCCTAGGCAAAAACATGATGGCCTGCCATGATTTTCTTTTCTGGTTAGACTATCAGTGATGTCAAATTACCTTTTTTTTACTAACCATTATATCCAATTTACTTAGTATGTTGTATTAATACTATTATATCCAATTTACGAGTGTGTTGTATTAATACCATTATATCCATTTTACTTAGAATGTGTTGTATTAATACCATTTTTTACTTAGATTGTGTTATATTAACACCATTATATTGATTTTACCTAGAGTGTGTATCCTGTAATGTCATTATATCGATTTTACTTTGAGTGTGTATTCTGTAACGTCATTATATCAATTTTACTTAGAGTGTGTATCCTGTAACGTCATTATATATTTTTTTTTAATAAAAGATTGATTCAAACCACTTGTATGCATTTACATTTACATTTAGTCATTTAGCAGACGCTTTTATCCAAAACGACTTACAAATTAGGACTAAATTAAGCGAGTCATCATGAGGCGGCAAAAACAACGCAAGAAGTGCTCAAAATACAAAGTTCAGGCATTATTCAGAGTAGCATAAGCCCGATAAGTGAGGTTTTAAAGGGAAAGTTTTTTTTTTTTTTATGAGGTTAAGTGCTCACGGAAGAGATGGGTTTTCAGTTGTCTTTTGAATGTTGTCAGGGATTCTGCATTCCGGAAGAGGGTGGGGAGCGCATTCCACCAGCATGGAACTGTGAATGAGAATGTTCTGGAAAGTGTTTTTGTGGCTCTCTGTGATGAAACCACGAGACGTCGCTCTTTGACCGATCGTAGGCTTCTGGTAGGGATGTAGACTCGTAGGAGTGAGTGAAAGTAGGAGGGAGCCGAGCCTGTGATAGATCTGTAAGCAAGCGTCAATGCCTTGAACTTGATGCGAGCAGCGAGGGTTAGCCAGTGCAGAGAGATGAACAGAGGAGTGACGTGGGCCCTCTTGGGCTCGTTGAAGACAAGACGAGCTGCAGCGTTCTGGATCATTTGCAGAGGTTTAGTTGCACATGATGGAAGAGCATTGCAGTAGTCAAGCTTAGAAATGACCAGGGCCTGGACGAGAAGTTGTGTTGCATGCTCAGTTAGGAAAGGCCTGATCTTCCTGATGTTGTGCAGTGCAAACCTGCATGATCGAGCTGTCTTTGAAATGTGATCTGTGAAGGTCAGCTGGTCATCAAACGTTACTCCAAGATTTCTGACCGACCTTGATGGGGTGATTGATGATGATTCTAGCTGGATAGTGAAGTTGTGCTGTAGAGACGGATTGGCGGGGAGGACGAGAAGCTCAGTCTTTGACAGGTTGAGCTGCAGGTGATGTTCCTTCATCCATGTCGAGATGTCCGCCAGACAGCTTGAGATCCGTGCAGCTACTGTGGGATCATCTGGTTGAAATGAGAGGAAGAGCTGTGTGTCATCAGCATAGCAGTGGTAGGAGAAGCCATGTGCCTGTATGATGTGTCCCAGTGATGTGGTGTAGATGGAGAAGAGCAAGGGTCCAAGAACTGAACCCTGGGGAACCCCTGTGGTCAGTTGATGTGCTCTCTGGATACCTCGCCTCTCCATGCGACCCTGAAGGACCTACCTGTGAGATAGGACTCGAACCAGTGGAGAGGAGTACCTGTGATGCCCAGTGATGAGAGGCTGGACATAAGGATCTGATGATTCACAGTGTCGAAGGCAGCAGACAGATCCAGGAGAATGAGGACTGAAGATTTGGAAGCAGCTTTTGCGATCCGTAGGGCTTCTGTGACCGACAGTAATGCAGTCTCAGTAGAATGCCCTTTCTTGAAGCCAGATTGGTTGACATCCAGCTGGTTGTTTATGGCTCGTTTCCACTGAGCAGTACAGTACGGTACGGTACAGTACGGTACGGTTCGGGTCTGTTAACCATGATCTGGCTAGCGTTTCCACTGCCAACAGTACCCTTACTTGATAGGCGTGGTGTTTCGATCGACGTAATTTTCGCGCGAAGAAGAACATAGTAAACTACAATGGATGACATACAGCAGATCTTGTTCTTGCTCCTCGACATGTTTGTCACAAGAAGACAAGCGCCGACATTAGGCTTTTCTCAATATTAAGTACGCAAAGTTTGTACTTGCCATGTGCGACTCACTCCTACATGCACATGGTACAGCGCGTTCTTAAAAGCGTCACTCAGCTCGCTCTGCTACTCCGGTTATCTCTGTTACTCTGTATGTACAAATTTAAGCAACAATAAAACGAAATATGTTATAAAACACTACTCTGCCTCTTTTCGTTTTCATTTAAATAAATTAAACATTATAGGGACACAAATGTGGTTCATGCGCAACGCATATTGATTATTCACTGCACGTTATACGTTATTCTATTTATAACAAAACGATTTAAAACACAACCCTAACGTTACCTCTTTTCGTTTAAATAATAAAAAAAATTACACATTACAGGCAATATATGCATTTGTACAAATGTTGCAATAAACATCAGTGATAATCTTGTAATAAGAAAATGACAAGAAACCATATTTCTTTTTGTAAAATTTCAGTTTTATCAATAATAGCCAATATAAAAGTTTAAGTAAAAGGTACAAGAAGCTATACAATAAGAAATAAAGCAAACAATTCAGTCAAATGTCCAAATGCTGCGCTAGTCTAACATTACAACAGTAAAGTTAAATACAAATAGCCTATAATATGAAACTAAACTTAGCCCTCAGTCAAAACGATTGACAGGGAACGAATTATATATTCACGAGACCAAAGATCGCCCGTTAGGTCTGCACAAGACGAATTATATCTCATGTTTAACCACTACCGTCGGAGTCATCGGCGAACGTCAGAAGAACTAACTTAGCCGAGGAAAGGCTCATCCAGCCGGGAAACATGAGCGCCGAGCGCCCGCTGATCGCATGGATCTCACAACCGGGGAAAAACAAATCATCTTTATAAATAAACCACAGATTAGAGCTTTAAACAACTACATTCTCGCCTGAAAAACTCTTAAAATTATATTTCGTGACACAGTAACAGTATATTATATTAAACTGTATATAAAAAAATGGCGCTTCTTATGTTGTCATTCCCCTCGTAGCACGCGCAAGTGACGATTCTCTGTCAACCAATCAACGTCCTGCAGTGAGTCTAGCTCCACCTTTTAGTACCGTACCACTGTGCTAGGTACCCCAACGGAAGGGTACCCAAAAAGTGGTACGGTACGGTTCGGCTTTTTGGTACCATTCTCAACTTTTGGCAGTGGAAACGCAAATAAAAGGGTACCGACCCGTACCGTACCGTACCGTACCGCTCGGTGGAAACGCGCCATTAGAGACAAGAAGGATGTTACTTGGTTGAAAACAGCTCTTTCAAGTGTTTTTTTTTCGCAATGAATGGTAGGAATTATTATTATATCGTTATTCTTTTGCAGCGGTTGAAACGACAGCATGTCAGAGCTCATGAAAAAGGCTTATTATACACCGTCCAACCCCAGTTCTTTAGGGGGTAAAAAAACGATTAAAAGACGCCATCTTAAAAGATAGCGGGGTCCGTCTAAGCGATAAACAAGTTTCAGAATGGCTGGCTGGTGAGGATGCTTACACATTACACAAAACAGCGCCTATAAAATTCAAACGAAATAGAGTGGTTGTGTACGGGGTCGATATGCAGTTCCAGGCCGATCTTGTCGACATGATTGCCTATTCCAAGAATAATGACAATAATAAATATCTGCTGACGTGCATAGACGTATTTAGCAAGTACGCGTGGGCTCGCGTTGTCCCATTTATATACACCCTGTGCTCTGGAATGCGGAGGGTCGGAGGGTGGGAGGGAGGGAGCGCGATGCCAATGCTTGCATGTGACACACACACACATATCCTGATATCTATAACTTCCATTAGTATATCACACACATCCTGATATCAGAGCTTATTACATGGCTTGGTTGAATTCTAATGTAGAATGCGGTCTGTTATTTCTTGATAACAGACCACTGCTAAGTATAACACACCGTTGCTATGAAAAACAGCATTGCTATGGACGCAGGATTCTAACCGTATAGACGGAACGGACTATTTTCTTTAGCGGAAGCAATACAATTGTTTTTAAATCAATAAACTATTTTTTTAAAACAATATATAGTCCCTCTCTCAGGAATAGAAAGATTAGACAATTTTTGGAGTAATTGTTTTAATGATATTCCTTGGAAGAAAGTGTGGTCTCTATCCAACAAATATTTTGCCTAATCACTAATAAGGTTAAAGAGATGAGATCCCCTATGCTATTTTTGTGGAGTCTGTAGCTCACCTTTTTTGGGATTGTGTTCATGTAGCTACTTTTTGGAAGAAATTTTGTCTGTTTGTATGTGCTACTTTATTAGTCAATTTTTCTTTGGTGTTAAAGGATGTCTTATTTGGATTTTATAACTCTGACAAGAATCTAAAAGACAAGTTTTCTTATAAATCTATTCGATTTTCTAGCCAAGTTTTTTGTACACAGGTGTACATTTTTGTCTGTCAAACCTCTTTTTTTTAACTGTGTTTTTATTGAACTTTTTCTTATAAACAGAGCACTGTTACATATTTACATATAATATTATTCATGTAAAGTAAATAAATGAGCAAGAAAAAAAAAGAAAAAAACAACAACAAATAAAGTTCAAATAAATACACAAATCCTTGACAGCACTTCAGAGAATACACCACATACCAGTACATTATCTGCATTGTTCAAACATTAACATATATTAAATCTATTTATTTCAAGCAAATTTTCAATTAGTGCCCACTTCTGTCAAAAAATGTCCGATTTTAACTGCAAGTCTGCTGTCATCTTCTCAAACATGTACATCTGTTTCAGTCTATGTGTCCATTCTGTCACAGTGGGTTCACGCACCTTCATCCAGTTCACAGTGATTATCTTCCTAGCTGCCATTAACAATATATGCAATACAAATAAGTGGGATTTACTGAACTGATCTGAGGGGAAACCATCGAGCAAAAAAAATTCTGGGTGCACTGGAATATCTCTTTCTAAAACTTTCTGTCAAACCTCTTTATTATTTTTCGCAAAGACCTGATATTATTTGGGTACTATCTCTTCTTCCAGTAACGTCAAAGCTTTAAAGTTTGTTACTTTGAGCAAAAAGTATAATATTTATGCTTTTTTTATAATAATAAAAAAAGGGACTCAAGGCATGTCTGTCTCTCTCTCTCTTGAATTTAATTTATTTTAAATTATATGTTACCCCTGGCTCAATATTTTTTGTTTTTGTGACTGTTTATTTTACTGGCTTGTCAACTGTTTATAATTCTATTATTGTTGTTTAATTCTGTTATGAGTCGTAACTGTATGTATTTGCTGTTATAGATGTTCAATAAAACTTTTTTATTTTATTTGTATGAAATGGAAAACTGGAGGGGAAAATGCACGTGCTAATGCTATCTTGCTAGCCAATTTACATGGGGAGAATGTCAAGAACAGAGTATAATGAAAATCAGTTTTTCAATATTGAAAGAGCGAACTAGAGGATACTAAGAAACAGTAAGTGTTAAGACTTCTATCAATGTATTTTTCCCTTTATTCCTCTGTTTTACTCATTTGTGTACTATTGTAACTGCTGCTACTACAGCAGTATTGCAAGTTCATGCAACGGATCATCTAGCTGTAAATGTATCAAAATAATAGCATCTACTGCAAATATAAGCTCATCATCATTGTGATAATAAAAGTATTTTATTCATATAACCGACTCAACTTACTTACCTGACAGGCGCATCTCGCGAGTGAGTTTGCCAACGCTCTCCTTCCCGCTGTTTGATTGACTCGCACGTGCGCTCCAAAGCCACGCCCACCTTTTCACACTAAACGTAATAAAATGGATGTGGAGAATCAAGTTGATCAGTTAATCAAATACTATATACACTTTGCATTATGTATTTCTGCTTCTCTATGATTACAAATGTTATAAAACAGTTTGAGAACAAGTGTCTTGTGAATTTTAAGGCCATTGCAAGACAGAACTGATTTTAATTGCATTTCATTCAATTACTTGATGGAACTCATTGATGTAAATTTCTTAATATGCTATTTAAAACAAGATATCTTTACACTTCACAGTTGTAACTTTTATCATCATCATCATCATCATCAAAGCTTTATTAAGGACACACATGGTGCAAACACAAACAATAACAGACAAATACAAAAAATACAAAAAACAACAACACAATTTCACGTTTACATATAGGCTAAAATGCCAATGGTTCCACATACTGGAGAACAACCTGACTGAACTTAGGGCCCGGGTTCGTCAGTGTTGAAATCACATACATCTGTACTTGATGTTGCACAGAACAGGTGGGCACGCCAACACTGACAAACATTTGACTTGCACTACTCCATCGTGGCACGTTAAGCAGCCTCATTCCATCATTAATGCTACATTGAGTTTCTGCATGCTGCTCTTTCTGTAATGCCGCCACAAATGGGCAGTATGCATAGGGGTACAATATGCTCTAAAAAGTGCAGTCTTCACAGATCCTGAGCACATACCAAATTTGCGAATCAACGAATTAGCTTGTGCATAGATCATACGGCACTGTCTAATGTACCTATCATCAGAGAGGTCATCAGTTATATAATGTAAGTATTTAGCCTCATCACATATCTTAAGGACAATACCAGACAGATAAAATTCAGGAAATGACAGTTTTTCATGTCCTCCCTACTGCTAACAATCGTAACGTTACTCTTCTTTGCATTGTATTTAATTTCAAAGTCTGAGCCATACTGAGAGCAAACCCTCAATAACTGTTGAAGGCCAGTACTATAAGGACAGAAGATCACCAAATCATCGGCGTACATTAAGTGGTTGATGATATTGTTACCAACCATACAACCAGTTTCACAGTTGTTTAGCAGCTTCGATAAATCGTCCATATTTATATAAATGATGAGCATACCAAAAAGCCAGAATTCTCACTAGAAATTTGGGAACTCCTCTGTTGTGTAACTTCTAAAATAATTTTTCATGATTTAAACCATCAAAGGCACCATTTAGAGGCATCAATAAAACACATAAAAATTGCCTGTTATACAAATCTAGAATCTCCTTAAAAGCAAAAATACACATATCTGTGCCATGTTTTGGTTTAAAACCAAACTGGTTGTCAATGGTTAGGACAAACTGTTCCAACTTGTTCAGTGAGGTCCTCTCCAAGACCTTGGATAGAACACTGGCCAGTGCTATAGGCCGGTAAGTATCCATGCTATTTATTTAGCCAGCTTTGTCTTTAATAATTGGCACTAACATCACAGATAACATAGACTCAGGTAAAATACCATGAACTAAAAACCCAGTAAAACAAATTGCAAGGAGAGGACAGAGTTTTCTTCTCGCAAATTTTAAAAGTTCAGCAGATATCTCATCCATACCACATGCCTCAGTATCTTTTAGCATCATAACTGCTGTAGCGTCTGGACCAATCGGACACACACAAATTATTAGAAACCTTCACCAAAAACTAACATCCCAAATGAGGCTAACACACTGGCAGGACGGTGTCTTGTTACAGGGAACACAGACAGTTTTTACGATCGAAAGGTATGTGGCCGCATGTGCAAGAGAGAGACAATGGGAAGAAACAATCTTCCATGCAGACTTCGCTGCATTAATCAGAGACGAACTGAGCTAGAAATGAACGTGCATCCCAGAAACTGTGTGAATGAGTGTGATGTTTTGTGTCCTATTATGTATACACCATGGTATGTATTTCATTATACAACCAACGGTCAATGTAACTTTACCTGTTTCATGTCTCCTATCTAATTAATCCTCATTTGAAGACTCATGCTTTGATGTACATCACCTTCTCTTAGAATGCAGTGTGGATTTGTTATATCTATCTGAGTATTAATTAACAGAAAAGAGGTAAGGCAGATTTGAGATAGCGTCATAAATCTTCACCACAGAGGAAACTCCCGCCAGACAGTCCACCCTTCTCATTGGTACAGCAAACCCAGAGAGGGGTGGCCATTCTCAGGCTTTATTAGAGACTGACCACAGTGACCGCCCTCTCTTCTCAGCGCTTCTCATCCGACAACAACGCAGTTTCTGCTGTTACTGGATTTCCCCTTTGAGCTAATGTACATATGTTAATGTTTACATATGGTGGAGAATCGTAGGCATCGTATTAAACATTGTATGCAAGCAGACAGTAATCAATCATGTTGTTCCATAAGTTTTTATTAACATTGTCTACATGCACGTACAAGTTTCTGATAAAATCAGCAAAACTATAGCTCGAATATGCCTTCCTACGAATGGCAGAAAGTTTCTCAATGCTATAATGCATGTTTAAATCGTACGATAAGAAACTCCTGATATTAGCGAAGCAATCCTAATTTCAGTTTTAAATCAAGCGTAAGCCTTCTCTGACGAAGAAACCTCAGATTAGCCGCACGTATAAATGGTACCAGAACCAATTAATCTGATTCATTGGGCGAAGAAATCCCCATTATCAGCATTTTTAAAGGTGACTGAAAGATGTTCCTCCTCACCGATTAAGGCCTTATTATTCGTCACGTCATTGTATTCATATTAAACCGCTGAACCGCTCATACGAAACAGTCACGTCGAATTAGTGGTATAAATTCTAGCCTAGCTAACTAGTAATTTGCCATTGTCTGTGAAAGAACGGTGCTGTTTGATTTGTGAAAGAATCACTTACATGCAACGTCATGTGTCTAAACTAGACAATCTCTGACTCAGTGCAAACCTTCAGCACAACGCGAGCGCTGCTCCGTTCAACTTGTGTTGCTGGTTGGCAGTGGGTCTGAAGTGTGAGCAGACACTTCGGTTTACCTGAGAACAGCACCAATTCTCACAGACCCTTGTGTAAACAAATGAATGCGTGTAGCCAAAGCCAGCTCGCTAGCAACCTCGAGTGGTAGTTTTTAGCACCGACTAAAACTTAGACACGTGCGAGCGTAAAGTGTAACCTTTAAACCAAAGACTATAGACTTTGAACCTTGGCCCTTGAAACAAAGGGATAGTGATTTGAACACAAGAGTCAAAGCTCCTCGAGGCGTTGAATCAAAGGAGTCAATTGCGTCACAAATGATTCTTTGTTTTGAAGCGCCCTCGTTGGCGACCCCTGCTGGTCAGAACAGTGTAAGTGTAGAGAACTCAGCTTAATGAAACACCTTTAACAAACCAATCGCAAAGGTTTGATCAAAGGTGTAAGCACGTTATAGCAACGCACAAACTATCTAATACTATGAGGTGTCTTTCAAAGCACGATAACTTAGTAAACTGTAGGGCTCGTGTTATGAATGCCTGGTCAATCAGACCAATAAGAGACAATTAAATTCGCCTCTTCCTTTATCAAACGCGGCATTAAATGTGTACAAATCTGTAAAGTGATACAAAATCACATAGAGATCAAATACACACTGGTTCACAAACCGTTGAAATTTAGAATGATTTCGAAACAGCTCTGACTCGCAACGAAGCCCGTTTACTGAAATCCCGTGACTTTAGCAGTCTGATACACGATCAGAATCACTGATTTGAGACAAATGATTTACACTGGTGTCAGAGCTTCATGGAGCATGTCTCAGAGGCGGTTGAAACTACTCCGTCCTCTCTCTCTCTCTGTCTCTCTCTTTCTCTCTCGACCCCCTCCCTTTTTGGTTTCACTTTTAGTTGAAACCCAGATACCTTGGTTTTTATTTGTGTTTCATTTATTTCGACTTAAGTCTACCCCTATTTTATTTTGTGTATTTACACCTGATGAGCCTGAATATTCCTATTCAGTTAAGTTGAATTTAATTAAATTCCTTTTAGTTACCAGGGCTATGAGGACAATCCCTGTTTACTTTTGATTTTGATTTTATTTCAATTTATTTACTTTATTTCAGCCTGAATTTCCATATTCAGCTAAATAAAGTTTAACTAAATTTGAAATTGAACTAAATCAATTGTTTTCCTTTCCTTTAGTTTTTGAGCTATAAGGACATTCTACCTTTACTTATACCTTATCTTAGGTACTTCCTATCGACATCTTCCCTCTCTCTATAGGATTACAATAGTTCTAGCAACTGTTGTTTCTGTAACGACCCAGGTCATTAGAATCCTAACCCCTGTCTGTGCTTTACCCCTCCTCACTCCTTAGCACCAAGTTAAGTACATGAAGTACGGTTAACGTAAACGCACAGTAGGCTCCAGACAGAACGGGAGACACTTCCCGCTGTTTCTTCTTCTTTTAACCTTTTGTCTGATGTTTGATGTGTCCCTGCTAGCTTCGTCTAACAGCAGCTTAACCCATACGTGACACCTGTTTACCTATGTCTCCTAGCTAAACTTAAATAGGTAAAACACTCCTTCCTTCACTTTCCTTTCGGATTTCTATTGTTTCTATTTTGTTTTTTTTTCTCTATTTGCTACTCTCGTAGTAAAACATGTGAAAAGAACCATCAGTTTTGAGTAATAGTTTTAGGACATGTAAAAGGCCAGTCATCAGTCGATGCTGCTTAAAGCACATCAACTTGAATACTCAAAACCCTTTTGTTGTGTGCTCACCAACACTAAATTTAATGGCCCACATAGCTGTTCTCCCACAGAGCTTACCTCCTCTGTAGAAACTTGCATTGGCCTTTGTCACTCCTCTCTTGTGTTCCCACAAGTATGCCAGTAGGCCTCAGACATCCAGCCCTGCCACCCACCAGAACCACCTAGAAACCGGCAGAGCAAAGTCCCAACATCCTCCAGCCTGAAGCAGACAACGACCTGCCGAGGCAGAGAAGGGAACCGTTAGACGACAATGAAGGCGGACGTCTGACACCCAGCCTGAGCCACCAAGAGCTGACCAACATCATCTTCTCCTTGGCCACGCTCCCTCAGGCCTCAAACAGGAGGTAAATGAACTTAAAGAACTGGCTGAGCTCAAAGAGAGACACTACAGCCATCAGTGTCCAGCCAGAGCTGAAGTCCAAACACTGACTCAGCAATGCTGCAACATTATAGACAAACGCAATGTGGTCCTGAACAGAACTGAAACAGTCCAACCACCTGCAAACGGACCCCGCAAGCTCCCCCAGCCCTGCACAAAGGGGGGAGGAGTCAAACCCTCGGCTCGACAGTCACCCGCCAGTGTCCTGAGAGCCTCTGCAGGTGCAGAGGAAAAGGTTTAATTCAGACAAACCCTGAAACGACACATGAAGTGATACTCCAAGATCTCAAGCGAATGGTCAGAAACATCCCTGCCAATCTATGAGACATTGATTTTCACCTGCAGTCTTCAACCGGTGTGACACACCAAGACAGACTCCATCTGCTCTGGATCACATCCAGCCCAGAGGGGCACCGCATTCTGGCTTTGGCTGTGGCACCACCAGCAGCTGGAACAAGCCATCATAAAAGGATTCTCAGACTTAAGAGTCTGAATGCAGACTGGGCACTGCCCAGACACCAAACAGACCTAAAAGTGCCTGTGCTACTACCACAGACTCCGAACGAGCTTACCCTGGTTAGTCACCATTTTTGGCTGCCCCACGCAATGCCCACTCAGCGATGTGTGACTTGATGCAGAAGCCCTTTAACACAAGGCCTGTCAGAAAGGGTTCCTAAGACCCCAGTGACTCTGAACTGCAAACAAACCAGAAGGCACACCGCTTGACCACAATGCAAGCCTCTGCTACAAAGTTCATAGTCAGCATAGGACATAGAACTTTTAAAGTAGATGAAAATGTGTGTTCAAAAGAAGTAGGAAGCTGCAGTAGTAAAATTCGAATTTTACTGATTTAAAGAAAATTTTGAATGCATGTGTAAGCCTCAAGTGCCAACAGACTATGCACTGCCTTTGAACCATACAGACATTTGCCACCTGCTGTTTGAAATTGGCACTGCCGCAGGTTCGTTTCCATGACAATGACTTGTCGCATGACATACTAACTGTAAATAGGGCATGTGTCACCCTGACGCGAGATAGTAAGCAAACCACCTGAGCTGCGTAAACTAACACAACCTAGCGTCCCTTCGTTTAAACTACTGTTATCCTAAAAGTGCGCATTTGAACATTCCGATCCAAACAGGATACAACATGCGATACGCATTTTGATCACTACTTACTGGCTTGTTTAAGTGCAGATAAAACGATAGCTGTAATTGACATCTCTACTAAGAATAAAAAGTCTTAGATTTTTAACTAGTATCGGCAATTTCAGCATTAAAGCGTAAGTCTGTTTGACAAAGGAAGCTCAACTCAGCGGCATGCTGCGTATTTATTATTCTGCTTGATTGGAGAAATCCAAAGTGCAGCATTGTTTAATCTGTTCGGACGAAGAAATCTCAGTACAGTGTTATATACACGTAGACTTGGGTGATGCCCCCTCCTTTCTACAATGTAAAGACCGTACAAATTATTGTTAGATTGATGTAATTCATCTAAACTTTGGCTGCATCTACAAGCAGAGCTACCTAGTGATCAAAATTGTTTCACTCGCTGAAAGTCAATATTTATGCATGAGATGGACGTAACCTTGTATGCTTAGACAAGCTTTAACTTACAGCAAATCCATTTCCTTACTTTTTAAACAAGTAGAAGAAGTTGTTTAAAGTAAAGAGAAGCGTTACACGAGTAAAAGTTTCAAATGCCAAACCACATTTGCATTTTACTGAATGTAACTTCAAGTTTTGGAAAGACTCAAAGTATAGGCGCCACATTTTAACGTGTTTAAACATGTATGACTCATTTCAAATGTGCAGACATTCTTCATAGACTGTCGAATCGCTCTGACATGGTTCCCATGACAATGACCTGTCACAGGAAGTGCAAACTCGTGACGTCATATTGTAAACAAACCAGCCTAGATAGCTAAGCTAACCTAACCTAGCGTCCGTTCAGCTTAGACCAAGCTAAATAATAACTGCTACAGTTAGCGGTTAGCATCATTTACTTGAAGCCTTTAACTACAGCTTGTGCTGTGCACAGTTCAAAGTGATCTAACATACTTTTCCTCTAGCCCAGTTAGGGTTCTGATCTCTCACTTTCTCTTTCCTTACTTTCAATTCTTCCCAGCTGAATTTTACTGCCACTAGTTTAGGAGTAGTCCTTGCTGAGTGCTGTCGGATAAATTTGCAGTTATCAGTTACCTAATTCTTATGAGTAATGAGAATTTTCATCAGCATGTTGACTAAACTTTTGTAAGAACACACCCACAGGGACCGTGTGTCTTGAACACACAGCAGCTGTGACCCACTAAGGAGTCTGGTCCAAGCACATCAAAAGTTTAGCCACTCATGCTATTGATTATTTCCAATTTCAGATCATTCCTGCTGTTTTGATCACTTATTTAAGCCCCTTTTTATTTTTATTTTACTTTGATAATAATAGCTGTCCGCTATTCACTTGTCTATTCTTTCATTTATTTGATTAATTTACATTTCCCCTTTTGTTCTAATGTGGTTCCAGTCCCCATAGGGCCCAGAAAGGAACCAGAGACACCTTTATTTGTGGTTTTGTTTATTTTCAACAAGTGCACTCATTTTTATGACCCTGCAAAACAAGTAATCTCAACGATTACTAGGGCATAACTATAGTCCTGAGGATTGATAATAAGCATAATCTGAATAGGAAAACTGTACTTTTCCTCCTATCATTCACTTCGTCAAGCCCGTTGTGAACCACCAGTTAAGTCCAGAGAAATAATTTAGCCATAAGAACCATCTTAAGTCATTTATTTCCTCTTGGCTTATGCCCTTTCCAGAAAAAAAGTCTTAGCCTACTAACACCCACAGCTAAGATGATAAGGATACAAGACACACTTGACAAGCTACACATAAACACCTAGCTTTATGCTACATACCTAGCTAACCTATCAACCTATTTCCCCTTTGAGCTAATGTCTTTACACTGCATCATAGACTTCTTGTGGGGAGACTTCATTATTATCAATGACACAGTTGAAAAGCTCATAATAATGTTTCTGTAATTTCCTCTGGACCGCTTACACCATCAATATTCGTTGGCAAAGATGTTTTACAATTATTCATTCTTTTGATTTCTTTCCAGACACCTTTTTACTAACAACTAACTTTTAAGGAACATTCTATTACAGTTTTTCTCGATTGCTTAAACACCTTTCTTAAAACTATGCCTCGTATTCTCAAAACAGTAAACACAAATCCATAACGTCTCATCCAATTCCCCAAACATCCTATTTTCAGGTCAAAATGAACCTCTACACTCAAAACCATTCACTCTTGCTGAAAAACCAAACTTTGCCCTCAGACAATCACACACACTACAACATAGTCTTACACACTGGTGCAATTAATTTTAAACAACATTTCCAAAACTGGTAAGTTATGTTGCTTGTGGTTCCCCCCCTCACAAACCTTTTCACATGATGAACACAAAAGACACAACCAATAAAATTTTGTTTATTCCTTAATGTACTGTACAGTACAATAGACCAAAAAAGAAAAAAAACCTCTGCCCCAGCATCCCGTCTTTGGTCTGGGACAGAATCTCGTCCACATCACAGGCTATATTGGCCCTATAGGCAGTGGGGGGTGGGGGGTGGGCGTCCTCTAGTGTGCCTGATCCCCGCTGACACGCATCAACTGAAATATCTAGGCAGGCTTCTTCCATTTCATCGTCTCTGTGTCCTAGAAAGAAGTACTGATTACTGTAACTGTAGCACATCCTTTTTACAAAATAGAAGAATTCAGAAAACTCTATTTGTATGTTAGGCAATTTGATGCATTTCTTTTTATAACAGTAGTATAGGGCAACAGCTGCAGTACATGTGTTGAATCAGCACATAGTACAGCTCTCAAAAGTTACAGTAGAGAGCCATCTGAAGTACATCTACCTGTTTTTCTCCCGAAAGGTTCTTATGATCGAGGCGACGGTGAAGCGACTCAAATTTGGCCTTACTCGTAGCCCAGCCTCATAGTCACACCATGGACAAAGACATGGGCAACTAGAGTGGCACGAATTTCATCCGAGACTTGTCTCCTTGCCCTGCACCTTCCTCCTCCTCCTCCTCCTCTTCTTCCTTCACCTCTTGTTGCCTTGCTTAGTTGGGGACATTTAATATTCAACAATATTATTGATCTGCCTTAATCAATTGAGATTATTGATCTCCTGCCTGTCTGGTGGACGAAGACACAATTTTCTTCTAGAAACAAACTTTGTTGTATTATTTTCATGTTATCACTTAAAAGCTGCTTTGATACAATCTGTATTGTAAAAAGCGCTATATAAATAAAGGTGACTTGACCTGACTCTTCCTCCTCTCCCATCTCCTCCTCCTCCACTCCCATCTCCTCCTCCTCCTCCTCCTCTTCTTCTTCCTTCACCTCTTCCTCCACTCCCATCTCCTCCTCCTCCTCCTCTTCTTCTTCCTTAACCTCTTCCTCCACTCCCATCTCCTCCTCCTCTTCTTCTTCCATCACCTCTTCCTCCACTCCCATCTCCTCCTCCTCCTCCTCTTCTTCTTCTTCCTTCACCTCTTCCTCCACTCCCATCTACTCCTCCTCCTCCTCTTCCTCCACTCCCCTCTCCTCCTCCACCTCCTCTTCCTTCACCTCTTCCTCCACTCCCATCTCCTCCTCCTCCTCTTCTTCTTCTTCCTTCACCTCTTCCTCCACTCCCATCTACTCCTCCTCCTCTTCCTCCACTCCCCTCTCCTCCTCCACCTCCTCTTCCTTCACCTCTTCCTCCACTCCCATCTCCTCCTCCTCCTCTTCTTCTTCCTTCACCTCTTCCTCCACTCCCATCTACTCCTCCTCCTCCTCCTCCTCCACCTCCTACTCTTCCTCTTCCTTTACCTCTTCCTCCACTCCCATCTCCTCCTCTTCTTCCTTCACCTCTTCCTCCACTCCCATCTACTCTTCTTCTTCCTTCACCTCTACCTCGACTTCCATCTCCTCCTCCTCCTCCTCTTCTTCTTCCTTCACCTCTTCCTCCACTCCCATCTACACCTCCTCCTCTTCCTCCACCCCCTACTCTTCCTCTTCCTCCACCTCCTATTCTTCCTCCACCTCCTATTCTTCCTCCACTCCCCTCTCCTCCTCCTCATCTTCTTCCTTCACCTCTTCCTCCACTCCCATCTACTTCTCCTCCTCCTCCACCTCCTACTCTTCCTCCACCTCCTACTCTTCCTCACCTCCTACTCTTCCTCCACATCCTACTCTTCCTCCACTCCTCATCTTCTTCCTTCACCTCTTCCTCCACTCCCATCTCCTCCTCTTGGGAGGATGTTACATGTATACACATAGGGGCGGCAGTGGCTCAGTGGTTCATGTAGGTTGTCTACAAACCGAAAGGTTGGTGGTTCAATCCCCTGACCAAGTGTCGAGGTGTCCATGAGCAAGACACCTAACCCCAGCTGCTCCCGACGAGCATGGCTGACACTGCCGTCGGTGTATGAATGAGTGAGTGAATGGGTGAATGTGAGGCTATGTTAAGCGCTTTGGTGGCCATAGGTCTGTGAAAGCGCTATATAAATGCAGTCCATTTACCAAGTGCAAGTGACTTCAAGTGAAATAAAAAATAAATAAAGAGCGCACGGATGGCACGCTAACAGGCTAGCGAATTAATAGCGTGTTGTGCTGGAAATAACGATTTAGATTGAAGCTAGCGATGTCAGGTTAATGTGTGATGTTGAATAAGCTATATTTAGCAGTATAAACAACAAGGAATGATAGTAAATAATGATTCAAAACAGAAAGATATACGAAGCTTAAAGATGCAAACCAACGCAACAGCAGCAGCAGGAGCAACGAGGCAGACAAGAGCACAAATAATTTATATAATGTTACAAATAACGTAATAACTAACATAATGTTAGAATAGTGATAAGTTAAGCATTGCCTACTGCTGTATGACACATGCTAATATATTGACTAGCTCTGTCTTTCTTGTCCTTATGTGTGTTTGGATCCCTGTATGATATTTAATATTTATATTTTGTGTGTGTGTACATTTTAGAATGACGAAGCCAAAATTCAGGCCCTGCCCAAGCTGCCAGGTCCGTTAGCAGGCCAACTGCAAAACCCACTCGTTAAATCATCTAAATCGACAACATGTATGTTAGACCCTATACCATCTAAGCTACTGAAAGAGATGCTTCCAGAGGTCACAGATCCTCTTATTAATATCATTAATTCATCTTTGTCACTAGGATATGTACCGAAAACTTTTAAGGTGGCTATGATTAAACCGCTTGTTAAAAAACCGCAACTTGATCCTACAGAATTATTCAATTATAGGCCGATCTCGAATCTACCTTGTCTGTCAAAGATACTATTCAATTCAATTCAATTCAAATTTATTTGTATAGCGCTTTTCACAATACATATTGTTTCAAAGCAGCTTTACAGAAAGTGCATTTCAGAAATGTACATAGAGAAATACAGTTAGTTAATCATGTATTGATTTAGGGCATAAACATATCGCCATCGTCGAGTCGTCTCTTCACAGGCGCCGAGTCGTCTCTGCACGGGTGTTGGAGAATCTGTAGTTTCCATGAGAGGCTGGATACAAACTGGAGCTGACGATCTGTATTTACCTCGGGACTAGCGTCCCGAGATAACAACCGAGAAGCAGATGGGAAATAATTAGCGTAGCTGCTGTTCGTAATATTAATGCATTCAATCTGATTCAACTGTAGTATAAAAGGTAGGTATTATGTGAATGCTTGGCTAAAGAGATGCGTCTTTAATCTAGTTTTAAACTGGGACAGCGAGTCTGAGCCTCGAACAATATCAGGAAGGCCATTCCAGAGTTTAGGAGCTAAATGTGAAAACGCCCTCCCTCCTTTAGTGGACTTAGATATCCTAGGAATGACCAGAAGCCTCGAATTTAGTGATCTTAAAGAGCGCGATGGATTGTAGGGCGATAGAAGTTCCGTTAAATACACGGGAGCTAAACCATTTAGGGCTTTATAGGTCAGTAGTAATACTTTGTAATTGATACGGAACTTTATAGGTAACCAATGTAGAGACGACAGAATTGGTGTTATATGATCATATTATATAACACCAATATATGATCATATACTACAGCTGGTCCAAAACGCAGCAGCTCGAGTTCTTACCAGAACCAGGAAGTAAGACCATATAAGCCCAGTTCTGTCAAAACTGCATTGGCTCCCTATTAAACGTCGCATCAATTTTAAAATATTGCTGATTACTTACAAAGCACTAAATGGTTTAGCTCTGCAGTACTTGAGTGAGCTCTTAACGCATTATAGTCCTTCACGTCTATTGCGATCTCAAAATTCCGGCCAGTTGATAATACCTAGAATATCAAAATCGACTGCTGGCGGTAGATCCTTTTCCTATTTAGCACCAAAACTTTGGAACAGTCTTCCTACCATTGTCTGGGAAGCAGACACACTCTGTCAGTTCAAAGCTAGACTAAAAACACATCTCTTTGACCTAGCATTCACATAGAACATTATAGACTTCTATAATTCAATGTTAGGCTGCATAGATTAGGTCAGCTGGAACCAGGAACACTTCCCATAAATCCTGATGTACTCGTTACATCATAAGAAGAATGGCATCTACGCTAATTTTAGTGTCTTTGTTTATCCCGAGGTTTTCCCGCAGCCTGCCGCATCCAGGCCGTATCCAGATCTGACGAAGGACCTTCGCCTGAACCCGATGTCAACGCAGTGTTGAAGTGCCAACTAGTCTCTCCCTATGGAGGATCCTTTTACCACTCTACAGATAAAGTGTCATCGGGAAAACTCAATTCGCGTACCTACCCCGAATTGATAAAATAAAATAAAATTCTGTATCAAAAATTATAAGGAAACACCAGTACTTTGTTTAGGCTTGGTCTGTAGGGAATTACAAACCTGCGCACATATATTCAAACGCACATAACTATAGAACCAATTCTTAATGTGCATGTGAACGCCATTAGCTTTAAACAACAGGTTTGTGTTTAAAGTTTGTGTAGAGAGAATGGTGTCGTCTTAGCGGCCCCTAATTTAATAACAAATGATTGTTGCGACGGAAGCGAATCAATCAAAACTAACTTTAGCTGGAAAATAACTTTAAGAACCGCTATAAAGCCAAAACGATCTTACCTTAAATTATACGTTTATCTATGTAAAGCTGCTTTGAAAAAATCTACATTGTTAAAAGCGCTATATATAAAAAAAAAATACTAGAAAAGGCAGTATCCTCACAACTATGTTCATTTTTAGAAAGAAATGATATCTGCGAGGATTTCAGTCAGGATTTAGACCGTACCATAGTACTGAGACAGCTCTCATTAGAGTCACAAATGATTTGCTCTTATCATCCAATCATGGTTGTATCTCGCTATTAGTGTTACTCGATCTTAGTGCTGCATTTGACACTATCGACCACAACATTCTTTTAAATAGACTCGAAAATTATGTTGGCATTAGTGGAATTGCATTAGCATGGTTTAAATCATACTTATCTGACCGTTATCAGTTTGTAGCAGTAAATGAAGAGATGTCTTATCGATCACAATTTCAGTATGGCGTACCACAAGGCTCAGTACTAGGACCGTTGCTATTCACTCTGTACATGCTACCCTTGGGAGATATCATTAGGAAGCATGGCATTAGTTTTCACTGTTATGCCGATGATACTCAGCTCTATATTTCTTCACGCCCAGACGAAACTTACCAATTCACAAAATTAACGGAATGTATAGCTGATAGGGATGCACCGATGCATCGGCTGAACATCGGTAACGGGCGATATTTGCCTCGTTAACTGCCATCGGCCATCAGGAAATAAAAATGACATTCGCCGATGTCACATGGGCGTCAGTTTGGTTTGAAATGTGCTGGGGACAGAGACGCATTCGGAAGTGCATTTTCAGAAGTGCTGGGTACAATGACGCATTCATTTTTTTTCTCTCTTTCGCGCAGGTTATGTTTTGAAAGACGATGTCCTGTAGCTCAGGCACGGCCCCACTTTTCAACAGGCCCACCCAAAACTTTCAAAAATAAAATAAAATAAACTTTTACTATATTCTAATTTTGTCAATAATTATAAAAAAAAAATCACCAATGAGCTCATAATTTGTGCTAAAATAGTGTAGTTTTAAAAACCATTTTAAAAAGCTGGTTATATTTTGATGTTTCTGCGCAAGTTCAGCAGACAGTGAGGTTCGGGTTTGTTCCGATCAGAGCTCGTGAGTGGAGAGCGCATTTCTGAATATTCCGCTCTGCTCGTTCATTCCGCAGGGTCGCTCGCTCAACCCAGATGTCCTGTTGCCTGGTTCGAAAATATGTGGAATAAGGGCTGCTTCCGACTAAAAGTTTTTTTCTAGTCGACTAGTAGGCTAGTTGTTCATTTAAGTCATTCGTGGACAAATCGCCCCTTTATATTAATTTAATTACTTATATAGCCTACAGGATAATGAGCGTTTACGTAATATAGCCGCACTCAAGCGCACGACCGCACGCATAAAGCTTGCCACAAAGAACCGGTAAAAGTAATGATTATGAATGCGTCTAAATGTGTCTTAATACGCTGTGAATGTGAATGTGCATTATACGCTGAGTTTCGGTTCATTTATGAGACGAACTCCAGTTCACTCGCCGGCGCCTCCATGTCGTGATTCTGCTATATTTAATTCTTATTTATTAAATCCAGGCAATTGGTTCGTGAAACATTGATTAAAATGAAGATATAATTAATTCAAAACGAAATTCAATTTAAAGAAAGGCAGCTGTTCTGTTTGAGGTCTCTGTGAAAGTTTTAAAGCAGTCTTTTAGTGCCGCTTTCAGAGCGCTCACGTCCGTAACCGAGAACTGACACGTTGTTTTTTCCCTCATAAATGCGAACACTAAAAATAAAATGAATATTATAATGTTTTTTTGTTGGGTCAGACAATGATTACCAAATTTCTCTCTCATATTGCTCCTCATAACCACTGAAAAAGAACTTGTCATAAATAAGGTTATAACTAATGTCAACCAGAAAGTGACATTAAAGGTTGTTTTTGTTTCATAAATTGGTCTGATTGAATTTGTGCTCATTCTGAGATAGTGTGATCAAGAGCCGAAAGACTTGTATGTTTCCGTGGCACAAAAGAAGGAATAAATAACAAAAAGGAAAAACATCGGCATTGGCCATCGGCCAAGTTGTTATGTTAAACATCGGTATCGGTATCGGCCCAGAATTTCCCAATCGGTGCATCCCTAATAGCTGATATAAAAAATTGGATGACTAGTATTTTCCTTCTACTTAACTTAATAACCTAGAATACTGTCTAACACTTGATGGCTGCTCTGTCAAGTCTTCGTCGTCGGTTAGGAACCTGGGTGTGCTCTTTGATCCCAATCTTTCATTAGAAAGTCATGTGTCTAGTATCTGTAAAACTGCATTTTTCCATCTTAAAAATATATCTAAATTACGCCATATGCTCTCATTGACAAATGTGGAACAATTAGTTTATGCGTTCATGACCTCAAGGCTAAATTATTGTAATGTTCTACAGGGTGGTTGCCCTGCAGGCTTAATAAACAAACTACAGCTAGTTCAAAACGCAGCAGCTAGAGTTCTTACTAGCACCAGGAAGTATGACCATATTAGCCTGGTTCTGTCAACATTGCATTGGCTGCCTATTAAACATCTATCTATAAATTACAGAAACGTCTGTCTGTCTGTATGTCTGTGTGTGTGTGTGTCTGTATGTCTGTGTGTGTGTCTGTATGTCTGTTATTCGCATATCTCTCGAACCGTTAGTCCGATGGATTTCAAACTTGACAGGTGTCTTGCTACGGGCATGAGTAAGTGCAGTGCAAGTTTGATGTTGTTTGGATGAGAAATGCAAAAGATATCATTAAATATATCAGTTTTAGAAGGTTGTGGTTTAAAAATAAACATTCAGACATAATGGGTTGTGGTTTAAAAATAAACAAACAAACACTCTCTGGATGTTAACTGAATCTGTAAGTCACGCTGTTTACTTCTTAATAATGTTTATTTAAAGTTACGCTGTTTACTTCTTAATATATTATTTAATTTTGGTGCGCTTAAAGGGATACTCCACCGTTTTTTCATATTAAACTATGTTATTCCCTTAACTAAGACGAGTTGATACATACCTCTCTCATCTCAGTGCGTGCACTTAATCGCTCTGGCGCGCGGTGACACTCTGATAGTACTTAGCTTAGCCCAGTATATTCAATGGTATCTAACAACAATGAATTTAGAAGTGACCAAACACATAAGCGTTTTCCCTATTTAAAAACAGTTACACGAGTAGTTATGCGACCAAGTATGGTGACACAAAATAAAACGTGGCACTTTTCTAAGCGGGTTAAAAAGGATAACTATAATGTATGGCGGAATAGCACTTTTGGGAGTACTTCAACTCGGCGCAGTAAAAGGTCACGCCTGATCCTCTTCCCACTATTGACAGAAGTGAGAGGAAGAAATAGAACCGACGCCTATTTTTCACGCGACACGCAAGCGTGTTGGAAACGTTTGCAGGCAAAATAGAATAGGAAAAGATGTTTATATGTAATTTTGACACAAATACATATTAATAAATGACATTTGGATGTTTGAAAGTCTCTAAGTTTTGACATAAATGCAGATATAAATGTAATTAAAAAAATATTATCGATTTTCAAATATTGCACCTGTCAATACAGAACGAAATATTCTGTAGCCTATTTTGCCGTCAATACTGCCGACATTGTCTTTGCTGCTATATATTTGTTTAACATTAAGTATAGGCCTTCCACAACTCTCTACCCACATGTCGAATATATCACCAGTGAGGCTTATCATATGTCACCTAGCAGCAGCAGCGCCGCGTCAGACACGTTTCTGGTGCGCAAAGACATAGAAAACGCCACACAGATGCCATGCTCACGCCACGCAGCCTTATTGTTCATGATCACTCTCTTCCGTCTCTGTGGCTGTGCATTGATGTGCATACATTATTATAATTCAAATTAACTATTAGTTTTGAACAGCAGCCAAATTAATTATATTCATACCACATTTCTGCCCATATCCTGGGCATCTGATCTTTTGCAGACCACCTGATTGTGACCTACTGTTACACCACCTTTGCTGATACTAAGATGACGAAAGATAGTCGTACCAACAAAGAGAGGATACGCAAGGCAATGCGTCATGCACGTAATGCTCAGTCAGTTGAAGCCCGAGATGCTCGGCTGGCAAGTGATGCTGCACGTCAAGAAAGGCGCCGTGAAGCTGAGGAAGAGGACAAACGCCATGCTCGGCTGACAAGTAATGCTGCACGGCTGAAAAGGCGCCGTGGAGCTGAGGAAGAGGACGAACGCTGTGCTCGGCTGGCAAGTGACGCTGAACGTCAGGAAAGGCACCGTGAAGCTGAGGAAGTGGACGAACGCCGTGCTCGGCTGGCAAGTAACGCTGCACGTCAGGAAAGGCGCCATGGAGCTGAGGAAGAGGACGAACGCCGTGCTCGGCTGGCAAGTGGCGCTGCGCGTCAGAAAAGGCACCGTGAAGCTAAGGAAGAGGATGAATGCAGTGCTCGGCTGGCAAGTAACGCTGCACGGCTGAAAAGGCGCCGTGGAGCTGAGGAAGAGGATGAACGCCGTGCTCGGCTGGCAAGTGACGCTGCACGCCAGGAAAGCTACCCTCGCGAGAACCATCAGGCTTGGCTACGCGATTCAGTTCGCGCAGTCTCCTCCCCGCTTCAGGTGAGTCCACTATGGTCGGTGGCAATGCCCCTGTCATGAGAGCGGAGGTCGCCACCCTACTGGCGGGTGCGATCGAGATTGTCCCTCCAGCCGAAATTAAGTCCGGCTTCTACAGCCCCTACTTCATTGTACCCAAGAAATCCAGTGGGTTACGACCAATCCTGGACCAAGGCTGCCGTTCAAGATGCTCACGGCCAAACACATCTTCGAATGTGTGCGCCGCCGGATTGGTTTGCAGCGATCGACCTGAAGGACGCCTACTTTCATGTCTCCATTCTACCTCGACACAGACCGTTCCTACAGTTTGCTTTCGAGGGGCGGGCATACCAGTATGCGGTTCTCCCATTCGGGCTAGGCCTGTCTCCTCGCATCTTCACAAAAGTCGTCGAGGCAGCCCTTGTTCCCCTCCGGGAACACAGGGTTCGCATCCTGAACTATCTCGACGACTGGCTGATCCTAGCTCACTCTCGAGACCAGGTTTGCGAACACAGGAACCTAGTGCTCCGGCACCTAGCTCATCTGGGCCTTCGGGTCAACTGGGAGAAGAGCAAACCCTGCTCCGTGCAGTAGATCTCTTTTCTCGGTATGGAAATCGACTCGGTCGCCATGTGCGCGCAGCTTACGAGCGAGCGCACGCAGTCACTGCTGACTTGCCTCCGTCAATTCGAGGGCAAGAGTGCGGTTCCACTGAAATAATTTCAGAGGCTCCTGGGTCATATGGCATCCGCATCCGCAGCCGCAGTAACGCCGCTCGGATTGCTTCATATGAGACAGCTTCAGCTTTGGCTTCACGATCGAGTCTCGAGGTGGGCATGGCAACACGGCACGCTCCGAATTCAAGTGACTCCGACCTGCTTGTCAGACCTTCACTCCGTGGATGAACCGCAGTTTTCTACAGGCTGGGGTGCCCTTAGAACGAGTTTCTCTGCATGTTGTTGTATCAACAGATGCCTCCACCATGGGCTGGGGCGCCATGTGCAATGGACATGCTGCCACGGGCTCCTGGACAGGACCCCAGCGCCTTTGGCATATCAATTGCCTCGAGTTGCTGGCTGTACGTCTCGCCCTGCACCGCTTCCGTGCGCTGCTCAGGGGTCAGCACGTACTAGTCCGTTCAGACAATACCACGACAGTAGCGTTCATCAACCGACAAGGTGGTCTACGCTCCCGCCATATGTCGCAACTCGCCCACCACCACCTCATATGGAGTCAGAAGCATCTGAGGTTGCTTCGAGCCATTTATATCCCAGGAGACCTGAACCGTGCGGCCGACGAGCTGTCTTGGCTTCGGCCTCTCCCTGGAGAATGGAGACTCCATCCCCAGTCAGTTCAGCTGATTTGGGATCAGTTCGGGGACACACAGGTAGATCTGTTTGTCTCCCACGACTCGTCCCACTGCGACCTGTTTTATTCCCTGACCGAGGGCACGCTCGGCACGGATGCACAGGCGCACAGCTGGCAATTTTGGTTGCCCCGTATTCGGACAACCGGACCTGGTTCCCTGAACTAGTGCTCCTCGCGACAGCACCTCCCTGGCCAATCCCTCTGAGGAAGGACCTCCTTTCTCAGGGACGGGGCACCCTATGGCACCCTCATCCCGATCCTTGGAACCTCCACGTGTGGCTCCTTGACGGGATGAGGCAGGTTTGAGTACCCTACCATCAGCGGTGGTGGCTACCATCACTTCCGCTAGAGCATTGTCCACGAGACATGCCTATGCGTTGAAGTGGAACCTCTTCATCAACTAGTGGTCTTCCCGACGTGAAGACCCCACGAAATGCCCGATCAGTGTCGTGCTTTCCTTCCTGCAGGAAGGGTTGGAGCGAAGGCTGTCTCCCTCCACCCTGAAAGTGTATGTTGCCGCCATTGCCGCACATCACGATACACTTGAAGGTAAGTCTCTGGGAAAGCACGACCTGATCATCAGGTTCCTGAGAGGAGCGAGGAGACTGAATCTTCCTCGCCCTCCCCTCGTTCCCTCTTGGGACCTCTCAGTGGTGCTAACTACCCCTTAGAGTGCTCCCTTTGAGCCTCTGCAATCAGTGGAGCTTAAGTTCCTGTCAATTAAGACAGCGCTCCTGGTTGCATTGGCCTCCATCAAGAGGGTAGGGGACCTGCAGGGATTTTCGGTTGACGAAGCGTGCCTGGAATTCGGGCCGGCTAACTCTCATGTTATCCTGAGACCCAGGCCTGGATATGTGCCCAAGGTTCCCACCACTCCCTTTCGAGATCAGGTGGTGAACCTGCAAGCGCTGCCCTTGGAGGAGGCAGACCCAGCTTTGGCACTGCTCTGTCCAGAACGCGCCCTCCGTGCTTACGTAGACAGAACGCAGTGTTTCAGAACCTCAGACCAGCTCTTTGTCTGTTATGGTGGGAAGCTGAAGGGAAAGGCTCTCTCCAAGCAAAGGTTGTCTCACTGGATAGTGGACGCCATTGCTTTAGCATACCAGCAGCAAGGTCGACCGTGCCCCCTTGGTGTGAAGGCCCACTCCACTCTTAGTGTGGCCTCCTCTTGGGCTCTAGCACATGGCGCCTCACTAACAGACATCTGCAGAGCTGCAGGCTGGGCGACACCCAACACATTCGCGAGATTCTACAATCTCCGAGTGGAGCCAGTTTCTTCTCATGTACTCGCTTCAACCAGCCGGTACTAGATTCTGCTCAGGTGTCTTCGCTTGCTCGCCACTCTCCACGGACAGGATACGTGCGATATTCTCCTCAGGTGAGCCTCCCCGCAGGCCCTGAGTTCCTACAGCACTGTCGACGTCAACGCCAGAGTTATGTCACCGGAAGCTTTCGCGTTTGGCTAGGTGCCTCCATGTGCATGGTTCCCCCTCTGGGCGACCCCCACATGTGTATTTCCACTGCAAGCCTCTCTGAGCATGTGTCTTTCCCTCGGCAAGCCACCTTGCCACCCCTGGGGTTGAAATATTCCACCTGCGGCTGGACACCCCAGTGATACTCCATATGCAGCCCCCCCGGGCCATATGTGTATTCTTAAGTCCCCCCCCCCCATTCGGGCTGGCACTGATTGCATATTTCTGCTGAGATATGCTTCCCAGTGTACCTTGGTATTCCTTTGTTAAGTAGGAGTCCTTCGTCCGTGCCAGTCTCACGACAGGGAGCTCAGACTTACGCAGGGCACTGGAATACAGCAGAGGTGGCGTGATTAGACCCATTCGTCGTCACTGACGTAACTCATAGTGACCACGAAAGGGAACGGACTTACAGAATACACATATGAGGCTGCATATGGAGAAACACTGGGGTGTCCAGCCCGCAGGGTGGAATGTTTCAACCCCAGGGGGGGCAAGGTGGCTTGCCAAGGGAAAGACACATGCTCGGAGAGGCTTACAGTGGAAATACACACGTGGGGGTCACCCAGAGGGGGAACCATGCACATGGTGGCACCTAGCCAATCGCGTGAAAGCTGCCGGTGGCATAACTCTGGTATTGACGTCAACAGTGCTGGAGGAACTCAGGGCTTCTTGGGGAGGCTCACCTGAGGAGAATATCGCACGTATCCAGTCCGTGGGGGGGAATGGCGAGGAAGCGAAGACACCTGAGTAGATCCTAGTACCAGCTGAGAGGACACTGGCTCCACTCGGAGATAGAACTGTAGAATCTCGCAAATGTGTTGAATTCGTACAGCCTGCAGCTCTGCAGATGTCTGTTAGCGAGGCGCCATGCGCTAGAGCCCAAGAGAAGGCCACACTCTGGGTGGAGTGGGCCTCCACACCAAGGGGGCATGGTCGACCTTGCTGCTGGTATGCCAAAGCAATGGCGTCCACTATCCAATGAGACAACCTTTGCTTGGAGAGAGCCATTCCCTTCAGCTTCCCACCATAACAGACAAAGAGCTGGTCTGAGGTCCTGAAACACTGCGTTCTGTCTACGTAAGCACGGAGGGCGCGTACTGGACAGAGCACTGCCAAGGCTGGGTCTGCCTCCTCCAAGGGCAGCGCTTGCAGGTTCACCACTTGATCTCGAAAGGGAGTGGTGGGAACCTTGGGCACATATCCAGGTCGGGGTCTCAGGATAACATGAGAGTTAGCCGGCCCGAATTCCAGGCATGCGTCGTCAACCGAAAATGCCTGAAGGTCCCCTACCCTCTTGATGGAGGCCAATGCAACCAGGAGCGCTGTCTTAATTGACAGGAACTTAAGCTCCACTGATTGCAGATGCTCAAAGGGAGCACTCTAAGGGGCAGTTAGCACCACTGAGAGGTCCCAAGAGGGAACGAGAGGAGGGCAAGGAGGTTTCAGTCTCCTCGCTCCTCTCAGGAACCTGATGATCAGGTCGTGCTTTCCCAGAGACTTACCTTCAAGTGTATCGTGATGTGTGGCAATGGCGGCAACATACACTTTCAGGGTGGAGTGAGACAGCCTTCGCTCCAACCCTTCTTGCAGGAAGGAAAGCACGACACTGATCGGGCATTTTGTGGGGTCTTCACGTCGGGTAGACCACTAGTTGACGAAGAGGTTCCACTTCAATGCATAGGCATGTCTCGTGAACGATGCTCTAGCGGAAGTGATGGTAGCCACCACCGCTGATGGTAGGGTACTCAAACCTGCCTCATCCCATCCAGGAGCCTCACGTGGAGGTTCCAAGGATCGGGATGAGGGTGCCATAGGGTGCCCCGTCCCTGAGAAAGGAGGTCCTTCCTCAGAGGGATTGGCCAGGGAGGTGCTGTCGCGAGGAGCACTAGTTCAGGGAACCAGGTCCGGTTGTCCGAATACGGGGCAACCAAAATTGCCAGCTGTGCGCCTGTGCATCCGTGCCGAGCATGCCCTCGGTCAGGGAATAAAACAGGTCGCAGTGGGACGAGTCGTGGGAGGCAAACAGATCTACCTGTGCGTCCCCAAACTGATCCCAAATCAGCTGAACTGACTGGGGATGGAGTCTCCATTCTCCAGGGAGAGGCCGAAGCCAAGACAGCTCGTCGGCCGCACGGTTCAGGTCTCCCGGGATATAAATGGCTCGAAGCGACCTCAGATGCTTCTGACTCCATAGGAGGTGGCGAGCAAGTTGCAACATACGGCGGGAACGTAGACCACCTTGTGGGTTGATGTACGCTACTGTCGCGGTATTGTCTGATCGGACTAGTATGTGCTGGTTCTTGAGCAACGCATGGAAGCGGTGCAGAGCGAGACGTACAGCCAGCAACTCGAGGCAATTGACATGCCAAAGGCGCTGGGGGGCCCTGTCCAGCAGTCCGCGGCAGCATGTCCATTGCACATGGCATCCCAGCCCGTGGTGGAGGCATCTGTTGAGACAACAACATGCCTGGTAACTTATTCTAAGGGCACTCCGGCCCGTAGAAAGCTGAGGTTCGACCACGGGGTGAAGGTCTGACGGCAGGTCAGAGTAACTGGTACTCAGCGAGTGCTGTGTTGCCATGCCCACCTCGAGACTCGATCGCGAAGCCAAAGCTGAAGCGGTCTCATATGAAGCAGTCCGAGCGGCCTTACTGCGGCTGCCATATGCCCCAGGAGCCTCTGAAATAACTTCAGTGGAACCGCACTATTGCTCTTGAACTGTCTTAGGCAAGTCAGCAGTGACTGCGTGCGCGCGCTCGCTCATAAGCTGCGCGCACATGGCGACTGAGTCAATTTCTATACAGAGAAAAGAGATCCTCTGCACGGGGCAAAGTTTGCTCTTCTCTCGGTTGACCCGAAGGCCCAGACGGGCTAGGTGCCGGAGCACTAGGTCCCTGTGTTCGCAAACCTAGTCTCGAGAGTGAGCTAGGATCACGGAAGCCTGTGAAGGGAGCAGTTCAAGACGTGCAGGTCCAGGATTGGCCGTAACCCACTGGTTTTCTTTGGTACAATGAAGTGGGGGCTGTAGAACCCGGACTTCATTTTGGCTGGAGGGACAATCTCGACTGCACCTTCTGCCAGTAAGGTAGCGACCTCCGCACACATGAAAGGGGCATTTCGACCCCACCATAGTGTAACGGACTCCCCGGAAGCAGGGAGGAGATGAATCACATATCCGAGCCTGATGGTTCTCTCGACCCAGCGGGACAGGTCGGGAAGCTCTAGCCAGGCTCCCAAGAACTGAACCAGGGTCATGGGAACCACAGATGTACCCTCGGTGGGGCAGCGAAGAGGAATGACTGGCCCGGATGTGGGCGGCGTAGCGACCCGGTGTGGGGGCACGGTCATTTGCTGCATCCTGACAGAGGAGGCCAGGGAAGGACCAGCGTTCCACGGGGACCTGCTCTGCCAGGGGTCTGGCGACAAAGGAAGACGAGAACTCTGTGTGCTCAGAGATGGGTGTGTCAGTTCTTTCTTTAACCTCATTAGGGTGTTGCCCGCCGTGGGGAGAGCAGCGGGGAGTGGTTATAGACTATAGACTTCTATAATTCAATGGTAGGCTGCATAGATTAGGTCAGCCGGAACCGGGAAAACTTCCTATAAATCCTGATGTACTAGTTACATCATAAGAAAAATGGCGTCTACGCTAATATTAGTCACTCTGTTTATCCCGAGGTTTTCCCGCAGTCCGCCGGATCCAGGACGTATCCATTCTGATGAAGGACCTGCGCCTGGACGCGATGACAACGCAGTCCTTAAGTGTCAACTAGTCTCTCCCCTGTGAAGGCCTCCCTCCCCTCCCTTTACCTCTTTACAGATAAAGCGTTGTCGGGATAATTCCGGAAGCGATACAAATTCTGTTTTATAAATTTTAAGGCCAGACAAGTAGTTTGTTGAGGGTTGGTGTGTAGGGAAGGACTACACACCTGTGCACATATATTCAAACACGCATACGTATAGACTGAACTCGTAATACGCATGTGCACGCCATCTGCATTCTTACGGGTTCACGTTTTTGAAAGTTTGTGCAGAAAGAACTTAAGAGTGTTCTGTTAAAACGGTGTCGTGTTAGCGGCCCCTAAGTTCATAAGTAATGATCGCTGCAACGGAAGTGAATCAATCAAAACTACCTTTAGATGGACAATAACTTTATTCTAGAGCTGCTATAAAGCCAAAACAATCTCTGTTACTTTATTTTCCTATTATCACTAAAGCCGCTTTGGAACAATCTACACTGTTAAAAGCACTATATAAATGAAGATGACTTGACTTGTTATAAAACATGACTTGTTATAAACATGAACCTCGTCTGAAAGGTAAAGGGGGAGGTGTTGTAATTTATTGTAATATTTTCAAAATGACTAAGAAGTCTAGTTTCAAATATAATTCTTTTGAAGTGTTGGTGCTTAATGTAACAATATATAGTGTAAATGATAAACCACGTTTGAGATTTGTGCTGGCTACTGTATACAGGCCACCAGGGCACCATACAGACTTTATCAAGTCAAGTCAAGTCAAGTCATCTTCATTTATATAGCGCTTTTAACAATGTAGATTGTTTCAAAGCAGCTTTACAGAGATAAACGTATAATTTAAGGTAAGATTGTTTTGGCTTTATAGCGGTTCTTTAATAAAGTTATTTTCCAGCTAAAGTTAGTTTTGATTGATTCGCTTCCGTCGCAACAATCATTTGTTATTAAATTAGGGGCCGCTAAGACGACACCATTCTCTCTACACAAACTTTAAACGCGAACCTGTGAGAAACGCTGATGGCGTTCACATGCGCATTAAGAATCGGTTCTATAGTTATGTGCGTTTGAATATATGTACGCAGGTTTGTAATTCCCTACAAACCAAGCCTAAACAAAGTACTGGTGTTTCCTTATAATTTTGATACAGAATTTTATTTTATCAATTCGGGGTAGATACGCAAATTGAGTTTTCCCGACGACGCTTTATCTGTAGAGTGGTAAAGGGATCCTCCATAGGGAGAGACTAGTTGGCACTTCAGCACTTACGTTGTCATCGGGTCCAGGCAAAGGTCCTTCATCAGATCTGGATATGGCCTGGATCCAGCAGGCTGCGGGAAAACCTTGGGATAAAAAAGACACTAAAATTAGCGTAGATGCCATTCTTCTCATGATGTAACGAGTACATCAGGATTTATGGGAAGTGTTCCCGGTTCCATCTGACCTAATCTATGCAGCCTAACATTGAATTATAGAAGTCTATAATGTATTATGTGAATGCTAGGTCAAAGAGATGTGTCTTTAATCTAGATTTGAACTGACATAGTGTGTCTGCTATCAAAGAATTTGCTGATTTTCTATCAGAGTTCGTACTGGCTGCAGATAAAGTCCTAATTGTTGGTGATTTAAATATACATGTAGATAATGAAAAAGATGCATTAGGTTTGGCATTTAAAGATTTTAACTATATTGGAGTTCGTGTCACGACCTACTCATTGTCGTAATCATACTCTAGATCTAATATTATCACATGGAATCAATGTTGATGCCGTTGAAATTCTGCAGCAGAGCGATGACATCTCAGATCATTATCTAGTCTGGTGTAAACTTCATTTAGCCAAGGCTGCAAAGCCGACTCCGTGTTACAAATATTTTAGACCTATCACTTCTGCCACTAAAGATTGCTTTATTAATTATCTTCCTGATCAGTTTAATCATGTCAGCATCCCAGATAGCTTAGAAGAACTCGATATTGCGACAGAAACTTTTAACTCTCTCTTTTACAGCACTTAAGACACAGTTGCTATTTTGCGTTTAAAGAAGATTAAAGAAAATAGTCCAACGCCGTGGTACAACGAGCACACTCAGGCACTTACGAGAGCAGCCAGAAAAATGAAGCGCAACTGGAAGAAAACAAAACTAGAGGTATTTCACATTTCATGGAGAGAGAGCACGATTGCATACAAAGAGGCCTTAAAAGCTGCTAGATCTGCTTATTTTTCAACCCTATTAGAAGAAAATAAACAAAACCCTAGGTATTTATTTGAAACAGTGGCTAAACTAACGAAATATAAAGCTTCAAGCCCAGAAGTTTCCAAACAGTACAGCAGTAATGACTTTATGAACTTCTTCACTCATAAGATTGATAACATCAGGGAGAAAATAATAACTATGCAACTGTCTACTACAGTATTGCATCAGGGAGTGCATTGTAGTCTCCGTAAGGAAAAAGTTGATTCATTCATTGCTATAGAAGAGGAAGCATTTGCTAAACTCGTTAAATCATCTAAATCGACAACATGCATGTTAGACCCTATACCAACTAAGCTACTGAAAGAGATGCTTCCAGAGGTCATATATCCTCTTCTTAATATCATTAATTCATCTTTGTCATTAGGATACGTACCAAAAACTTTTAAGCTGGCTATGTTTAAACCGCTTGTTAAAAAAATGCAACTTGATCCTACAGAATTAGTCAATTACAGGCCGATCTCGAATCTACCTTTTCTGTCAAAGATACTAGAAAAGGCAGTATCCTCACAACTGTGTTCCTTTTTAGAAAGAAATGAAATCTGTGAGGATTTCCAATCAGGATTTAGACCGTACCATAGTACTGAGACTGCTCTCATTAGAGTTACAAATGATTTGCTCTTATCATCCGATCGTGGTTATATCTCTCTATTAGTGTTACTCGATCTTAGTGCTGCATTTGATACTATTGACCACAACATTCTTTTAAATAGACTCAAAAATGATGTTGGCATTAGTGGAATTGCATTAGCATGGTTTAAATCATACTTATCCGACCGTTATCAGTTTGTAGCAGTAAATGAAGAGATGTCTCATCGATCACAAGTTCAGTATGGCGTACCACAAGGCTCAGTACTAGGACCGTTGCTGTTCACTCTGTACATGCTACCCTTGGGAGATATCATTAGGAAGCATGGAATTAGTTTTCACTGTTATGCTGATGATACTCAGCTTTATATTTCTTCACACCCTGACGAAACTTAGCAATTCACAAAATTAACGGAATGCATATCGATATAAAAAATTGGATGACTAGTAATTTCCTACTACTTAATTCTGAAAAAACAGAGATTCTAATTATTGGACAAAAAACTTCCTCACGTAATGACCTAGAATACTGTCTAACACTTGATGGCTGCTCTGTGAAGTCCTCGTCGTCGGTTAGGAACCTGGGTGTGCTCTTTGATACTAATCTTTCATTTGAAAGTCACGTGTCTAGTATCTATAAAACCGCATTTTTCCATCTTAAAAAAATATCTATCTAAATTATGTCATATGCTCTCATTGACAAATGGAGAACAATTAGTTCATGTGTTAATGACCCCAAGGCTAGATTATTGTAATGCTCTACTGGGTGGTTGCCCTGCACGCTTAATAAACAAATTACAGCTGGTCCAAAACGCAGCAGCTCGAGTTATTACCAGAACCAGGAAGTATGACCATATTAGCCCGGTTCTGTCAACACTGCATTGGATCCCTATTAAACATCGTATACATTTTAAAATATTGCTGATTACTTACAAAGCACTAAATGGTTTAGCTCCGCAGTAGCCTACTTGAGCGAGCTCTTAACGCATTATAGTCCTTCACGTCTATTGCGATCTCAAAATTCCGGCCAGTTGATAATACCTAGAATATCAAAATCGACTGCTGGCAGTAGATCCTTTTCCTATTTAGCACCAAAACTTTGTAACAGTCTTCCTAACATTGTCCGGGAAGCAGACACACTCTGTCAGTTCAAAGCTAGACTAAAAACACATCTCTTTGACCTAGCATACACATAACACATTATAGACTTCTATAATTCAATGTTAGGCTGCATAGATTAGGTCAAATCCTGATGTACTCATTACATCATAAGAAGAATGGCGTATACGCTATTATTAGTCACTCTGTTTATCTCGAGGTTTACCGTAGTCCGCCGGATCCAGGCTGTATCCAGATCTGATGAAGGACCTGCGCCTGGACGCGATGACAACGCAGTCCTTAAGTGTCCACTAGTCTCTCCCCTGTGAAAGCCTCCCTCCCCTCCCTTTACCTCTCTACAGATAAAGCGTTGTCGGGATAATTCTGGTTCGCGTGGCTCCGTGGAAGCGATAAAAATTCAGTTTTATACATTTTAAGGCCAGACAAGTAGTTTGTTGAGGGTTGGTTTGTAGGGAAGGACTACACGCCTGCGCACATATATTCTATAGACTGAGCTCGTAATACGCATGTGCACGCCATCAGCATTCTCACGGGTTCACGTTTTTGAAAGTTTGCGCAGAAAGAACTTAAGAGTTTTCTGTTAAAACGGTGTCGTGTTAGCGGCCCCTAAGTACATAACTAATGATCGCTGCGACGGAAGTGAATCATTCAAAACTACCTTTAGATGGACAATAACTTTATTCTAGAGCTGCTGTAAAGCCAAAACAATCTCTGTTACTTTATTTTCCTATTATCACCGTAAAGCCGCTTTGAAACAATCTACATTGTTAAGAGCACTATATAAATGAAGATGACTTGACTTGACTTGTTATAAACATGAACCTCGTCTGAAAGGCAAAGGGGGAGGTGTTGTTGTCATTTATTGTAATATTTTCAAAATTACTAAGAAGTCTATCTTCAAATATAATTCTTTTGAAGTGTTGGTGCTTAATGTAACAATACACAGTGTAAATGATAAATCACGTTTGAGATTTGTGCTGGCTACTGTATACAGGCCACCAGGGCACCATACAGACTTTATCAAAGAATTTGCTGACTTTCTATCAGAGTTAGTACTGGCTGCCGAAAAAGTCCTAATTGTTGGCGATTTAAATATACATGTAGATAACGAAAAAGATGCATTAGGATTGGCATTTAAAGATTTGAACTCTATTGGAGTTAGACAACACGTGTCACGACCTACTCATTGTCGTAATCATACTCTAGATCTAATATTATCACATGGAATCAACGTTGATGCCGTTGAAATTCTGCAGCAGAGCGATGACATCTCAGATCATTATCTAATCTGGTGTAAACTTCATTTAGCCAAGGCTGCAAAGCCGACTCCGTGTTACAAATATTTTAGACCTATCACTTCTGCCACTAAAGATTGCTTTATTAATTATCTTCCTGATCAGTTTAATCATGTCAGCATCCCAGATAGCTTAGAAGAACTCGATATTGCGACAGAAACTTTTAACTCTCTCTTTTACAGCACTTAAGACACAGTTGCTCTTTTGCGTTTAAAGAAGATTAAAGAAAATAGTCCAACGCCGTGGTACAACGAGCACACTCAGGCACTTAAGAGAGCAGCCAGAAAAATGGAGCGCAACTGGAAGAAAACAAAACTAGAGGTATTTCGCATGTCATGGAGAGAGAGCACGATTGCATACAGAGAGGCCTTAAAAGCTGCTAGATCTGCTTATTTTTCAACCCTATTAGAAGAAAATAAACAAAACCCTAGGTATTTATTTGAAACAGTGGCTAAACTAACGAAATATAAAGCTTCAAGCCCAGAAGTTTCCAAACAGTACAGCAGTAATGACTTTATGAACTTCTTCACTCATAAGATTGATAACATCAGGGAGAAAATAATAACTATGCAACTGTCTACTACAGTATTGCATCAGGGAGTGCATTGTAGTCTCCGTAAGGAAAAAGTTGATTCATTCATTGCTATAGAAGAGGAAGCATTTGCTAAACTCGTTAAATCATCTAAATCGACAACATGTATGTTAGACCCTATACCGACCAAGCTACTGAAAGAGATGCTTCCAGAGGTCATAGATCCTCTTCTTAATATCATTAATTCATCTTTGTCATTAGGATACGTACCAAAAACTTTTAAGCTGGCTATGTTAAAAAAATGCAACTTGATCCTGCAGAATCAGTCAATTACAGGCCGATCTCGAATCTACCTTTTCTGTCAAAGATATTAGAAAAGGCAGTATCCTCACAACTGTGTTCCTTTTTAGAAAGAAATGAAATCTGTGAGGATTTCCAGTCAGGATTTAGACCGTACCATATTACTGAGACTGCTCTCATTAGAGTTACAAATGATTTGCTCTTATCATCCGATCGTGGTTGTATCTCTCTATTAGTGTTACTCGATCTTAGTGCTGCATTTGATACTATTGACCACAACATTCTTTTAAATAGACTCAAAAATGATGTTGGCATTAGTGGAATTGCATTAGCATGGTTTAAATCATACTTATCCGACCGTTATCCGACCGGACTGTTGCTGTTCACTCTGTACATGCTACCCTTGGGAGATATCATTAGGAAGCATGGAATTAGTTTTCACTGTTATGCTGATGATACTCAGCTTTATATTTCTTCACACCCTGACGAAACTTAGCAATTCACAAAATTAACTGAATGCATATCGATATAAAAAATTGGATGACTAGTAATTTCCTACTACTTAATTCTGAAAAAACAGAGATTCTAATTATTGGACAAAAAACTTCCTCACGTAATGACCTAGAATACTGTCTAACACTTGATGGCTGCTCTGTCAAGTCCTCGTCGTCGGTTAGGAACCTGGGTGTGCTCTTTGATACTATTCTTTCATTTGAAAGTCACGTGTCTAGTATCTGTAAAACCGCATTTTTCCATCTTAAAAAAATATCTATCTAAATTATGTCACATGCTCTCATTGACAAATGGAGAACAATTAGTTCATGTGTTAATGACCCCAAGGCTAGATTATTGTAATGCTCTACTGGGTGGTTGCCCTGCACGCTTAATAAACAAATTACAGCTGGTCCAAAACGCAGCAGCTCGAGTTATTACCAGAACCAGGAAGTATGACCATATTAGCCCGGTTCTGTCAACACTGCATTGGATCCCTAATAAACATCGTATACATTTTAAAATATTGCTGATTACTTACAAAGCACTAAATGGTTTAGCTCCGCAGTACTTGAGCGAGCTCTTAACGCATTATAGTCCTTCACGTCTATTGCGATTTCAAAATTCCGGCCAGTTGATAATACCTAGAATATCAAAATCGACTGCTGGCAGTAGATCCTTTTCCTATTTAGCACCAAAACTTTGGAACAGTCTTCCTAACATTGTCCGGGAAGCAGACACACTCTGTCAGTTCAAAGCTAGACTAAAAACACATCTCTTTGACCTAGCATACACATAACACATTATAGACTTCTATAATTCAATGTTAGGCTGCATAGATTAGGTCAGACGGAACCGGGAACACTTCCCATAAATCCTGATGTACTCATTACATCATAAGAAGAATGGCGTATACGCTATTATTAGTCACTCTGTTTATCTCGAGGTTTACCATAGTCCGCCGGATCCAGGCTGTATCCAGATCTGATGAAGGACCTGCGCCTAGACGCGATGACAACGCAGTCCTTAAGTGTCCACTAGTCTGTAAGACTGACTTGACTTGACTTGACTTGTTATAAACATGAACCTCGTCTGAAAGGCAAAGGGGGAGGTGTTGTTGTCATTTATTGTAATATTTTCAAAATGACTAAGAAGTCTATCTTCAAATATAATTCTTTTGAAGTGTTGGTGCTCATCCCAGATAGCTTAGAAGAACTTGATATTGCGACATAAACTTTTAACTCTCTCTTTTCCAGCACTGAAGACACAGTTGCTCCGTTGCACTTAAAGAAGATTAAAGAAAATAGTCCAACACCGTGGTACAACGAGCACACTCGGGCCCTTAAGAGAGCAGCCAGAAAAATGGAGCGCAACTGGAAGAAAACAAAACTAGAGGTATTTCTCATTTCATGGAAGGAGAGCTCGATTGCTTACAGAGAGGCTTTAAAAGCTGCTAGATCTGCTTATTTTTCAACCCTATTACAAGAAAATAAACAAAACCCTAGGTATTTATTTGAAACAGTGGCTAAACTAACGAAATATAAAGCTTCAAGCCAAGCAGCACAGCAGTAATGACTTTATGAACTTCTTCACTTATAAGATTGATAATATCAGGGAGAAAATTATAACAATACAACCGTCTACTACAGTATCACATCAGGCAGTGCATTGTAGTCTCCCTGAGGAAAAATGTGATTAATTCATTGCTATAGGAGAGGAAGAATTGTCTAAACTCGTTAAATCATCTAAATCGACAACATGTATATTAGTCTTATGTGAGACCCTATACCAGCTAAGCTATTAGAAGAGATTCTTCCAGAGGTCATAGATCCTCTTCTTAATATCATTTATTCATCTTTGTCATTAGGATACGTACCTAACCTATGAATTTATCTTTGATAAAGTCTGTATGGTGCCCTGATGGCCTGTATACAGTAACCAGCACAAATCTCAAACGTGATTTATCGTTTACACTATATATTGCTATATTAAGCACCAACACTTCAAAAGAATTATATTTGAAACTAGACTTCTTAGTAATTCTGAAAATATTACTATAAATTACAGCAACACCTCCCCCTTTGCCTTTCAGACGAGGTTCATGTTTATAACAGTAATCTTGTGGGGTGGACTCATTTAAAGTAATGTAATCGTCTGGTTTTAGCCAGGTTTCTGTCAAACATAGCACATCTAGATTATAGTCTGTAATCATATCATTAACAATAAGTGCTTTTGAAGTAAGGGATCTAATATTCAGCAACCAGAGCTTTATCATTTGCTGATTTGTTTTTTATTTGTTGAACATCAATTAAATTTTTACTCTAAGATAGGTTTGGAAGTTTTCTGTATGTCATAATTCGGGGAACAGACACAGTCTCTATATGATGATATCTAGGTGAAAGAGGCTCTATGTGATGGGATTTATCTGACCTTGGTGACGCAAGGCCGCTAGCAGACGGTCAGTTTAGCCAGTCTGTCTGCTTCCTGACCTGAGTCCCAGACTGTCATGTTTGAGCTCTAAGACTATGTGCCTGCCATATTAGTCTTCTTTGGAGAAGAAGACTTACCATTCTTCTAAACCATTTAGTGCTTCTTTGGAGGCACTCAAAGGCACTAACTACATTCTTTATAATTGCCCAACTCATAAAACAATGGGTTATGCCTCTTTTTATTTGAGGTTTGGGTGTGTGCCCCGTTTGCCCATCGACATTCTTTGTCGTTCAGTCTTGAACGACTCAGCTGTGACCTGCTGTGATAAGTTTGTAACCACTCTGGTCAAAGATCAGAAGGAAGCATTACTGATCGCACAAGAACATGCAACGAAAGAGCAGAAAAGACATGCAGAGTTGTACAACCGAAGGGTAAAAGGACTGGACATTGAAATTGGTGATCAGGTGCTCCTGGCAAATAAAACTGAAAGGGGTAAGAGGAAAGTCGCTGACAGGTGGGAGTCAACAGTTTACACTGTTGTGGACCGTAAACCAGACACTCATACTTACAGGATCCGTAATCCGACCACTGGCCAGGAAAAAGTGGTTCATCGAAACCTGTTGAAGTTTGTGAATTTTCTACCAGTGAATGTAGAGAACCCCCTGTCTGATCAGCTTTCTGATGTATCCAAGACTGTTCCAGAGTTTCGGTGCTAAATAGGAAAAGGAACTACCACCAGCAGTCGATTTTGATATTTAAGGTATTATCAACTAGCCAGAGTTTTGAGTTTGCAATAGTTGGATAGTAAGTAAGGATTAATAGTAATAGTAATAGTAAGGACTATAATGCGTTAAGAGCTCACTCAAGTACTGACTAGACTAGTCAGCAGACTAGATGGTGAAGCAATTCTTGTAATGGTCTGTTTCCACCCAGTCTCTCTTTCATACTGATGTTATGATATTTATAGTAGGACCAGAATATTAAAGTGGCCTCCAGTCAGTTTAGTACTGTTCAATAGCTGCATTGTTAGCCTAGAATAAGAAAAATATGACAGTACTTTAAAAAAAAATTAAAATGACATGTGAAGGCCAAGTACGGTAACCCACACCCCCATGCCCATGGACACTGACTCTCTAACCATTAGCCCACGACTGTCCTAATGGACTGGAATGATAGCAAATGTAGGTTCTGGCTCTGTTGTGCTACTCTACGTCTGACCTCAATAATAGATGGGATCTCCTCCTGCCTGTCTTCATTATAGCACTGATAACTGAACCACTCATGCTGTAAGATCTGCTCTAACGTCGGCCGTTTCGCTGGACGGAGATTCAGACACTGGCGAATCAGATCATGGCATGCTGTTCAAGTTTGGAGGAGAGAGAAGGTTAGTCAAGACCTTGTTACACACCAAAGCTGACATGTGGGAAAATGTCTTCTGAAATATATTAGTTGTCATCAGAATTACAAAGTAATAGTACTTATAAAAAACAAAACAAAAACAGAAGACAAGAAACACGTTGATATCAAATACCATTTCATAAGGGAAACTGTAAATGATGGTAAGAAAATCTGGGAATATTGTCCCACAGAGAACATGGTTACTGATGTTATGACAAAGCCAGCCACTGACAAAAATTAAACAGGTTTGTTCAAGACATGTTTGGCACTAAAGAGTGTAAAACTGTATGTTTACATTATATATGTGAAAGAGAAGTCTTATTTTTTTCTTCTTTTGTAACACAATGAGCTAAGAGCGAGTGGGGGTGTTAAAGTATTGCATAAGTCAAGTCAAGTCACCTTTATTTATACAGCGCTTTTTACAATACAGATTGTATCAAAGCAGCTTCACAGTGATAACATGAAAATAATACAACAAAGTTTGTTTCTAGAAGAAAATTGTGTCATCGTCCACTTTGAGTAAGGCAGATCAATAATATTGTTGAATATTAAATGTCCCCAACTAAGCAAGCCAAAAGCCAAGGCTACAGTGGCAGGAACCGAAACTCCATCAGTGACAGAATGGAGGAAAAAACCTTGGGAGAACCCAGGCTCAGTCGCTCAGTTCTCCTCTGGCCAACGAGTGAACAGTGTATGATTATGATCCAGGCAACATTACAGGTCAGAAGTCAGATTGGATCAGATCATTCAGAATATTATCCAGTTCCTTCTGGTTGGAAGTCGGAGTCATCACGCCGGTATGGAGACGAAACATTACACATTGTAATACGGTATCAGTCGAAATTACCTATTGTTTTATTTGAAGGTATTACGGTTTGAACGTGATGACATGACGTTGTTACGTGATTACGTTGAACAAATGTTGTTGTAGAAGTTTTGCTGAATAAAGCTGCTGAGGAGTAGCCTGGCTAACGTCAGACCTCGTCTCATTGAGACGTGGTCTGGGAACCACATGTTCATTTTCTCGTATTTGAGGCGTGGTTTACGAATGCCCAGGACGCTATGAATGTCTATCAAATGCGCCTGTACGTAGCTCATAGCCAATCGTTTCAATTATACCAGATGACGTATGTAGAGCGACAGAAATTCGACGAGGAAGAAGACGATGGGTCAGAGATTTATGTGTACACGATGGCGTTCAGCGACTATTGCCGTTAGAACACTATCTAAGGCTGCATCGAAAGGTAACTTCGCGTCTGCTGCCATGTTGGATCCATAGATATAAACAAACTGCTTCGGTGTTTCGCATAGACGTCGTCATCGTCTTGCTGCTCCCTCCCCGTTCTGTGATTGGTCCCCTTGCTGAGGCAAAAAATCTGGTCCATGGAATCCAGGCTGCCTAGCAGCGTGAATAAAATCGCGCTGCGCGTAAGGCAGCATGGGGAAACCCAGGCTAGCTGAGGAGATGAATAAGCAAAAAGCAACTTTTCGTTTGTTTTACATAATGGAGTGATGATGAACTGCGCACTCAAGTTTAACAATCTGCATGTGCTTTATTTGTTTTTTGATAAATAAATAAAAATTATTAATAAAAGTTTTAAATAATTTTAAAAATAAATCATGTATTATATATTATATAGTAAAATGGTTCAAATATCATTAAAACCGCAGCACTGCTTACATCCATCATTTAAAACTACTTGACTAAAGAACCTGGAAGAAGCGCTTCATTCATCTGTGAAATCATGACCAAATCAGTGCCATTCATGGCAATCTATCTTTGTGAGGAAACATTTTCTGCTGTAAAATATCGGGCCAGACCGAGGATTTGCCTATCAAAAATTGCAATGCTGACCCATTCTTCCCATGATTGACATTTTCCAGAAATGGCCACATGGTCCTTTGGAGGCCTGTAAGCATTCATGGTTCAGCTAAATTTAGAAATGTGGATCTGGATCTAGTTTTCTCTTTAGTCCAGTGTTCTTCAGCAGACTAGATGGTGAAGCTATTTTTGTAATGGTCTGTCAGCCATTCACTGTGACATTTCACAGAGCTCATTGGGTCACGACTGCTCTAATGGACTAGAATGATTGCAAATGTAGTTTCTGGCTCTGTTGTACTACCTTATGTCTGACCTCAGTGATGGATGGGATCTCCTGCCTGCCTTCATTCTAAGACTGATAACTGAACCACTCATGCCGTAAGATCTGCTCTAACGTCGGCCGTTGCTCTGGATGTGGATTCAGACACTGGCGAATCAGATCACGGCACGCTGTTCAAGTTTGGAGGAGAGAGAAGGTTAGTCAAGACCTTGTTACACACCAAAGCTGACATGTGGGAAAATGTCTTCTGAAATATGTGATGAATATAAGCTATATGTAAATGTAAGGTATATGGAGACATTAGCGTAAAAATTTTATTCCATTACTCTGGTAAACATTCATGGGTGTTTTTGACTTTTTTTCTGTTAAAGGACAAGTTCGGTATTTTACACTTAAAGCCCTGTTTACAGATCGTTTCTGATAAAATAGAACGGTTAAGATTAAAATTTGGACACATGCTGCTGGCTCGAGAATTTTCGGTTTCTTTCGCTTCCCCCCCACCTCCACAATGGCTGCATAGGTGCACTGGAACAATCCATCCTAAAACGCATTAAACTTTCATTTACAAAGACGTGAAACTCACCGAGTAGTTTTGTCCAACTCCATTGACTTGTATTGGATGTGCTGTGAGTTACGGTATTACTCCGCCGCCGGAAACTGGGCTGGAGTGTCTATTATTCAAGCTCTCAACGGAAGAATGTATGGGTGTGAGGCGTTTGGAAAAATAGGTCCACAGTTTTACAACGAATGGTAAAACACCTGTTGGAAAGCATGTTTTGCAGCGATTTTTGTGTGAGCATATCAGTGAACACCCATGACCACTCGGTGAGTTTCACGTCTTTGTAAACAAAAGTTTAATGCGTTTTAGGATGGATTGTTCCAGTGCACCTATGCAGCCATTGTGGAGGTGGGGGGGAAAGCGAAAGAAACCGAAAATTCTCGAGCCAGCAGCATGTGTCCAAATTTTAATCTTAACCGTTCTATTTCATCAGAAATGATCTGTAAACAGGGCTTTAAGTGTAAAATGCCGAACTTGTCCTTTAAACAACATTTGGTCAAAGGCTTTGTTTGTGCATCTATGAATGTCTATTCTCTCACCGTTGGATAAGGAATGATTCCAAAAAGGACAGGGTTTTACTATGCCCCTTGCATTACGAAATGGCAAACGTCTGTTCACCATTACATGCAGCACAATGCCTAGAGCCCAGACGTTTGTTGGGACGGCGTGGTATTTGGACTGGTTGAAGACCTCTGGTGGGCAGTAATCTTTTGCTCCTGTAAGCAAGACATTTCATTACCAATACATTTCCAAAAAAAACAACAACAAAAAACAATACAAAATGCCAGCTCACCTAAACATGCAGCACTGATGTAGCCGTCTTCATCCACTAGGTGAGCGAGGCCAAAGTCAATCAACTTGAGCTCCATACTGTCTGTGTTCACCAGGATATTGTCTATATGGATGTCATTATGAAACACGCCATGGTCTATGCAGTGTTTCACTGCCAGGACTAACTGGCGCATTAAGCCACGTGCGATCTTTTCACTCAGTCTGTCACAATCACAGATGACCTTTCGCAAGACTTTGCACGGTTGAGGGAACTCCAAAATGAGTGCGGTGAAATGGGGCCGATCAAACCACTCATACATTTCTATTACGTAGGGGCTTACTGGAGGACGCCTCAACAATAGCAGCATCGCCACTTCTGTAGACAGAGGTCTGGAACAATCAGGCTAGAGAAAAAGAGAACAAGACAGCAAAAGGTTAGTTGGCTATAGATTTAAAGAACACATGTAGTTGTATTTAAATTACTTTACATTGCTTTTTTTTTGTTATAAATATGGATATTTTTCTTACAAAAGCGCATGGCTTCGCTTCAGAAGGCTTTTATTAGCAGTATGGAGCACTTTTATGATGGATGGATGCGCTTTTTTGGGCTTCAAACTAAAAAATGGTACCATTCGCTCCCATTATAAAGCTTGGAAGAGCCAGGATATTTTTTTATATAACTCCGATTGTGTTTGGCTGAAAGAGGAAAGTCATAAACACCTAGGAATACTTGAGGGTGAGTAAATTATGGGATCATTTTTGGGTGAACTAACACTTTAAAGGCACACTATGTAATTTTCAATTCGTAGCTTGATGACGCCTTGATTTCGCAGAATCATGGGAGTTGTTGTATTCACCTCTACAGCCGGTGGAGAATACGACGCGACTAAAATGGTAAATATGCTACTTGCGGTAATTCAAGAAAACGAGATTTAAACAAAAAGACTGTGTAGAGCTGTATAACAATGATTAGTTTTCTGTTGATGAATGTATTCAAACAGCTGCTCACCTGACTAATAAAACACATCATACTGTATATTCGAGGGAAACGCGGGTATGATGGCATTGACAGGCAATGCACAGGCACTGTCCGTGTCCTGGTTAAAACTGCTTATTTCTCTGGATTTAAACATTCTTAGAGTCATTTGGGATGATGTAAGTACACAAATCAAAAAAATAAATAACATTGTTCTAGTGGTTTTTGTACATTTTAATCAAAAAATCTTACATAGTGTGCCTTTAAAGGAATAGTTCACTTCAAAATGAAAACTCTGTCATCATTTACATCATTTATCACAAACCTGTATGAGTTTCTTTCTTCTGCTGAACACAAAAGAATATATTTTGAAGAATGTTGGTAACCAGACAGTTGATGGACCCCATTGACTTCCATAGTAGAAAAATAAATACTATGAAAGTCAATGGGGCCCATCAACCGTTTGGTTACCAACATTCTTCAAAATATCTTTTGTGTTCAGCAGAAAAAGAAACTCATACATGTTTGAAACAACTTGAGGGAGAGTAAATGATGACAGAATTTTCTTTTTGAAGTGAACTATTCCTTTAAGTGCAATAAGCCATGAAAAAGAAGTCAATTTGGTACTCGTGATCTGTTTGAGAGGCAGCTTTATGAGAGCGCCACTTATATAGATCAGTGGTGCGTGTGCTTTTGGTGTGATGCTGTGAGGCAAGTGTGTGTCAATTCGCTGTTGGAGAGAAGAGAGCGAGAAAGCGCAGCTGGTACTGATGTATCGATACTGCAGAAAAGCAGCATTGGAACCATTTCAGAATCAATAGATACATTTCGAAATATCAATATTTTTGCCAACACTATTTCACAAAGCACCTTTTAAACAATTAAATATATTCTTTAAGTTTTGCCAACTTACAATTAAAAGATGACGCTCACCATCCCTTTTGTAAATAACTTTGATGGCAACCTACAAAACGAAAAAAGAAAAACATTATTAATTTTTTCCAAAATTCAAGTTTAGATTAATTGGACATGGAGAGCAAAATGTTCAGTAAGAGTGTGTTACCTCTTTCTCATCGAATTTACGGATTCCCTTGTACACCTTGCCGTAGCTTCCCGATCCCAGGATATTTTTCATCTCGTAGAAAGTGTTCATATATTCTGAAAAACAGAAGAGTTTGCTGGATCCTTCAATTGCATCATAATAACATCCATTATAAAATCCATTTAACGAATGTGTCTCTTATAAAACTCATAAAACATTACAAAAAGTAAACTATATACGCAGGGTTACTGTTTGCAGTTATGTTTAGTTATAGGTGTCATCAGAATTACAAAGTAATAGTACTTAAAAAAATAAAACAGAAGACAAGAAACAGGGCAGAACTGACAGCAGACTCACCAGTATTTGGCTCACACATGGAGGGACCTGAGACAGATGACGGCTCGGGATCAGACTGATGTGGTGACGCATGGTTTCTGCTCCTCCTGCTGCCTCGTGTATGAACTTCTTAATTGTAGAAAAACAAAGCAGAAAATATTAGAAACATGTCTGACCAGAGTCACCATTAAATCAAAATGAACAATTCTTATTTTTTTATGGAAAATTGCATTATTTATTATGAATGATTTATCCATTTTATATCCAATATCCATTATTTTTTGTAAGTAACCTTTAATAAGAGTGAATAGAGTTTAAATAGAGTGGTGCAGGTGTGCACCAATGCAATGCATGTGAGAACTGTAGCAACAATGACAATGACATCCGGTCAGCTGCTTTTCAAATTAGTGAACCCTGATCTCGCAAACACATCCTTCGTTGTCTGAGAAGACAAGAGGTCTGTTCACGTCCGACACTGACGCCCCCAAGTCTGCTTGGACTGTCAAAATTGCAACTTTGTGGCTCTCCAGAGAGACATTTGAGTCACACAGTGCCTTAAACAGAAGGAACCCTGTTGTTTAAAATTCCCCCTCTCTCTAAAACCCACATGCGTGTGAATCACGTGACAAGCCTCAAAGACATTCCACACACACGCACAAGAACACTTGTGGACTTTGAAACAGAAATTTCCTATGTAGCAATGTTTTTGATATGTATTTTTATGTGTGTATAATTTCCATGGCAGATTGAGATGTCTATGTTCTATCATAGAAATCAATTGACACCTAAAATGCTCAGAATTCTACATTTGAAATGCATATCTGTATTCCCATATTCTGTACACACCATTTCTGGTATCATTCTAATCGTAGTGATCTCACGGAATTGCATATATGTATGAGATTACAATGAAATGTATTCTTATGGGTATTATCTTTCTGAGAGAGAAAATACGAATTCTATTTCTCACATGACATAGTCAAAGTAGGCGTTTCCTCACAAACAAACTTTTTCCCGCTTCAGATCAGAAGATCCGATTTGCTGTTGTCCCAAAAAGAGGGCGTAAGCAGATGTCCTTTAAAAGTAGAGACCCTCTCCTCTTTCTCTGCTCTCTCTCTTACCCTGCTTCCTCTTCTCCCCCACGCAACGCTTCTCCAAGGAACATCTGAAAAGGCTCCGGCCTTCTCCCTCGGACAAACACATGTTCGAGTCGTAGCTGCCGTTCTTTGCAACTAAGATATATATATTTGCCTCTTCCTTCACGGGAGATGAATCTTATTTTCCGGTAAACGTTACATTCAGTGAGCCTTTTAAGCTTCCCGCGACACCGGAAGACGCAGCACAAACAGGACATTGTTTTATTGTTTGCATTTTTACGTACGTTTATAGTTGTAGCTCATGTAATCTCTAGTTTTGACATTTATTAAAACTCATTCATACTTTGACTGTCTCTGTGTTTGAAAATCCACCTTTATGAAGTCAATGAACTGCAAAAGATCTAATTAAGCTACACGCTCGATATTATAGACTACTTTGAGTATTTTTTATTCATAAACCCAAAAGTTTTATGTTCATGGCCAGAAGATAAACTTTCTTGGAGTTTGTAAACAGGGATACCCCTTCTTAACTGTGATAATCTTACATTTATTCGCTGGACGAATGACTGATGACTAGACCAGTTACAGAACAAGGTAATCTAGATAATTGATAAAGTAAATGTATATGCGATTTATGAATTATGACCATGAGTTATGATTAGTAATATTTCCAAAATTCCCTATATCCTTGAGCTAATTCGCATTGACCCAGAGTCCGATATATTTACGTTACAGAACCTTCAGCAGAATGACACATCGAAATCATGTGCACAACTACATTCTGCCTTCCGTACTGCATAAATGGTGATCACACCAGACTGACCTGCTTGAGGGACTAAAACAGGGGGGATTCCCTTGAACACCCTGTTGCAGCTTCCCAATCCCAGTATATTTTTCACCTTGTAGAAAGTGTTCAAATATCCTGAAAAACAGAAGAGGGTTGCTGGTTCCTTCAATTGTCTCATAATAACATCCATTATAAAATCCATTTAACGAATGTGTCTCTTATAAAACTCATAAAACTTTGCAACAAGTAAACTATATACGCAGGGTTAAATAAAACAGCAGACAAGAAACAGGGCAGAACTGACAGCAGATGTTAACCCATTTAATCCCACCGGTCACAATAGTGACCGTAAAAAAATGTTTCATTTCTAAGGCTATAAAAATGTTACTGAATGATCTATCAATGCATTTCCAGCAGATATTGAAATAATAAAGGGTCTCAATGAAATATGTGCAGTGTCGCATGTTTACTGTAAATTGTCACATGACCAGAGCTGTTTACTTCCTGTTTGCGCCAAGAGAAGAGGGTGGCACCAAGAAAGCTCCCAAAGAATATGTTAGTAAAGTATGTTAACATAAAGATAGGACATAGATTTTTGGTACACATCATGTTTAAGGTGTCTAGTATTGATATATGCATTTGCAATTACTCAACTTTTTTTAATGTGGTCATAGCACTCACAAACATGTCAGCGGCAACAATAGTGACCGGTGCGACGTTCGTCTGTTATAGGACAACTTAGTTTGAATAAAATTAATATTTGTGTTATCAATAGAGATACGCGGATGGGGTATTAGTTCATCCGCAACCGCATCACAAAACTCATCATCCTCGCCAACGTTTTTTGACCAGATTTCAAAGCCGCACCCGCCCGCCCGCCATCCGCTGATTGTTTTGCGGTCTATGGACGATGCAATTCTCTGCTGATGCGAGCCGCAAGAAAGCCCTTGTCTGTTCTAGAAAGGATGCAGCAAAGATATTTAATGCTAATGTATGAGACATAGGCCTACGCTGAGTTTCATTCATTTACGATGAGATGCGCTCTAGTTCAACTTCACAATGCAATGCAAGTGAACGCGACGCATCGGAGCCTTCATGTCACGGTTATTATATTGTCTCCTATATTTGCTTTTTATTTATTAAATACATGCAACAATTGGTTGATGAAACATTTATTAAAATGAAGATACAATTTGTACAAAACGAAATTCGCTTTAAAGAAAGGCTTTCTACAAAGCAAAACTTAATGAAGCGGTAAAAATGTCTCCCGATTGCAAATGTGCATTGCTAATGTTTATTATTGCAAATGTTTTTCATTTGTTTAATAAATCTCATAATGATGGCACATCACTATATCATAGCTTTTATTTCTATCTCAAATGATTGGCGGTCGGTCAGGGGGTACTTAGCAAAGAATACAGTTGGAAACGACGCAATACAGTTGGAAGCAATACAGTTGGAAACGACGTAGACCATTAATAACACAGACTGTTAACAATTGTTTTTAATTAGTATTTAAACATTCTCTATGATAAAAAATGTTTGTAAAAAATATTTTAATAACACGGTTTTGGCGGTTATAGAGTTCTAATGACGGTGTTCAACTATAACCGTTGGTCTCACGGTTATATACTAACCGTCACACCCCTAACACACACACACAGACACACACACACACTGCACAGGTCAAATAGACCTATATTCAGTCTGTCCAATGGTTGATACAACACACACAAACACACACACACACACACACACACACACACACACACACACACACACACACAAACACACAGAAACACACACACAGAAAAACACACACACAGAAAAACACACACAAACACACTGCACAGGTCAAATAGACCTATCCAATGGTCTGTCCAATGGTTGATACAACACACACAAACACACACACAAAAAAGGAATTAAAGTAGGGTGACCATATTTTAGTTTTCAGAAAACAGGACGGGGGCGTGGTTGATGGGCAGGGCGTGGTTTGAGGAGGCGTGGTTAAGGGGGTGGGGGCGTGGCTGGGGGTGAATGCATCAAAAAATACTTGACAAATGCATTCACAACCTTGTTGTGACATAGGCCACAACCTATGTTATTGTACTTTAATACATAAAGGAATACATCCTTTCCATTCAATGTTTGGCCCGCAAAAATAGAATACTATTAAAAAAAAAGGTTTAGCTTTTAACACCTTTTACATGATGACACTATTTCTTTTCATTGCCATAAGCATAGGTTAAAAATCTACTGCTAAAATAAAAAATCTACTACACTATTTAAGTAAAAAAATAAAAAAAATAAAAATTAAATCATCCTGTTGTTCTCTTGTAGCCTATACTTTCTTTATGTGGGCTTCTAGGTCGCTAGCACCTGTATTTGACACTGACACGTGCGTGCCAGCTTTGTTGTTCATGCATTCTGCTTTACACGGATCCCGACCGAAATGAAAACGCAGGAATTTTCTCTGTAAATCATCTGTGAATTTACATTTGGGCTTTTTTTTACGCTGTTAGCTACTTACATCTTACCTCGCACTTGACCGCAAACTGAAGCGTCGAGTCACGCTGCTAAAATTCTGTGAACGTAAAGTCCGCCTACTTTGATTTGATTGGTAAATGTCAGAATATTTGAAATGACAAGCAGTGACAGACCAATGAGGCTGAGATGAACACACACACACACCTCTGTTTTCTGACGTGCTCTCAGCTTGCCGCTGCGGAATCGGATTGAGGAACGCGCTGATTATAACAAGACGGGGCGAAGCCGAAGCCGGTTTCATATGTTTTGTGTGCAAAGGCAAGCGTATATTTAAAGTACACGCTTAATGGCCAAATGAAAAATAATGAAAACCAGGACATTTTCATCACTTTATAAAAAACAGACAGGACGGCCAGGACAGGACGTGAAAACAGGACATGTCCTGGGAAAACAGGACGGTTGGTCACCCTAATTAAAGTATTTCCCAACATTGTATTGTTTTAAAATGAGCCAGAATAATATAATTTATAAAGTTAATTAAACTCGCACCTTTTGGGCGTTTTTTCAGTTCACTGTCTTTAGGAGAAGCTGTTGTTGACTCGATTCTACACTCGTTTTCGACCCAGTTGCTTGTAGTTTCTGCACTGCCCTCGGGCACAGGTACTGCTGTGGATATCTTGCTGCCAGATGTGGATTATGTTTGAGAAGACTGGTTTCACGGTGTGTTTTTGTCCGCAGACGTTCGTATCTCAAAGCAAACTCGCTGTGGTAGTTTAGTCACACACACTCGCTCTTCTTTACACTGCTGTGTGACGTCACAGTAACACAAGCGCGTTCGATTTTAAAAGTGCGCATTTTAAAAGTTGAGTTGATTTTTCAAGGACACCATGGGCATTGAGGCAGTACAGTACCCAGCAAGCCGTCATTTCAACGTCTCGGTTAAATATAGACCCGATATAGTCCGGCTATGTGTAACCCACTTTTAGCCCAAATAACATTTAATCTGGATAAATGTATTTTTTTTCCAAAATAACTTGTGAGATGTATGATATTCCATCATGTAAGCAAAGTCTACTGTGATTACAAGTTGTTTGGTTTGCTTTATTTTACATGTTATATGTGTAGGCTGTGCGTAGCCACGATTTAGCTCGTATTCAGACCCGGCTATTGTAGCCCACTTTTAGTCAAAACTGATTAATTGTAGTTTTTTTGCCAGGCAGTGCATGAAATGGTTGATATTTCATCACGTTCGCATTGGTAATGATATCTACAAGGTTCAATGTGTCATTTCACGACATGGTCGATCTGTAGTCACTATTTAGCTCCGAATTGGACGGGCTATATGCGGTCTGCTTTAGCCCACCTGGCGAAATCAAAGCAATCTGGTCTACGTACGGCTTGGCTATAGCCCTGATTCAGACCAGCGATATAGTATAAGAATATTAGTCTTAAAAATGTTTTCGCTCACACAGCTTAATGTTTGCTGTCACACATAAACATAACATACACAATCTACGATATGACTGTCTATCATTTCAAATTAAATCAAATGCAATGGCATTTCTCAACCGCTAGATGGCACAATCGAAACACTACTGAGACATGACTACTGGGACTACTGGCATTGCGCGACTAGATCACTTTAGCCAGATCTCGCGATACACATTTCCTCCATTTTCAATTTTATTTTACACGAGGCAGCTGTTGGAGAGCAACGGGCGAGCAACACTCTGAAAACCTTCAAATTTCTACTTCGATCTTGTAAGTATGCGTGTTATTTTTGTTATGTTCATTGTTTAAATTAGTTAGTTGTTATAATGTGTAGAAACCGTGATATTTTAACATTAGGCTACCATTGCAGAGTACTATTTTTCTCCAACAACTTAACGTTACCTGCACACGTGTTATTGCAACTGTGTGCCCTTAATCTAAAATGTATCTAAATTCAAGGTGGCATGAAACTATGAATATTATCATTACTATTTTTTTTATTATTATTAAAGATACCAATATATTTTTGTTTTTGGATTAGAGTAATAAATAATAGTTTTTGATTTAATGCAAATTTTCAAAGTACTTTACATAAAACTTAACAGCAACATAGTGCAACATGAAAAGAAATTATAAAAAAAAAATGTTTTCCTTTCCAATTAATAAAAGGTAGTGGCAAACAGTAAAGTCTTTAAACTTGATTTAAAAGAATTAAAATATGCAGCATACATTCAGTTTTCAGTGAATTTGTTTCAGATATATGGTGCATAAAAACTGAATGCTGTTTCTCCATGTTTTGTTTTGACTTTGGGGATATAAAAGTAGCTGGCTACTGTCCCAGATGACCTGAGAGGTCTGCTCTGGATGGTTCATAATGCATCAGAAGATTAGAAATTTACTTTGGCCTTAAAATGTTAATTAATTTAATAACCAGCTGTAGTATTTTGATATGAATTCTTTGACAGACAGATAGCCAGTGTAAAAACCTCAGAACTGGAGTGATGTAATCCACTTTATCTGATTTAAAGACACTGTTTATTGCAGCAATCAGTCAACAAAGTACAGCAATTGAATATACAGAACACTTGTCACTGACTACCATTAAATGTCTTGTTACCAACATTCTTCAAAATATATTTTTTTTGTGTGTGTTCAACAGAAGAAAGCCATACAGGTTTGAAACCAAGTAAAAGTGAGTAAATGCTTACATGATTTTTTTTTTTTTAACTACCCCTATAAGTATCTTTTTATGTTCATTAGAGTTATATGAGTAAGTGATAAAGAATGATTTATAGAGATAGTTCACTTTGAAATTAAATTTTGGTATGTTTTAGCTTACCTTAAGGGAATTTAAGATGTTAAGAATTTAAGAGGTCTTTGTTTCCGCAGTAGTTTCAATTTTGATATTTTTAAGTCAAACTGTTCTTGTCTGTCAGTCAGTCATATAATGCAGGTCTATATGGTCACTACCTGAAAGAGCACGATTGTTGTCGCGATTTGTTATGATTTCTCTTACATTATGAGCGCGCTTTTTGACGTGCCTACATTTGTAATTAAAAAATTTTGGTCAGCAGGAAAAATTGTCTAACGAACAGTTCTGTTTAAAAATCCGTACTGAAATCGAACCGAAAGCCTCGTACAGAATGGTTCAATACGTGTATCGTTACACCCTAAAATATATGTATGTGTATATATGTATGTGTGTGTATATATATATATATATATATATATATATATATATATATATATATATATATATAATTAGTGCATCACCATTAAGCAGGCAAAAATTTTCAATTATTTATATTAATTTATTAATAATATTGATATAAATTATTGTCTATATTGATATAAATTATATAGTCTCAATCTATGTTCCGTTAACTCTATATTGGCCAGCTCTAGTGTGCATCCTAGCAAAAGTGAATGACTGTAATTAGTTAAAAATGATTGTCAACAATGCTTTTCTTGAGCAATAATTTTTTTCTTTTTCTCATTTGGCAGACGCACTGATGACCAACTTTCCTTCGGCGACTGAATGGGAAATAAAAAATGCAATATCTGGTCATTTTAAACAAGCACCAGGGAGAGCAGGGGGTGGTGGTTATGGATATAAAGCTAACAATTAATTCTTAAAATTTTTATTATCTTAAGTTGTTTTACATATTTTCCAATATTTTATTTGTTCATTTTTATGTTTGAATGTTGTCTAAGTTGTTAATATAATTGTTCTAAATAAATCCCTTTATAATCAATTAGTTTGGATGGATTTTCATTTATGAGAACCTGTTATATTTGAGTGAAAAGAATCCTTATGTCTCATTTTGTTGTCTATTACATGTATATGTAGTGTAATTGATGACTAGTCTATTCTTGGGCTATGGTTAGACGTCTATTAGATTTTCACTGACAGCCCAAAATCAGCCTTGTTTTAGCCTAGACCCATATTGCCTGTCTATTAGACGTATATATGTAGTCGTTTAATAGCTGTCTAATTGATGACTGGTCTATTTTTGGGCTATGGTTAGACGTCTATTAGACGTATAAATATAGTCATTCAATAGCTGTCTAATTGTCTATTTTTGGGCTATGGTTAGACGTCTATTAGACGTATATATGTAGTCATTTAATAGCTGTCTATTCTTGGGCTATGTTTAGACTTCTATTAGATTTTCACTGACAGCCCAAAATTAGCCTCGTTTTAGCCTAGACGTCTGGGCTATGTTTTGACGGCTATTAGACGTCTATTAGACGCAAAATTGCTTGCTGGGTATGGAGGGTCAGGGTATATTCTGGCAAACCGTTTGCCAATCACGTCTAGCAATCGGCAAAGCAAACTGTGGTACACGCCATTTACCAACAAGCGATGGGTAATTCGCAAAGCACAATGTTATTTTCTGTTTTCCCAGCACGCTACCATAGAACGGCATAAAGTAAGAGGTTTGAGAAGTAAGAGGCGGGGCACCAGTTAAAAAATTTCAAAGTTAAAGTTAACGCAAACAGGTATTAATAGACAAGGTTTAGTCAAATATTGATTGTTTATAGCTGAATTAGTTATATATACAATTATACACAACCGATTTTATTGGTTTATAGCCTACAGCAATCTTATTGGCGTAGACGGTTGAGGCATGAGCATAGCCTGCATGTACACGTCTGGTACGAGTTTATGAATGATCTATGACGCTGTTTGGCCGTACTACAGAAATATTAAGTGATAACCATGACGATTTCAGTAACAATCAATTGGATAATGTTTTGATGAACTTACGAATCAAGTTAGATGAAGTTACTGTAAAAATGTATTCGTATAGAGCTCAATTCACATCGTTTTCGTTTCAAAGTTTTACAAAAAGTCATATTGTAAGCTTTATTGAGCAGGTTTATGGCTGGACGATATCACGAAATATGTTGCTGATAAATGATACACTGTTTGAGAGTTAGCCTAGTTATACTATTAAATTAATTTACCCGATATATCAGTGCCACTTTTAGTGGGCAATGAGCATGACTGCATGAAATTACTGGCATGTCAAAGTCTGATATAGACAATATTTTTCCGCATGCTATGCATAGCTCCGTAATTTTACTTCATTCATGATTCTTCGTTTTTCCATTAGGATCTGTGAATAAACACAACATCTGGATTTTACACAGATGGTGTAGGCCTAATAATTCACTGTATTTCAGTAAAACATCAGATAAATCCGAAAGTGTGATTTATTTTATTTTAAAGCAAAACCACCGTGACAAATAAGACAATAATAGGCTACCAAATAGAATACAAGCCCTGCATGGCCATTGGGTTTTGTGCGTTCAATGGGAATAAAAAACGCGCAGTGCTAAAATGTGAAAATAAATAAAGAATTTTTTTTTTTTTTTTTACTAAAACAGATGTTATGTCGATCTTTAGCAAATATTATTATGTATACACGTGCTCAAGAGCGTATTTAAGCAATAGGCCTACATGTTCATATCACTTCTCTGCTGGGTATTTTATTATTTTATTATAATTTTACAGATTTACAGCAGTGGTTTTATGGTTATGCAGCTAGCTATATGTGAGTGTTAATATTTGAAACCATTTTTACATACATTACATACGGAGATTAAAACATGAACACACAATGCGGGGGTGGATAAATACATAATTGGATTTTTAATATGATGTCACAGTTGTAGGGCCCATGTTAAACGGTTGACACTTATTAGAAAACATGAATCTTTAAAAAACAGGGCTTTACAGAACCAAAACCAATATATAGGCCCTCATATTTTATTAACAGGTAAACAACAAGGAAACATGAGTTCGCCATTAAACATTGTAGGACTATTTGCACTTTGTACCAAATAATTGGACAACAAATCTCGTTAAAAAATGACAACAAAAAACGGTCGTGCTTTAGAATTTATAATCAGCAGCTTACATTCTTACAGTGAATTATCATCAATTTGCGTAAAATCATCCCGAGTTTGTGCTGATCCACGGATCCTGATAGAAATATGAATAAGCCAAGTGAATGACGCGCTAATGACGCGTGTCTTAAGAATGACGCGTGTCTTAAGTACAATAAAACAATAGTCAATAGATCTTAACTAAAATTACCATGGTAAACAGATAATAATACGATTAAAGTTAGCATTTAATATTTCTTTAATAAGGCCAAATCATTCACAAAATCGAAAAACTCTGCAGGACAGCAGCCCTCCAGAACCGAGTTTGGTGACCCCTGGTCTACTCTACACCAATAAGATTGCGGTATTATAAACCAATTCAATTGGGGGTGGGCGGAGCGACACGTGTTGACCCGCCCAAATGTGTCGCCCTGCCCCATCGTCCAGACTGCACTCTGGGGTACTTGGTTTATTATGACCATACAGCCCTTTGACTGGATTATTTCTTAAATAATTATATAAATGTATTATTTGACCTACACATTTAGTTACGTTTGCATATGTTTGAAAGTGTATATTCGCTTATTTATCCGATTTAAAGAACTTAAAAAAATGATTTTATGTCATTTTACATGGACAATATAAAAGGTTACTAATGTAACGAGCAGACATTCTGCACCAGGAACAATATACACACTGTGTGCCTACCATGCAATGTGTAGCCTATAGGCTACTGCAATTTTTTTCGTATTCTCAAAGCTTCTAAGAATACTCTCAGAAAGCTCCTAATTTATCTTAAAACTTATACGTAGGAGTCTTCTACGGATCTGAAAGCAACTCTGAGTGAGGAAAAGACAAAAACGTTATAAAAAATATGTGATTTTTGTTATAACTTTATGTCTGATAACTTTCAGTAGGCTGGACCAGAAAAGCACGAACACGTGGATTAAACAAATCACAGTTATTAAAACTATATTGACAGTCAAAAAGTTTTGCTTATAAATGTATGTAAAATAAAGTAATAAAGAACTTGCGATTATTGTAGGCTACTGTGCGCGGTGCGGGCTGCAAACGCAGCCGGTGTGAAAGCACAATGGGCACGCACGCGCAGCAAACGCTCTTCCGACGCACCACAGGCGTGCTGTATGAAACCGGCCTTAGAATAATTTTAATGTGGCGATCGGGTGCGGATATCTATAAATCAGGGCCGGATATAGGCATGGGCAAGGAGGGGCAATGCCCCCCCAAATGCCGTGACTGCCCCCCCCCCAAACGTGATGGCATGCAAAGATCCCAAATTTAAAAAAATATTTCAAGAAAAATGGTCAGAGTGAGCGCTCTCTGCTCTCTATCCCTCATTCAAAGTAGCTACTGATTGGTAGATGCATAGGGAGGGCATGGCCAGTCGCTTCACCGGTTTGTGGTGAACCTGCTGAGCTTCACGTCTCAGTCAGTCACTGCAGAGCGGAGCACGCAGACACACTGTCGTCAGCTGAGCTCAGCCCCTGTTTTGAGTTTCCTTCGCCGTCAGTCACTGAAATTATTTGGTTACTCTTTCTGTAAGCGTGTTCTCATTCCCTCCATATCTCTCTATCGCTTTCTCTTGTAATTTGCACCGAGTGACGAGTCGAGTATGCGCCGATTTCTGGTTGCTAAAGCTAGCACTGGCAGCAGCAACGAGGCTGCTAGGGCATTAGCTGCAGCAGAGACCGAATCACCCGGCTCGTACTGCTCCCCGACTCGCTACAATTTCTAACCCCCGTGCCCAGTCCAGTACCAGTACACCTAGTTCTAGTTGCACAAGACCCGCAGCCCCCGTCGTTCCCAGCCCATCCGTGGCTGTTGCGGACGAATACAACATAGGCTTAAACACTGAAGCACCGTCACAACCCATAGCTCTGGTTTTCCCCAAACATAATTTTGGCAAGAGCTCCCGCTCATTCTGCCCAGGTTTGGTATCGTGGGAGACCATGGCTCGAATATTCAGCAAAGCTTGATGCGTGCTTTTGTTTCCCGTGTCAGAAATTTGGGGGGAACAATGATAGGGATTTGGTTTTCACAAAACAAGGATTTACTAATTGGAAAACTGCATTGGAAAAGGACAAGGGACTCTCAAAGCACGCATCAAGTCAATGCCACATAAAAAATGCAAAAGCCTGGTCTGAAATGTCCCAAAGAGAGGCCACAGGGGAGACCATTTGTAATTTAATAGGGCCCACACAAATGGAAAAAAATAGGTATTATATTAAAACAATTGTTCAGTTCCTAGCAGTAAATGAACTTCCACTTCGTGGCAGTGTGGAAAGTTCAAATGATGATGATTTCTCTGCAGGACTGTTCTTAAAAATGGTTGACTACACACTGGCAAAGGACCCCAAATTTAATGAAATTAACAAACACATCCCACCAAATGCAAAATACACCTCTCACAACATACAAAATGAAATTATTGAAACACTGGCCAAAATGGTATTAAATCAGATAAAAGGTAATTATGACAAAGCAGATTATGCTGGGTTTTGCATCAAAAGTGACGGAACGAGGGACAGATGTAATGTGGAGAATCTGTCAATCATGGTTAGATTTGTCTGTAAAGGCATTCCAGAGGAACACCTGATTGGCCTGCTTGACCTCAGTCAGTTAAATGCTGAATTTATTACCACACAAATTCTTGAGCATCTTTCTGACTCAGGCTATAGTGCAGCTGAAATTATCAGTCAGTGCTATGATGGAGCTTCTGTCATGAGTGGGGTCAGGGGTGGGGTTCAGGCCTTATTGCAAAAGAAGGTAGGGAAGGATATTCCTTATATCCACTGCTATAACCACCAGCTACACTTGGCCGTGGTCCATGCAATGCAAGGAGAGCCGTGTGCAAAAATATTTTTTGATCTATCAGGATCACTGCACTCTTTTTTTCACCGTCATTATGTGTCACAGAACTATAATGTTCCCTCCCTTAAACGACTGTTGGAGATCAGGTGGACAAGCCACCATGATGTGACCAAGTGTCTTGTGGAGAATCAGGATGCTATTCTGAGTATCCTGTCAGAGGTTACAGAGGACAGAGCCGCTGCTGTTGATATCTGTACAGAGGCATCAGGGCTGTTGATGATGTTAAGGAGGCATCATTTCTTTGAAATAGGAAAATTCCTCCTTAAAGTTCTGGGTTCCTTGAAGTCTGCAAATGCTATGCTGCAGGCTCATTCTGTTGACCTGTGCTGTGCTTCAGAAGTAGTCAGTGCATCTCTGCAGGCTCTGAAGCAGATGAGAGATGAGGAGAGTGAGACATTAACCAGCATGCCTGCACCAGCTGCTAAAAGAAAAAGAACAATGAGCTCACTGCTCGTAGGTAGCGTTGTTACGTCCACTGTAGGCCATGCAGAAGACTCCATGACTCCTAGCCAGGCTCTGAAGAGAGCTCTTCTCAACATTTTGGACATCGCCATTGTAGAGATGGAGATAAGATTCTCCAAAAGCAATCTGGATCTCATGAAAGCAGTTAATTGCCTTCAACCACAATCTCCCTCTTTTCTGGATGTTGCCATGTTAAGTCCTCTGCAAAAAAATGGCAAAAAGTGACAGTGACAAACTTTCCAATGAGATTCTTGTCGCAAAAATAATGTTGGAAAAAGAATTCAAAAAGACTAATGATGATGAGAACGTAGAGTTTGTAGACCTCTCCACCATTTGCACATATCTACACGGGTATAAGAATGCCTTTCCTCAGCTCCATCGCATGTATGTGACCTCACTTGTGATTGGAATATCATCTGCATCATGCGAGAGCTCTTTCTCCACTTTGTCTCGTGTTCTTACCCCCTTCCGCCGCACTATGCTACATGAGAGAAAAAGAAATTTAGTTATTCTGGCTCACGAGAAGGCCATAACAACAGGTCTAGATATGGACGCATTTGTTAGGACTTTTGCACAGAAAAGCAGACGACTGATGCTATAATGACTGATATAAGCCATGCTGTGTACAGAGCTAAAGAAATGAAAACAAAAAAACCCCAAAAAAGAAATAAAAAAGATTGAAATAAAAAACGAAAGGACAGACAGACAGACAAGACAGACAGACAGGAAGACAAACAGACAGACAGACAGATAAAATTTTTTTAAAAAAAGTAAAAAAAAAGATAAATGCAGCCTCAACAGGGCACAAGCCAGTGTCCTATTTGTGCCGGTCCCAAGCCCGGGTAAATGCAGAGGGTAGTGTCAGGAAGGGCATCCAACATAAAACCTATAAGACAAATCAAATGGATCAAAGGAGCTGATTAGAGCTGGGCGATATAGGATTTTTTAATTTCACAATATATTTTTTCATTTCTGGCCATATCGATATATATCACAATATAAATCAAATCACTATATTTGTCAAATTTAAAAAATTTTAAAATTTAAATTTCCGTTGCTCATAAGTGAGATGTGAAATCATCAGCAGCTTGTTTGGATTGAAATATTTATTTCCTGTCATAGATTAAACATGACAGACGTACTGAAGGAACATGACAACTTTCAAAGCTTTATTCTGAGTGCTGAGAGATTGTTGAGAAGGAGCGACAAAGTGTGGTCGACACTTGTAATTTCATTTCCCTTCATTTATTGCCTTACAGCACAACTTTTTCAGATAACTAAAAAAAAAGTTACACATATTACAAACTAAACAAAAAGTGAAGGTTTTCAAGTTTCAAAAGATAATATTGTCAATATGAAATGAATTAGCTAGGAACTAACAACAAATTATCAGAATAATTGTTTTTTTAAAACAAAAAATCAAACAGAATATAGATACATTTTTGTTTAAATCCTTGGTGCAAATTAGAGCAGCTTTCAAAGACAACATAAACTAAATGAAATGCTAAGCTATTAGCAGTGTCAAGCCAGATGTTAATTATTTTGTTTAGAATCAGACCAGAATCAGGTGTGTGTGTGTGGGGGGATTTTTGACTGCTAGGTTATATTCTGTGTGTGAAGGCTTATTTTATTTTAATGTTTAAATCTCTTTGTTTTTTTCCCCTCTTATGGTATAACGCTGGAGTTCTCGGTAAATTTTTCATCAGACGGAACATTAATGTTCTCCGCTGCCCGGTCGGCTCCTGCAGCCCAGACATCCACATGTGTACCGCTTGCTAATTCACAAGTGCTGTAGGTAACAGTGGGAAGTCTGGAACATGGCTCTGTTCCCACAATAATTGGTTCGGCACAGCGCTACTAAATTCTGATTGGCTATTCTTATGTCTATTTTTAAAAAAATGGACAAATGAGTTCTATGCAATAGTCTCATATTTCTATCGAGAAAATGTTATTTCGCGATAGATATCATTATCGTTTTATTGCCTAGCCCTAAGATAGATATATGAATAGATGAACTGATATGATGATAGTATAGTTAGTATAGATTTCTATGCATTTTAGGGGTTTGGGGGGATTTGACACCCCAAAAATGACCCTGCTATAAATCAGAGAAAATTATGTTGCGGGTGGCGGTGCATTAATTAATTAGAAGCAGCCGATTCGGGTGACGTTTAATATGATCCGCGCATCTGTATAGCCTCAGTATTAAACGACCAAGCTTTAGATTATTTTTTTCCACAGAAAATGAATGACACAAAACCGTTTAAAACTTAAAAACCATACATATGAAATAATAGCCTATAGAATGCGTTATGCAAAGATTTAATAAATTCTGTTGGTTGGAAGTCTTATTTCTCTGATGATTGGCTACACTGAATTTCTGAAAAATTCTATAGTTCATAAAACGTCTTAAGTGTGGCTTAGGCTACCCTGTACCATCTGGAAGCCTTACAGCATGGCCACCAGTTTGAGAACCACGATTAGGCTAAAATCTGTGTTAACGGACTTTACAATTATATTACAAAATGGAGGTGTGAACTTAAAGATATTAAATTCGATATTTTATTAAGATATTACATAAGAATGGGGTTGCTCATGCCAATATCTTATATCATTGGATTCTTTATTGGATTATAGGCTATTCTATGTTCCAAATATAATTGCTTTCTACTAATTCAGCTATAAACAATCAATATTTGACTAAACCTTGTCTATTAATACCTGTTTGCGTGAACTTTAACTTTGAAATTTTTTAACTGGTGCCCCGCCTCTTACTTCTCAAACCTCTTACTTTATGCCGTTTTATGGTATCGTGCTGGGAAAACAGAAAATAACATTGTGCTTTGCGAATTACCCATCGCTTGTTGGTAAATGGCGTGTACCACAGTTTGCTTTGCCGATTGCTAGACGTGATTGGCAAACGGTTTGCCAGAATATACCCTGACCTTGGAGGCAGAATAGTCTCAATTATAATTCACGCAAAAAACATGATTCACACATGCGTAGACAATTTCACATGCATGAAACCTAATTCACGTACACACACAAAAAATGTGCGTGCGTGAAAAAAATATATATTCACAAAAAGCAATTCACATGCGCAAAATAAAAGTATATCTTCATAAAAAAGATTTCACAAATGCAAAACACAATTCGTAGATATAACTGTGCACAAAAACCTTTGAATGTTTGAAATGTACGAGTTTATCCTTGAATGAAATCGTCATTCACGTGTGAATCGCCTTGGATTTGTGTGTGTTTTTGAGACTTTCCTGGCAGCGAACTCCTCCTACACAGAGCAGTCCCAGACAGCAGGTGACTGCGAGCCGGATCCGTCTTCAAACCGGCAAATCCGCGTCACAGTCGCAAAACAGATTCGGGCCGTATCCGTGGAAACGAGCGCGCGCGTAACATTTTTTCTGGAGTTTAGAAGATGAGGCTTCCACAGTCGGTACTCAGTATCCTACCTCAAACACTTCACCAAGGTAAGTCACACAAGGTCAAACTGTTTTATTAATTAATTTATTTATTATTGATTATATTGTGTACTCGTTAGCTTAAATTTTAAACTTAAGTTTTGGAGTTTTTATTGCTCCTTAGATCGGCATTGAATCGTAATGTTAGCTAACTCTTATTTATGTTTTCAGAGGGCATATGCTAACACGAAGACGACCCAGAGGATTGTAATTATATGTAATTGACGAATTTTAACTGCTTTAATTAATTTTCACTGTTGTTAAAGTTTTAACTGCGGAAATGTTAGTGATAGGCTAACGTTAGCTTAAACTAGCTAAGGCCTCCCGCAGACCATCACTTTATAAAAAGGTTTCATTTGTTAACATTAGTTAATATTAATTACAATAAACTAACCATGAACAATACATTTGTTACTGTATTTGTTAATGTTAGTTAATATAAATACAGTTGTTCATTGTTTGGTCATGTTACTTCACACTGTGCATTAACTAAGGTTAACAAACAGCCTACAACATTTTATTTTAATAATACATTAGTAAATGTAGAAATTAACATTAAAAAAGATTAATAAATGATGTAGAAGTGCAGTTAATTTTTAGTTTGTCATTCAACTAATGATGCTATTCTCTTCTGCTCACCAAGACTGTGGTTATTTAATCAGAAATACAGTAATATTGTGAAATATTATTACATTCTATAGTAAAATATAGGCGAATTTATTCCTGTGATCAAAGCTATAATTTTCAGCATCATTACTCTAGTCTTCAGTGTCACATGATCCTTCAGAAATCATTCTAATATGATAATTTGATGCTCAAGAAACATTTATGATTATTATCAATGTTGAAAACAGTTGTACTGCTTCATATTTTTGTGGAAACAACTATACCATTCAAACATCTGTTGTAAGATTAATACTTTTATTAATCAAGGATGTCTTAAATCGATCGAAATTAACAGTCAGTTACATTTAAAATGTTACAAAAGAATTTATATTTAGTAAATGCTTTAATAATCTTAATTTAATAAATGCAAATACATGCTGTTCAACTTGAACTTTATATTTATCAAAGAATCATGAAAAAATGATCACCATTTCCACAAAAATGTTAAGCAGCACAACCGTTTTCAACATTGATAATAATAATAAGAAATGTTACCTGAGTTCCAAATCAGCATATTAGAATGATTTCTGAAGGATCATGTGATATCTGATTCTGATCAATTTAAATTAATGTTTAAATAATTGATATAGGCCTACCAGTTTATCCCTTAACTGATCTACATTATAGAAGAACTATAAATCAGGACTCAGAAGCTTATTAGTTGGAGGTTGATGTTTTTTCCACATATTTTTTTTCTCAACAGGAGCTGTAAGGAAAAACCAGTCTTCTACCAGTGCAGCAGATAGTGGAATAGGTTCTTGCGGCATCCGTTGATTTAACCTTTGATCCGTGACGGCGGCTGGAAGGAACGTTCAAGAGCCAAAGAGGCCTTAACTGAGGTAAATTTCAGATATAAGAAGCACAGCACAGTACAGAACAGCCGTCAGATTCTTTATTTAGTGCGACAATTACATGAATATCTAAAATCTTTCTTCTACAGGTCCTGGAGGCTGGGCAGGGGAACACCAATAACCCTCTCTGCAGTCCGGACTGTTGTAGTCTCCTGCTGTCTGATTTGGTGACTGAACCAAACCACAGTTATAGATGAACACAGGACAGACTCAATGACTGCAGAGTACAATTGTATCGCAGCTCATATGGCAGGTTGATCTTCCTCAGCTGGCAAAGTAAGTACAACATGTAGGTTGTGGTTTAAGGGTTAACGGAAATTTCCATAAAGTTACTGGATAATGTCCTGGCAAAAAATAATTAATACATTTTCCGTTTTTATTTTTTACAGTGCTGTTGATGCACTTGATTTCATAACCTCAGTGCCACATTTGACAGCCTGTAATACAGCCTTCACTTTTGTTAGTGTCTGCAGTGCTCCTTGTTATTTACATACCACAGCATAAATCACTTTCTTATATTGTTCCTTTGAAAATCTAAACCAGTTATACCAACTGACAGCCTGAGAAAGACAAAGAGTTTGATGATAAATCAGTAGAGGTTAGAAAAAAATCTTTTTCGGTGATGGCAGGAATTGAAAAGTGACCATTTTAGTTGTACAACATGCTAGATGGATACCTGATTTTTTTATTATTTTTTTAATAATCCCTCAGCTAATTGAAATAGATTGGACAGAAGCTAAACTGAGTTATCTGTAACACCATTTCTCATTCCTGGACAGATTAGGACAATGCATATAAATTGTGCCACACTAGAGTCAATAGAATTTAATGTCAGTTTGCCAAAAAATAATACAAACAGATTTTGAGCAATTAATGTCTTTGGCTTTTTTCATGATGGAATTAGCAGCCCAAATAGTTGCTGATTCATCAAATCTGTGGATGTTACAGCAGCACTGCAGTAAAGGTCAACAGGTTATCTGTCTGTTACATTTTCTGTGTATGAGCTTGTAATAGGATTGTATACTTTGCTTTACAGTTTTTCTCAGTCGCTTTGGTGCATTTCTCACATCACTATTTACATTTGCACAACAGTTAATGCAGTTCTCAAAACAATTAGTACAAACTGCAAAACCTAGTTGATAACCTGCAAAAGTGTGTCACTTGCTCAAAATGGATAGCTCATTCCTCAAAAGCAAGTATTCATGTCAATGAAAGTGTCAGTGTCATCAAGATGAAAAGTCCTGACACCATTGTTTATGAACAAGATAGTCAAATGGCTTTGTCATGTTTTCATTATGACAGTTTACTCTGTAAATGTTTCCCAATGCAAAAAAGTCAGATCTTGGTGACACTGCCTGAAAATGCTCAAGACAGCACTATATACTATTTGCACAGCCATTTGAAAAATACAGTAAAGTTACACATTACTGTATTTAGTGAGGTAACTGAGTACAAGACACTGAATATGTATGTTTCACATTTTTACTGCATATGCTCTTTGCAATTCTAATTTGTTCACGGCATTGTGAAAAAGAAAAAATACACCCTTATTTACAACAAACATAAACTCCCTTTGGGTAGAGCTGTGCACAACTGTACACAATATTGCAGTACATATTGGAACTGAACATACATAGTACTGTAATCATTCATGCACATTCCAGACGTTCCTCTCTGTCTGGCCACATAATTTCATCTACATCACAGCGAATATCATCTCTTGCAATGCAGCGAGGAAAGCATCTCCTCGAGTGGCGAATCCACCCTCTGCAGGACTCTGCTGTGATGTCATCACATGCTGCATCCATGGCCGCTAGCAGGGCCATTTGGGTATATGGATGCCGGTCATATACCTTCCACCTCCAGGAAGGGAAATACTCCTCTACTGGATTTAGGAATGGTGATATTCCACCAGCATCCTATCATGTGCTGCAAACCACTGTCTGACGACATCTGAATGGTGAAAACGCACATTATCCAAAACAACAACATGCTTGCTCAGATGGTCTCCAGTTAGACCCCTCCCATTCTCAGGGATTATGTCCCTGTAAAGAGTGTCTAAAAAAGTCAGCAGATGTTGTGTGTTGTATGGACCAAGACGGGGGATATGGGTGAGGATGCCGTTTTCTGAGATGGCTGCACACATAGTAATATTCCCTCCTTGTTGGCCTGGGACATCAATGGTTGCTCTCTGTCCAATGCGATTCCTTCCACTTCTTCTACCTTTTGCCAGACTGAAATCCGCCTCATCAAGGTATATGAATGTGTGCAGCGGTTCCCTGGCCTCCAGCTCCAGTACATGCTTTATTACAGAAGAGGGAGTGAGAAAAACTATAAAAACTTTTCCTGTGTAACGTAATGCATTTTGGACAACATACTGTACAGCATGCACTGTGAATACACATACACAGAACTGTCATGTAAGTGTAGTGCATGACACTACACAAAGTAAACAGTTTACAGCACTGAACAAAACACATACATGTTTTACCTGTACATACTGGTGACGGATCTCCTTCACTCTGTCGCTGTTCCGTTCAGTTGGCACATTGTACAATTGTTTCATGCGCATTTCATTCCTCCTGAGCACTCTGTCAATTGTAGCGACTGAAACAGATTCAATATTCACAAAGATGTTGTCATCCTCTATAACAGCACTTTGTATCTCTCTCAACCTTATGGCATTGTTTGCAATCACCATTGCACAAATGGCTTCAAGGGGGCCCTCTTCCACCTCTGCAAGGTTGTCTTGCAATCCTGTGTGGTGCAGAGTAAAATTACAGTAAATATGGCAAATCTTAAGCTGTACGTCTAAATGTAAAATGTACAGTGACAAGTTCTTGTCCCACTGCAAGCTTCATGTATGACACAATGACAGTAGTGCAGTGCAGATTGTTTAGTGCTGAATTACTGTCCATTTATACACACCTGTTCTCCCGACGAAATGTTTGAATAATTGAATTTACAGTGGTTCTCCCAACATTTGTCTGCACCCTTCAACCAGCCTCAGCCATTGTGAGGCCGTGATTGACAACACAATCCACAATTGTAGCCCTGATTTCATCAGGGATCCGCCTATGTACTTGGCCTCTTCTTCCCCTTCCCCTTCCCCTTCCCCTTCCCCTTCCCCTTCCCCTTCCCCTTCCCCTTCCCCTTGGAACGCTTGGTTCATATATGCTTGTAAAGTGGGGGTTTATGGGATTCAGCTCTGACAGTGATTGTAGAGAAGTGGCTTATCATTGGTTGCAACTAATGCTTCACACACCCCTTCTCGCCAGTAAAAGCTGAGATTCACCTGAGAGAAATTGTTCAATTTATGAGACATTTTCAGGAAAAAAAAAAGATTTAAAAAATGTGTAAAATTTGCTTGACAGATTTTGACAACTAGTTCAACATTTTTGTATATAGTGACTCAAGCAATGAAATGAGGACTATTAGTTTTATATGGAATGACTATTCAGCATTCACAAGTATAGTAAATTTTGACTGACATGACATAAGCAAATGATAATGTTATAAAACAGCAGAGAGTTGTATGTAAGCATGTCCACATGTCCAAAGGCATTTGCAATTTGTTGGAAGGAATGAGAAACTGCTACTATGATGTGCACAAATGACTAAATGTTGTGGAGGTTGAACTAACTGTTGTGCAAATGTAAATAGTGATGTGAGAAATGCACCAAAGCGACTGAGAAAAACTGTAATTGAGAGAATTTCAGCCAGACTCATTTCGAAAATAAAACTAGCACTGAACAATTGACACTAATGTTATTTGTGAATAAATCAATCCTGTATAAAACTGAAACAGAAAGAGATTATAAAATTATGAATGGTTTTACTCTTCATGAAAAGAAAAGCAGGAATTCAATATAGCTGCAAGCAGTGATGACGGGCCCAAGCCCAGTCAGGGTAACGGTGCAAATATGCATTTAAAGCCTGGCAAATGTAAAAGAACTATGTCAAAGTCGAATGAATATGCCATATTCACTGCAGCCAGCTGGTGCCACTATGACTGTGAACCACAACAAACACATCCATGAGATCATTTGAATTTCATGTCATAGGTCAATAAAAAAGAGTGTGAAGTTCATTTGCAGTGCAAAATTTAAAGTATTTATCCTAAGTTTTTATTTTTACCTTATTATCAAACTAATTATATACAACTATTTTGTCAGTCCCATACAAATGAACTGGATCTATACCTTTATTTTGTCATTAAAACTGTTAGAAACAGATCCTAAGGCCAAAGAGATTTCTTATCCTGTAATGCAGGCAAAACCACACAGCAATGGAAGTTCTATAAAACCACATGATTTCTTGTTTATTTGAACCAAAATTATTGTCTCATTGTTATTATATATGTAGCTTTTTAAGTCATTTTAAAGGCTATTGTTTGCTTAGGTCTATTTTTATTACCACAAAATCATTTTGGTAATCGGTCGATTAATCGTCAGAATAATCGAAAATTTACTCGATTAGCAAAATAATCGTTAATGATAACCCTAAACAAAATAAAGATGAATTTGACTGAAAGCATTATTTGTTTGTTTGTAGTGAAAAACTGATATTGTGGAGACCCACCTGGACTGTTTCTTGTAATCTTAGTCTCTCTATATACACTAACTAAAACTGAAAACATTTTTTATTTGAGTTTTGGACATTAATTTACATGACAACAGTGTTTTGGAGGCCTGAAAACACAAACTTTTGAAAACGGGTTTCAAAATGCAAGTTTTTGAAAACGATACCATTATAATCTATTTGTAAACTACAAAAATGCAGCGCAAAGCATAGCAGTGCTATGCAGTTTTGGCCATAGATATCCATATAAAGGCTAGATGTCTTAAGGCGGAGTCACTTCCGGCATCACCGGCGGCCATCTTACCACAGGGAAGCTGTGAATTAAGGTGAGTGATCAGCACGCACACAGATCCTCTTATCTCGCTGAAATCTTGACGGATTTACAAACGGTTTGGTTTCTTACAAACGTTATTAATGTGGCTATAATTATTTCATATGGAAGTCCATTGTTATAATTATTCATATGTATGCAGTGTCATAACTACATCTCTGACATTTATATCAAACCAAACCGTTTGTAAATCGGTAGAAAATTGAGCAAGTTATGGTTATTTAAAAGTACATGCACCATGTTACGAGTGAGCGAGCACCCTCTGGTAAGATGGCCGCCGTGTGCGGACGTCGACCTCCATTGGCCAGCAGTGCACACGAGACATCTAGCCTTTATTATATGATATCTATGGTTTTGGCAATTTCACTTTTGCTCGCAGGTTTCTCTATAGAGCTCCCCCTACAGCTTCGGAATAGATATTTGACAACACTGTCATAAAAACTCGTTGGCGACTCTCCCATCTTCTCCCTCTGGTCATGTGCATTTATTTTCAAGGAGCCATGTCCACTGAGGTGTGTATGATACACAGAAGGCTAGCATTTAAATGTATGTGTGCAGTGCCGTAAAGCAATTTGTTACATCACAAGACCTGATATCACGCGATACTTCCTTTTTTCCGCTCACAGGCGCTAGGGGGAAGCGAGACGGCCACCATTCAATGGTGAATGGCCATCTTTAAAATAATGTCTTTGAACTTCCGTTTTTGCGGTCGCTCTGTATATCTCTATGGCATCGCTGTCGAGGAGTAATTAGCTGGTGAAGTGGATTTACTTATTGTAAAGTTAACGAAAGTTATCTTGAGCATTGTAATGTTTAAAGCAGATGTATTAACAAATGACTGGGCGGGAAGATTTTAAAACGAGCTGTTAAGTAAGATAAGATACATAAGATCGCTGTGAAAATACAGACCGGAAGACAACGAGCGCACTGCTGAAAAGGGGCGGGGCTACACAAGGTCTATAGGCACATAGTGTTTCTTTACAAAGTGATATCGCCATCTACTGGCCTGGCATGAATAATAGTGTTTTTAATCGTGGATTCGCGGATCCGTGTGAAGAGTTTTCCGTTTTTAGTACATCGCTGTCGTGTAAACGTACCCTGAATCTTTCTGTTTGTTGTCAGTTCTTGTTTTAATGCAGCCATCTTGTTTTAAGTTGTAGCGTTTTGCTTTTCCTTTGGCTGTAATCTTGTTCTCTTCTGTTTATCTAGTATATCCTTCACATGCTTAATAAAGCTGCAATCAGATCCATGTCTCCTACTCTTTTCCCTGAGGTTTATATAGTATTGTAAGTGCAACTAATTTATTTTTTTTACAAAATAAACCATGTTTTGTTATTGCTATTTTCTGTCTGTTAGCATCACACTACTGTAAATGCTAAAAAATGTATGATCTGCAGAAAGGAGCATGTGGAGTTTAGATCTTCTTGATTGTTAATCTATGGAGTTAAGTAATATCTTAACCTCCTGTTTAAAAAGCTCACAATACAATACACATATCCACAAATGTAATTTTGTACATTTTGTAATTTATTTTCATATATTCAATATTTCAATATTTGCATTGCAGTAAATAATTCAATTTTAGGTAACACATAATGACTGGTAAGGCTTTGGATACACAGCTTTATCACTCAGACAGAGTGTGACAGAGAGGTACACAGAACAGATATATCAATGTAGAGTTTGTCTTCCTAAAGTACATTTCAACATTTGTTCTGTGAGTAGTGCTGTACTATACAGTACGAATAAAATAAAACACATTTGCACATAACCATTTCCAAAGGCCTATAGATAAGAGGAGCACTCCCCCTACAGGTTCCTGCACCAATAACATTCAGGAAGTATCAAAGTGCAAACCACAATTCAATGTTCAATGATAACATCCTGAATGAGACCACAGTAAAACACTGATGATTGGAGATTGTTCCACCTCCTCCGTCACACACACATTCATAATAAAAATAAGATGAGTAGAGACTTCACAGAGATAAAAAAATACAGCATAAGGCATGTGTTGAATCTTGAACACTGTAGACAAAAAAATAATAAAAAATTGCGCAATCCAGCCAGAAAATGCATAGAGAATCATAACATAATCCTGTGATGTTAAAAAAACATGAAATGGAGACATTCCTTTATATCTGAATCATTTATCACAACACTGCATAGCTTAGAATATATGATTATTAAGGAATTAGTAAATATAGAGAGATAACGAGAGATAATAAATGGTGAAAACAGTGAAATGACAATTACAGAAGTCTGTCGGGATAGTTCAGTGCTTATTTTAGTTATCGATTATGCACATTACAGTGTTGTTGTTTCTTCATTATTTTAGTGTCCTGTGTTTTGTCTTTGTATGATCCTGTAAAACAAGTACTGTTGATTTCTTACGGACAGGCAATTTATGATGAACTGGTGAAAACTGGTGGTTATCAGTAGACTACATTGGTATATTCACATTATATCACTTTATGAAACATAAGTTGTACTTACTACAGTATATCACATGTGGCCTGGGAATTGGTTCACATTAAACATTGTATTGGCATTTCGTATGTGATCTAAGTTGTAATTTTGTATCAATGACAAGCGAATGGTATAACCAACATAATCATCACAATACTAACACAAGCACAAATCATCACTCAGGTCTACCTTTAACAAGACATGCACTATAAGAGATCTTTTACACATACAATTCATTTTAGTGTTTGCACAACTACACAAAATGTTTATATGAGCTAAGAAATAAGAGAGTAATATATACTGAATCCATCCAGCTGTTTCCAGGGATCTGTGAGTTCACGTTGAGTCATGCGAACTGGAAGTCAGCAATGGAAAGAAACTCTTTAACCCTGCTGGGTGTTCTGTAAAACATTGTAACAACATTTAATTAGAGGTTGTCACCTACTTACAATATGAAGTACATGTTGATCACTCTGTTAACATTGCTAAATGTACTTACAGCTCAATAAAATATAATACCAATACACAGAGTGGAAATGATCATTACAATCGTCTCTGGTTTTTGGTTTGATCCTTCATTTCTACTGTGCATTTTTTGTGTCTCTGAAAGACAAAACAATTACAAAAGTTCAGTGATAAACACACAAGTGTATCCATTTATGTTTCTATGGTAGAATGTATGTTGTAATAGGGTGTGAACATTTTTGCCAATCATTTGGTTTTACACACCTTTAATCAATAGCTGGACGGATTTCACCACTGAATCGTGTGTGATGAAGCACTTGTACTTTCCTGCGTCATTGTGTTGAAGATTGTTGAGTTTGAGTGAGAAGTTTCCATTCAGATACTCCTCAGGGAAGGTTTCAGTTCTGTTCTTGAATGCTGGATCCTGTGCTTCTACAGAGTCTTTACCCTCAGTAATGTCATATAGACTCAGGCTGTTGTGTCTCCAAAGCACACTGATGTCTTCAAGTTTAGGCTGATGTTTTTCAGACAAACACGGTAAAACAGCAGAGCCTCCGATAAAACCCTCAACGGACTCCTGCAGAGACACTGAAAACAGAGAGAGGTTATAAAAAAGAAACAAATATGAATTAGCAGATAAGAAAAGTAGAAATTTGCCTCTGAAATAATTGTTCATTTTAGCACTCACCTTCATTTATTAAAAGAAACACAAGCAGGAAATAAAATAACCCCCGTCTGTAAACACAGAAAAAGATTTTAAATACAGACGACATTAAAGATGGGATAAGTAGTTTTTGAAATATGGTGTTGGCCAATGTTGATATTTGAAATCAACCCAAACAAACACACCCCTTCACACTCCAATCCTAACCGAGTCGCTCTCGAACCCCGATCCCCCTGCAAGCGAGTCGAGTTCACTAACACTGACGCTAAACACCGCATTCACTAGCAGTCGTCAGCGTGACTCACACTAGCTGTCCTCCGTTACGCACGCAATCCAGTGCTGCGTTCCAGTCCAAAATTGTCATGCCCTTCACTTGCTAACTTCCCTCCGTCTCATTCACTCGGATGTACGTCATTGCTTACGTTACACGAGTGCCCACTACTGGCGGAAACTGCAATGGGCTGAATTGGAACGTCCTACGCCCTTGATCACTTGGAATCAGCTATGGAGCTGATTTATTTATTTATTTATTTTTCCCTTTAAAGGTGCAATGCGCAACATTTCATGTTAAAAATACCCGTTTTTCTAACCCATACATGCTTAAACAATTGCCTGATGGGCTGAATGAGCCCTTCTCTGATCACTGCGATTGCCTCTATAATCCTGTACAGTAAAATAAATAAGAGGGATTCGGGACGGAATTTGAGACTGGGCGTGACGTCATGCGCGTTCACGCTCACCTGGTAATGTCTGGCAGTTTTGTGTATTCGCCGCCATTCTCCGTATCAGCGAAGACAACTCGAGCGACAAAACTTTAGTCAACTTTCGACAAAAGTAGAAGATGGATTCAAAGAGTAAGCTTGTAGTTCATTCCAAACCCCAACGCAAACTCCACGAAAGACAAAGAAAAGAAAACTTTTGTCTAGTGCCACCAAAAGGGCCAAATTGGAGTCAGACAGGCGTCGGAATAAGACGAGAGTCAACATCGGGAAGGCTTTCAACAAATGGAGAGATCTCTGGTCTGCACACACTAGGAAGCGCCCGCGCCCTCAGATCACTTGGACGTGGCTGTGTACAAAAGGTAAAAACTATATAAATACTGTTCGTTGGAATCTCCGGTCTGCTCTAGGGCTCAAACGGGATCCTCAGTTGGCTTTTTTCTTGATAAAACGGTAAGATATAGCCCAGTCTCTAATGTCTGATACGGCAAATCTATGACAACAAATGATGTAATAATCTATGAATATTACCTTGAGACATTTGAGTGTACTTTGTTGACCAACTGTGTATGGTATGATTATTATTTTGAGCTTTTACAAAGTAATAACAAAGTAATAACTTATATTGTTCATGAACGTGTTTCCATAATAATACAATCATAAGTGGATACAGTAAACACATAAAACAGTTCAACATGGAGATAGATGGAAACAAAAACCGAAGTTTTCTACTACCCCCGTTTCCCCCTCACACATAAGTGTGTAATTTACTCAAATGCCTTTCCTTTCACATATTTAAAATGACTTGCAGATTTATAACTTTATTACCTCTGAAGACATTATGACTGTAAACAAAATTTGTGCGGCTGATGCTCCTTTGGTTATGAACAGCTCGTGCTCGTGCAAGCGTGCGTGTGGTCCATGAGCGTGCACACCTCTGGTTGCAGTTTCGCTTGTCGCCAGAGGGGGCATAGTTCTGCAAAAACTCAGAGACTTGCGCAATGCACCTTTAAGAATTTGTTTAATGCAGCATCAACATGTTTATAGGTGTGTTTGGGTTGTTTTAAATAAAACAAAATAGAATTAATATATCATAGAGTTGTTTGTTGTGGTGGTGATTAGATGAGATCTGTGGTGATATCACAATCGTACTGCATTGTGGGACATATAGGTGCCTGAAGTGTACATCTGAAGTAGACTCAAAATCGCGGGAACGAGGGTCTGTCCATATAAACTTCCCTCGTCCACTTCACGAAGTGGAACGCACTTCAAAATGGCGGCAGAGATTCCCCCGAGGGGAAGTGCTTAGGGAAGTTCGCAAGTGCGTGTCTAAAAGTGGACTGGAATGCAGCCCAGGAGTGCATGTCTGTTTATACAGAAACGCAATAGAACAATGCTTCACGAAAAATAAAGCGCAGATAATGAACGAATGACAAGGAAGAACAAAAAATGAACGTACACTACACAATGGTAATTACAAACAAGAGTTTGTTGTTGCCAACAGCACAGCAGCTCCAGACACAGAACGACACTCAATCCCAGTTTTATCACGTGTGGAGCGAATCAAAGCAACATCCATGTCTGTTTTCAGGCCTTCCCGCTTCGCTATCCAGCGCTGGATATCCAGCTTTTCTAATATTAACATGGGTCCTAAAGCTCTTGCCCAGACATAACCCTTTATTTTCCAGTGATTTCTTCAGAGCTTTTCTTTTTTTGTGTTGTGTCTCATCGCTATTCAGTTCAAATCTCCCTCTTGCTCATTGTGTCGTCATACGTCCCCTTATGCTAATTGGCTGACATATTTGTTGTTGGTGTCGGACTGACTTACATCCAAACAGCATTTTTCAAAAACTACCAATCCCACCTTTAAATACAGGTGTAAACGGTGGTCTAAAAAAAAAAAAAAAAATGCTTTCAAACAGCCACAAAAAAAAATGTAAATGTAGAAAAAATGTACCCTTTGAACGGTCAGAGAACATTCAGAAATTAAAATTTCATAACTTATTGGAAACCTAAGCAAAACATTCTTAGAACATATTTCTGTAAGCTGGGTACTCGCCGCCCACTGGCCTAACGCCAGAGTGTTGTCTTTTGAGAAAGTGCACAAAACAATTCTCCATTCACAGGGCTGCCAACTTTTGAGTTTAGCTTGGAGTGAGATTTTTTTTTTTGTCGATGGGGGGGGGGGGGGGGGGATGTAAAAACAAATATTGCATCACAATAAGTGTAATTGTGATTGTCAAAACATTTGGTAACTAAATAGAATTTTATGAAGTTTAGTGACAACATGTTACAATGTTTACATTGTACAATGACTGGTAGGATACAGTTTTTATTATTGCTTGACAAAAATTTCAAGATTTCAATTCCATTCTTGTGATTTGATTCCGATTTTGATTCAATATTGACTAATTTGGATACATGTTTATTTTAAATTTTATTTAAAAAAATAATCTCACCTAAAGCTCACATAGAGGGCCCAATCTGCTGGTATTATTAAAGGTTAAAAATAACATTAAATTAAATATAATGCAGTTTTTGTTATAATAACAATTATTTAATGACATAAGTAAAAATATAATAAATATGTAATATAGTGCTCAGCAAAATCTCCTCTCTAGCTATTTTTTTCTATTCAATTAACATGCTTTGGTCGTTAAATGGCTTTCCTGAGGTAAATGTAACGTTATGTGACATAATTGTTCTCCTGCTGTTATATTGACCTCTTTCCGTGGTTGAAAAACACTAATTGGTCGATATTATGTATCGGTAAGTTGTACTGCATCTTTAAATAAAAAAGTAACACTTGAACTGAGGCGCTCAGCGATCTGTCACGTCACATTTACAAGCGCCAAACGTATTTTTGTCTGAATTTCGTAATAAAATTGACGGAATCTAAGAGCTGAGAATTAGTTTAATATTAAAAGTACCTCTTTGCTCCACAATTTTTCTGTGCGTGAGAAAATGGATGTGTGGCGTGAGAGCGTGTGAAAAGTGTCAATTGCGTGAGTCTCACGCTCAATGCGTGAGAGTTGGCAGCCCTGCATTCACACAGTTAACCACTTCTGATAAGAACAATGAAAACACATCTTAATACCAGGAGTAAACAGGGCCTTAGATAAATGCTTCAGTATTCAATTTAAACTGTCTTTTTTTCCCTATCTTCCTCCACAGTGGCTATTGTGTTGCAGACAGAACACACTGTACATCCCTGCAATACACTTATACATGTTCTTTCACTTTCAGTTCTCAACATCTTTACACATGTATGATGTCCAAGTAAACTAAAAGAAAACAGCATTCACAATCCATGCATCCATGTAACAGCTGTTTTGAACATATCATCATATAATTTGTATCATTATTAATCAAATTATTAGTCATCCTTTTGAAACAAGACACAAAAGCTTCAGTAAGAGCTTGGCTTGTTGTTCTAATTCATCTAAAAAATAAAAGATATTATAAAATGTGTGGCCAACATTTATGTAATAGGTTAAGTGTAGATTAGTTGGCCTATGTTGAAACAAAATATGTTAGCCTACCTCTTGACATTTCCAGATTTTTGGCAGAATTCCATGCTGGAAACAATGACTTGTTGTTTGTAACAGAATGTAGCCTATAGACCTTATGTAGCCCCCCCACTTTTCAGCGCTGCACTCGTTGTCTTTTGACGTCTGGTCTGTATTTTCACAGCGATTTTGCGTGTTTATTAATGAACGGCTCGTTTTAAAATCTTCCCGGTCGACTGACATTTGTTAAGACATCTGCTTTAAACATTACAATCCTCATGATAACTTTCGTTAATTTTACATGAAGTAAATCCACTTCAAAAGCTAATTACTCCTGGACAGCAGCGCCATATAAATATACAGAGCGACCGCAAAAGGCGCATAAGGTCTATAGTCTCTCAGAAATATCTTCAACCTCCAAAACCATTTGCCGTGGACCATTTGGAAGCGGTCATCTTCAGTTCTGTGAAGTAAATCCTGGGACATAAAAACATCTCACTCATTATTACTCATAATTTCCAATTAAAAGCATCAAATAGGTGTACCGCTCTGAAAATCTTTGCGACAAACCTTTGTTACAATCTTGTCCACCGAGTGATTGTGTGAGAGTGAAAGTAGGCAGCTTTCCCAGAGCTTTTTTTTTTTTTTTTTTGCTTTCCCAGAGCTCCTCGTTCACAGCCAGCTGCTCCAGAGTCACAGTTCACTTCCCGTAAACTATGAAAACTATTCTTGTTGTGAGGCGACAGTGCCCTATGATCTAATCATATAAATATTCATAACTGCAGATCGTTCACGCACTCAGAAACCTAAAGACTTCTACTTGTTCTCCTTTGCCCATATTTGTGTACCACCTCATTGCGTTTATATTTTTTTCCACTAAAACTTGAATCCAAATATGATTATTTTTCAACCGTTTCTTGAACTTTATTTCCATTATAAGATTTTTTAGCCCAGTTAATATTCCTTGCCCTGCACGGCTCTTTTATCAATGATTGTCCAATATCACCCTAGTAACATTCGCAAACAGTTTGGAACGACAGCTCTCGACCTGTGGTTAGAAGCATAGCTTCTTGTTTTGCTTGACATGTGGAGTCATCAAAATCCTTATCTTGAGCCAAATAAGCAAGCTGACATTCATTACATTCTGTGTCTTTTATTTAGAATACATACAAATGTCATTATGCCTTGTAGTTTGTCAAGAGATTTAAAGCGTCGTTTTTGAAGAGTGCGCATGTGTGAATGTGCTCTAGTACACAAGAACGAGCCTATGATTGAATCTGGAAATAAAGCAAAATAACTGAAAATAATGAGAAATAGTCCTCAGATGCCATGTCTGTAATTTATATAAAAACATCTAGTAGCCTATTAATTAGATCTCAAACAGATTCATTAAAAGTAGTTAGACTATTACTCCAACAGGTGCGTGACATCATTAACCAACGTGGTTGAACGACCACTTTGCGACAATTTGGTTTCGGGAAACAGTCGCGATTAGCTAGTTGATTTCTTCAACGATGCATTATAGAGTTACGTCATTGTACGGGAAACGCACCCCTGATGAGATGATAAAATGTCTCTAAAAAGCTAATCTGGGAACCTTCAGCATAAGGGCCTTTCGCACCGGAGGAACCTTTTCATAGTTCCTAGAACTATTGGTGGAAGTTCACGGTTTTTGGCGTGTTCGCACCGCAGGAACTAGGAACGATTTTAGTTGTAGGAACACTTTTGGAGGAACTAATTTAGCTCCTACTTCAGAGTCGGGTCTAAACCAGCACAAACTATCCGTGACATTTGTTTGCGCTGATTGGCCGAACACACATGAAACACCAGCACCCGCCATTTTTTAAAAGGCTGTGTAAACACACAGATTATAGTTAAACTCCAGAAACTAACTCTACGAACATGGAAAACAGTGATAGACGGGCCTCTTAACTTTTTTACGCTGAGGAGAAAATCCAACGCGACTTTGAGGGGACCAAGCGAAACATGATTATGTATTTCTGCTCAGCTAGCAACACATATCAACCACACGGCATACGCTAATATCTTTTCATCACTGTCTACTTATGTATAACATTTCTATCTAATAACATATTAGACAGGACTGTTAGACAGATCATAAACTATGAACACGGAGATTGCAAGCACTATTAGCTCAGGCTCTGGCATTCTCAACGCCGTCAAAATAAAAGTCACAACAACAAGCGCGGCTTACGTCACTTCAGAGTTCCTACTGGTGGTGCGAATGCAACCAGGAAAATGAGAACCATTAGTTCTCGGGGAACCATCCTGGTGGCTAGTTCCTAGAACTAAGTTCCTAGAACTATCCCATGCGAAAGCCCCTACAGTGTCGGCCCAAATCCGGCCCACATCTGGTAGGCCTACACGTGGATTCCACACGGCCCAGATGTGGGCCGGATCTGGGCCAACACTATCTTCCTGTCTGGGTTCTTTTTCTGATGTCTTGTGTCGGATATCATACGATGAAAGGTATGTTAGTTTGGATTGGGATCAAACAATTCTATTCTTTATATAAGTAGGCCTACTTCCTGCTCTAGTTTTATTTAATTCTGTTGCCTTCAAATATTGAAAATGAAAAACTTTGAAAAAAAAATCTGAATGTTTGTCAGCTCATTATCCATCTTACTATTCTTAACGTTAGAAATCATTAACTTACTTTCATTACAATATTTGAGAACATCATTACAGACATGTATCACAAATCCTTATTACAAATGCATCATTTCCCTGTATCATGTTTCCCTAAAGCTGCTTTAGTGCTGTAGGATATCTGAACCTAAATCTATAGAGATTATGGTTTCTTCCCTTCTATTTCTCACTCCTTGTTATTTTATATTATATTATTTTATATATATATAGATATTTTTTATTTATTTATTTTTGGGTTTTTTGGTCATTTACAATATTGCCACCTGCTGGACAGTTGTGCCTTTTATTTTTTTAGAGTGTGGGCTTTGACTTCCTCAGCTTGATGTGGTTAAAAGGTCCCTCCTAAAAACCCTGGGGTCCGGCTTCACCTAAAGCAGTGTGAACCAGACCACATCATGTTGAGCATCCTAAAGCTGCACCTCTGTGAGTTTATTATACATGAAAATCTTTCAAATGCATTTGACATGTTATAACGAACAAATTTTAAGTGAAATACTCCTAAATATTTTTCTCCTCATAGATCTGTTCATATTGTGTCGAGCTGCTGAAACTTTAACTGATCGAGTAACAGATTTGGGTCAAAATGTGACGATAAACTGTGATCTTGATGATGCAAAAGAGGTGACATGGCTGTTGCTGAATCTACCAGATCCTCCGGTTGTGATATTACACTCCTTCTTAAACCCACCAGCAGAATTTTACTACAAAAATACCTTCAGGCACAAATATTCAGTGAAATCTGCACATCATCTGTTCATAAATAGCATCACCGTTGAAGAGTTAGGAGTTTATTACTGCATGGACACAGAAACAAGTGTGAAATTCAGCAATGGCACCAGACTACACATCATTAGTAAGTGAATGTATCCTACACACTACATGTAAAAAAAAAAAAAAAAAAAAAAAAAAAAATATATATATATATATCCTATTATATATACACTACATTTAATATAGCCTGTTTATGTCAACATTTGAAGTGGATCAAAACCTTTCATCAAAGTTATACATACATTTTGAACAATACCTGTTATTGTCTTATAGGACAACTTTGATTAACTTTTTTGATCTACTTCAAATGTTGACTACTATACATAGATTATGTTATTGAAACTAACATTATAATAATACACATTTGCATATTCACAAACAATTGTAGCATATATATTGACGGGGGTGCAGAAAGATGTTTTAGGTTGGGTGTGCTGGTTTTTTTTTTTTTTTTCGCACGCTTGAAATTTGAACACTTTTTCTTTCCAGACCCGACTCAGCCCACAGAATCTACAGTAAACCCACAGTGTCATAATCGCACAGTAGTGGAGCAGCATGATGATGATGATGAGCCGATGTTGTGGCAGATTGTTACGGTCATATTTGGTCTGAACAGTGCTATTCTAGTCATTGGGTTGATCGGTAAGTTGGTTTTCGAAAATATTAGAAATGTTAAATGTAAAGAAACTCTGTCAAAAATAATGAACATAGGCATAATGTTCTTTTCCAGTAGGCTAGATCTTAATGTGTGATTTATACATTTATTTTTTAGCATTCTTGGTACTGATAAAGTGTTTTTGGAAGCAACAAACGACCTCATGAAATGGACCTACGGCAGTTTCAAGTGTCCAGACGTCCCTGCTTCACGACGTGTGACCCGGTGTCGGGACAACTCTCTACAAATATAAATATCACTATCACGGACGTTTCCCTTTATCTCTCAATATCCTCCTATTTACCGTAAGGTATCGTTTACGGAGAAGTAAAGCTGTTTCTTTACCATTGCAAGTGGGCTTGCTGTCATTGTTCGCCTGTGTTAAGCAGCAACAACAACACTCGTCTTTTGCTTTCAAAAGAGTTTCCGCTCCTCCTCTGCACGGAAAGTAGGCCTATCTGCTACTGCTTTCTAGGTGACTGTGAGTGATATCTTTTAATAACGACCACCATAAATGATCAAATGCTTACCAGGAGTGCTGAGAAATGACGAACGTAATGCATTGGCCTATGTATTTTCAACATATCGAATAAACGCTCTCTATTGCCATGCCATTAAGCTTCCGCTAACGCCATCATAATAAAATCGCTTGAATATTACATGGCTTTGCGTTTTGTTTCAGGTTTCATCATGAATATTTTGTTGAAATAAATTGAACACAAAGACTTAAAAGTCATCTGCTGTAAAAATCACATTTGTAGTTGAAATTTCTTCAAGCAGTGACGGCTCTTACCATTTTTCTATAGTTTTAGAACAACATCTATGTAACAATATCTGAACTGTTTCATTATTGTGGTTAACTTTGCTGGATTTCCACAAATGTTTTTTTAGTGGCCACAGATGTTTTACTGTAGCTGGGTTAGAAATCACAGGCTTTTACAGACCAATGCAACAATATTTGTTTCAGAGAAGTCACAAAATCTCTGATTTGCAACATATAATAACCTACCTGCGACTAACATTGCTTTGGAGTAGCTTGTCATGAAGTGTTGAGGCAAGCTCAGTGCACTGTTCCACTGGCTTTGCACTATGCAAATACCAAACCACAAACTTTCATCTTTATCAAGGCAGGATGTCAGCACTCAAGACTCGCAGGTGTTTTTAATTGTTTGTGCTTTTATACACATTTTTTTTCTCATCATCCTATCGATTTAAGGGTATACATTGTCAGAGACCAATATAGTCTGACCACATTCAGACCTCTTTGACCAATGAGAAATGTTGTGTGCAACCCTTACTTTTTAAAAACTCTTTACTCTTTCAAATTTCATTTAGAGATTAACTAGACATAACTTAAAGTCAACATAAAATGAAAATTCGGCAACAAACAGTAGGTTAATATTTTCCTAGAATGCATTGAAAATCTACAGTAACATACTGTAAACAGCTTATACAATAGGAAACTGTTAATAATTATGTGAAAATGACAAAATCTACAGTAACTGTACAATTCTACAGTAGGGAATTGTTGAGAATACATTTTACATTTATGCATTTGGCAGACGCTTTTTATCCAAAGCGACTTACATTGCATTTCATGGTACACATTTACATTCTTATATTACTGTTTACAGTAATATTAGTGTGAAAACAACAGAGATCTTTTACAGTGTTACAAAAATCGGTTGTAGGACCCACGATTTTGGTCTTGTTACGAAATATAACTACTAACATTGTCCAGCCGGTGGTTTATTACCAGCCACCAGAATTTTGACTCATTTTGTGAGGATACTAAACAGGAACTAAACAAACATTACGGTAACTAATAAACAAACTTAAAGGGGTGATGAACTGATAAATCAAATTTTCCTTGAGCTTTTGACATATAAGAGGTCATCATACTATAAGAATATCCTCTAAGTTTCAGAACTGAATATATATTACATGTTACACTCATATATATATAAGCCAGTTCATGACCCCTTTAAACATACTGGAACCAAGGAAACCAAACCACAGGAGCCACATTTTGAATCAGTGGTTTGCAGTGGTGGAAAGAGTACTGAAAAAACATACTCAAGTAAAAGTACCATTACCTTCTAAAAAATGTAGTGTGAGTAGAGTAAAAAGAACTTGTCCAAAAAACTACTTGAGTAAGAATAAAAAAGTAGCTTATTTAAAAGTACTCATGAGTAGTGAGTAGTGAGTACTGAGCTGTGGATTCTACCCCTTATAGTAAACGCTATACACTACAATTAATAAATTAAAAGAACATTGTACATACTGTAATACACATTATATTTTGTTCTTTGTCAGAAAGATTGAATAATATATATCATCCATCTTTTTAAAATGCATCAAAACAGTACACTCATCACCATTTAAGTCATATTGTTTGAAACAAACAAAAAACATTTAAAATAAGGCGTAAGGCCACTGAGCCTGAGCATGCTATTGTTGCACATAAAATATCAATGTTCATAACTGTGCAAATAATTCAAAAAACCCTTTAGAAACTCATAAGATAGATCAGCATCACACACCATGAGATGAGTTAAATAGAGAGATTAAAAAAATACCCTATTTCTCTAAAAAACGGTACCAGTTTTTCTGTTTTGATAAAGAAATGAGAATCCCTAATATTATCAGATTACATCATCTAATGTACTGAAAAAAGCGAAGATAGTAACACTAATTACACTGTAATTCCATGCCATTAAATATGTACAATTTAAATGTAAATGCACATTGTTCTAGAAGGGGGGTATCATTCCTTACATTTTACACTCATTTACTCACATTGTAATGCTGATAATATAATTTGTAAGGAAAATTGTGCATTAAAAAGGGAAGTTATATCCGGGAAACTTTTACAAAAGAAACACACACACACACACACACACACACGCATGTCTCTAGTCTCAACGAAGCTGTTTTATCCAATATTATGAAGACTCGGAGCCTGGCCTGCAGCTACAGTCCCGCATCCTCAGACCCCTCATTTTTCGAGACAGCGCCTCCTGCTGTTCAGAAGATCGTATAACACCCATATCCAAATGCCATTGAAAACAATAGGATGCAATATTACGGTCTCGTTTTATTTAAAGTTATCCAAATAAATATTTGCGTTCCCTGCTTAATGCATGTGCCAAAAAAAAACCTCATTGTGTTCTCTGACTAACAAATTACCCAGTAGGCTAGTTATTTTTTGAGCGTGGGTGTAATTGAAAGAAAATTACTGATATGGAAGGGATACAATTACAGATTGAACTATCTTCTGAAAAATATTATGTGATATTATATTGCTACAATGTTTGTTTTTTTAATTCAAATTCCAATTTTTCTTTCAGCTCAACCTATAATGGTCTAATTAACATTATACCATGCTAACATTACAAAACCTGTTTTTTGATATTTTGAATGCGAAGCAAAACTCAAATAAGAATAGACAAAACACCAATAATAAACAATTCTGTACTTTATTTAACGATCACCTAAACATCATCTGTAAACAGGACAAAGCAAAGAAAAAAGGAAGAAAGAATTGTGTTAGTGACTTTACTTTTCGTCTTCAATTGCATTAAAAAAAACTCCTCATTTAGCCTATAAGTCGGTTTGGATAAAAGCGTCTGCTAAATGAATAATTCAATTTATAGGAGAAAAGGTCCGGTAATTAAAAAAAGGTCAAACGGTAGCCTAAATCTGATTAAATAATTAATGATGACGTTCTTTTATATTAACACACTTAATGTATTTAATTGGTCTACTTTAATGTGAACTAATTTGAATCACATTTTTACAATGGCTTGTCTACAAAACGTCCAAGGTTAAAGGCTAACGTTAGCTATCAAAATATTTTCGGGGAAAAAAGGCGAAAAAACATACATTAACGGCTCAAATTTTGTTACAAACTATCTTACAAATATTAAATGGACTATTCATATGTTGGTGTATCGATGAGCTATAAAGTAGTTTGATTAAAAAAGAAATCGAATGAGTATGATTCGCTAAATAAAATTAACAGTCCCCTCTCTTGTATAACACCACCAGTGCGCTCAGTGTATTCCTGCTTCGCCCTTGGCTCATGGAGGATTCCCCAATCACATGCCTTGGGGGGAGGGGACAAATACCACTTAGTCTTAATAAGCGTGTTCATAGACACAGATGCCTTCATTTTAAATATTCACTATAATACAACTTACTTTAGATCCTTCTTTGAGGTTGTACTGGCCAAGCAGGGTTTTGAATAAGGAAGGCGGGTAAGACTTCCGCTTGACTGCTGCCAAGACCAAACCAAAATTACTTGCGGTTATCCTTTTCTTGCGATATGCAAACCTGTTAAAAGAAACCAGCCACAAGAGAGACCATTGTTGCACAACAATTGGCATTACAGTTTCATGTAAAAAAAACATCTGACATTTTGCAGTGCATTTTCTAAATTCTGAGCAAATGTACAGCCTTTAGCAGACACTTTTATCCATATCAACTTTCAGTAAGTACATTTTTCGAAAGCAACTAACATTCTTTTAGAGCAGGGGTGTCAAACTCAGTTCCTGATGTGCCACAGCCCTTCAGAGTTCAGCTTCAACACTAATAAAACACACCTGATCCAGCTAATCAAGGTGTTCAGGATTGTCAGCAGAATGTCATCAGGGCTAACTTATGTATGCTTGTGTTGTCTTTTTCCATGTGTTAAAGTTTCAGAGTCTTTTGCTCTCTGAACCACCAGAATTTTGTTTTTATTAATAAGCTTTCTTACCATGATGCGTTCTTAGCCTGGCCAACTGTTGCTTCCTCAATCTGCTGCTTCTCCTGATCATTGACAGCAGATATAGAGCCTTGTCCTTAGCTTGGACAAAACCTGGGCTGGTCACCAGCCCATCAAATGTCTTGATTGGAAGAGTATAGATTTAAAGTTAGGCACAAGTTGTGAAGTCAGTGAGGTGTCCACATACTTAGCCACATTGTGTTTACAAAATACATTTGAAATGAAAGCAATGGTTTACATACATACATGTGTGTAGTTTACCACATTTTTCATGAGCCTAAATTATGTAATGTTAGTTTTTAACTATAATAAACAGTTTGAAACACTTGGTTCAAATTTCAAGAAATTATTAAACATAACATTGTACAAAATTATGTGTTGGATGACAAAATCCTAGCTGAATTGTCATTGATTTAATGTAGTGTTATTGTAATGTTTCTACTAATTTTAAGGGAACATGAAAGTACAAAAGTAAAAAAAATAAAAAATACCTGAGGCGTCTGTGGACTCAAAATCCACCCCATCCCTGTAAAACGCCCAAGTTGCAATAAGGACGCCTGAGCCCATTCTTTGTCCTCCTGGGTGACAGGTCTTTTGATGCCAGCTGAAATAATGGTATAAAACTGGTTATAAAAATGAATAGTAGTATTTAAGATCATTTCAAGTGATGATTATTTCTCAATTTAACAGCCTTTTATTATGATCATTCATTTATAGCACAAAATCTAAGCTTTAAAAAAAAGAAAAAAGAAATCACAGTATACATCTCAGCCTCACTGTCTTGCAACTATATTTCAATGTGGTGTTAAAGCTCACAGTCATGATTTTTAGCTGAATTACAACACACCGTGAGTGTATGTTAGAAGAGTTTCATAAATATGATTAATCTTATTAGCAATAGCTTTAAACCACATTACGTATTTAAGAAAATAATTAAAACCAGGCAACATCAACAAACTTTTTACAAACCTCGTGTTGTGGTTGGTGTCATCTCAGACACTCTCTTGGATGCAATTTCGTCCCCCTTCGGAGTGTTGGCCTTCTTCCACACACATTCCACGTCGGTGCGGGACACATTTTTCTCAACCCAAATCAACAAAGCTGCCATATGATGGCACTTGTCTCTGCCGATTGGGCACTCGCATGTGCTGTACTTGACTGCTTGGCCCTCAACGTGAACCTATATTGAAAACAATTTAACCCTAACACTTCTAAAAAAACTATGTTTATCCTTATACTTCTGTAGCCATCCTGGGGCTGTCAGATCATACTAACGTTACTAAATTGACTAGCCTAAGTTCACTAACTTAACCCTCTAAAACCTGACAGTCACATATTTGCCATTTCATCTTTGTTTACATCCACAGTTATAGCAGTCCTGAACATGTTTTCTTTTGAAATACCTCATCCAGAACATGGAATATCAAATTATGTCAACTAGCTAGCTAGCTTACAGCTAACTCACCTCAACCTCGTAAATCTTCTTTTTCATTGATGCCTGGACTCTACCCTTAATTATGCCACCTGATTGATGAGCTACACTAACCACTCTGTTGGAGTTAAAAGAATTTAAACCCTTTTTGACCGCCAAGGGTGCCTCACTAAAGAAGGACGTGATCGTAAATAAATTAACTGGCTCCGCCATTGTTATTTCTGGACGAGCGGAGCGCTTGGACCCGGAAATGGCTAAACGTCACGCGTGACGTCAGACTTAACAATCGGATAGAGAGCCTAAGTCCCTCCCCTCCGCTTCCGGCTCATGGGACCTTACTTCGGAAAAAATATGTATGGTAGTCAATGGCGAGAGACAACTTATCTTTTTATTCCGTCTGAACTGTGCCCTGAATTACACATATGATGTTTGTCAATTTAAAAGATAATTATGAAAGTCAAGAAAGTCGCAGTTTGTCATAAAACAGAAGAGTAACATTTAGTTTTATGTGAAAATCGCTCAATAAACTACATCTCTCGTCTCGTACTATGTACGTCACAAGATCCGTTGCTCGTATGTGTGCAGTCTGGTACAAAACACTCAGGCATGACGGCGTAACGTTACGATTATAACGTAAGACTATAGAAACAGACAGACGTTAGCTTCAGTAAAGTTAGCTTCATTCATTGAGAGAAAAGGTATGACGTCACATGTGCACCTTTTGGGTTTGTAGTCTCTGTAATTATGTATTTTCACAGTCTTATACCTCAACAGTTTTACATCAAACTGCGACTTTCTTGACTTTAAAATGTATATTTTAAATTGACAAACATCATGTGTAATTCAGGGCACAATTCAAACGAGATCAAAATATTTGTTGTCTCGCGCCATTGACTACCATACAATATTTTTCCGAAGTAAGGTCTCATGGTGGTCAACCGGAAGGGGAGGGACTTAGGCCTACTCACGTTTCGGCTTAAAGGAGTACATTTTTTTGTACATTTGGAGTGCTGTCAGTACAGAGAACAACGCCAAAAATCGGTGTTGCCTACACCGTGTTATCCTCTTTTTAAAATTTGCACCCTGTTGACTAATAGTAATCGATTGTCGAGTTCACGCGCGTGATCATAGGTACTAAACCTATGCGCGTGAACTCGACAATCGATTACTATGGACTTCGACCGAAAACAGGATGTAAATACAGGTATGAGCGCTGGCTGAATAAACATAATTTTTATTCATATCTTTCACATCTACTGCAGTCAGATTCACCCGTGTTTACGCTGAAGGAATCACTCACATTGGCTGTGCACTTGTAATGACACATCAAGGATGTTAAGAGGCTAAAAGCAGGTTTAAAACTTGCCCTATTGAAGTCAACAGGGTGCAAATTTTAAAAAGAGGATAACACGGTGTAGGCAACACCGATTTTTGTCGTTGTTCTCTGTATTGACAGCACTCCAAATTTACAAAAAAAAATGAGCTCAATGTTAAAATTGACCGGAGTTCTCCTTTAAGTTCTTCACATGTTTATCCGATCCAATTTGATAGGAGGCGCTGTCTCGAAAAACGAGGGGTCTGAGAATGCGGGACTCTGGGTGCGGGACTGTAGCTGCAGGCTCCGAGCCAAATGAAGACGGATTATATGAAATGGATTGTTGTTTATTAACGAGCTGTAGTTACGCACTGACAGAAATGCAGTTCAAGTTAAAGCCATGGTTCATAAGGTGCACTGCATACTGAATCTGACTGCATGACGAGCGCGACGCGCGTCTCTCTACACTGTAAAAAATTTCTAACCCTCCCAAATCAAAAATTTCAAGTGACCGATAACATCTAAATTTTTCAATTGGCCCAAGTGAAATTCTTGTTGCAATAGTCTGTTAACATTGGCTCAATGAGAAATTATACGTCAGACTAATTGAAAAATTTAGATGTTATCGGTCACTTGAAATTTTTGACTTGGGGATGTAATTTTTTTTTTACAGTGTATCTAGGTTATATGAAGTAAATGGGAGCGGGAATTCACCACATTATGAACTCGGCATTTGAGGTATTTGTACGCAATACCCCCAACCTCACACCAAATGTCAGGCCCTGTTGATAGGCTAGCCTATATAAATATTATAGTAAGCAGAAATGTGAAATGTACCAGCATATTAGAGGAAGACGCTGAAATCTCGATTGAATTGATGCTTGAAGAATGCACTTCCACAGCAGACATGGATAGGCTGGCGGTTAAAGTTTTCTATGCAGAATTTGATTTGATGACAGTCACGAGACCGATTACTTGATCCAATCACGTTGATGGATAAAAATAAAATTTAAAAACGAACATGTAATGAGTAACGACCACAAACGGAAGGAAAAATAGCGAATAAAAGTACCGACCCAGACAGCAACATAGTAGGCTATCGGCCCAGATCCGACCCACTTCTGGTACGGGTGGAATCCACATGTACCAGATATGGCCCGGATCTGGGCCGACACTATGTTGCTCTCTGGGGATACATCACTTAAAATGTACTCAAGTAAAAGTAAAATTACACAATTTTTAAACTACTCAAAAAAGTAACATTTCTGAAAAAAAAAAAAACTTATTAATTACAGCAACGTGAGTATTTGTAATTCGTTACTTCACACCCCTGGTGGTTTGAAGCTTGTATTGCTAAATTATTATGTTATACTGCTTTAAACTATAATAGATGCCATTGATCTGGTGAATCAAGTGTCCATTTTTTAAAAGGGGACCTATTGTTGGGAAACACTGATGTAGGCAACAATAATTTTTTCTTGCCGCTACAAATATTTTGGAAGGGAAAAGACAAAATATAAATGGAATCAGTACATAAAATGCTTAATATTAAAGATGATTGAGAAATAGCAAGTGCTCTTTTCCATCCCGGCTATTTATCTGTGACTGTGGCAAAAGCGTGTATAATGAAAAAAGGAAAATGACACTTAATTTCTTAGAATTTACCTAATTTGCCAAACCCTCCCAACTAAGGCCCATTCACATCAAGTATGCAGATAACGTTAAAGATAGATCTAAAAAATCGTTCTCAACATTAAAGCATATCAGAGTTCACACCACAACGATAACGGCACAGAGAAAAGATATCGCTTCAGAACGATTGTATCCAGCTAATGAACGATAAAAATTGACAGCCAATCAGAATCCATCCTGCTGTAACGGATAAACGCGCTTAGAGTAAACAGAAAAATAACCTTCATATGTAATGGTATTTCATTATTTGTAGATTACATTTTAAAGATTAAATTTTCATGAAAACATTTGCAATAGGCTTGTAAAAGGCAATTTATACATGCATTATCATTAGGGGAGTGTGGGGTAAGATGAGCCTTTTTTTTTTTTTTTTACTTATGTGGTCCTCAAGATAAGAGGAAAAAAAAGGCCAAAAACAGTGTTTAAGTAAATGGGTGCCTTCCACTCCTCCCATGTGCTTCTCCTTTTCACAGTCTGGCAGAAATAATGGGTGGTTCCAAAATATATGGTCACATGACAATAAAAGTATACAGTTGCGAGATAAATGGGGTGAGTCAACTTACCACCTGGCTCTTCTTACCCCACTCTCCCCACTATACATGTTTGGGCTGAGATTTTGTTGCATTACACTGTTCTGACCAGCAGGTGCCGCCAGCATGTGGTGTTTCGAGCGCTTTGAAACAGTGAATCATTTTACGTATTGGTTCAACTGATTCAGTGCTTCAAAAAGGCTCCAATCACTTGACTTCTTCATACTTCATTTCACTTCATTTATATTCACAGATAAACCGTGAGAGCATTTGTAGTAGCCTATTTGCAGCAGCCTTTCCTTTGTTTGTTAATTTTGCCTAAGCTAAAAAAAATGATATAGCCGCTCCTTAAAAATGGATAGAATGAGGGTTAAAAAGAATATTTATTTATTTATTTATTTATTTATTTATTTATTTATTTTCTTCTTTTTTTTTTTGTGTGCAAAAAACATAAGTGAACTTCAGGGAACATTCAAATAATAAAAAAATCCATGTCACGATGACACCTTTAAAATATAATGCTGTCCAGTTATTTGTTGCTCCTTTTGTGTTGAGATTCAGATTTTTTTTTTTGTTGTTTAGGCCTAAAGTTTTTGTTGATTGCAGAAATTAACATCCACAACCACCTCAAGACATGGTCCTGAACAGTCCCAAGATTGTTTAATGTTTAATGTGATTAATACTTTAGTTATTCATTTCTAAACATTACATTTCAGTTGTGCACCTTATTTGTCTCTAGAGTGAATGTGTTACTTAGTTGTTTTGCCACAGTTGCTAATGCCAATTCTTGTGTCCCCATCACTCTTTCAGTATGCAGAGTTAGGTAGATATAAATATATATTAGGTTTGTAGAAACCATTACTATATATTAAGAAATTAATTTGATGGCATATATTTGTTTCAGATAACTGGCTAAATAACTTAATATCTGTGATCTTCAATACTTGTGGTGTGCCTAACATTTATAATTAAAGTTGAGGCAAGCTCAGTAAAATGTTTCACTTGCTTTCACACCACAAACAATGAACCACAAAGTCTCACCCACAGCAGGATGTGGGAATTAACCAAATGTTTTCACCTTGACCGTGAGTTTCATTGTCATCACCATTTTCTTCACCTCAAAAGAAAAAAAAATGTTGCGGGGGTTTAAATTAGTTTCTGTATGAAGTATTTCATAGATGATCATAGATATTAATACCCGGAGGCCACACACGCAGTTGCTGGTAACTGCCATCATATTGATATATACACATACATATCCATTCAAAAGTTTAAAAATGCTGTTACTGACATTAAACAAAAATACACCGTTAAAAATGGGTATATACTTGGGTCAGTATATTGTGCTCACTAAGGCGGCATTTATTTGATCAAAAATACAGTAAAATAGTAATGTTGTGAAATATTAACATTTTTAAATCTATTTGAATATATTTAAAATTTATTTCTATGATAATTTTCAGCATCATTACTCCAGTCTTCAGTGTCACATGATCCTTCAGAAATAACTCAATGATGATTTGATCCTCATGAAACATTTATTACTATTATTATCAGTGTTGAAACAGTTGTGCGTCTTAATGTTTTTGTGGAAACCGTGATACATTAGAAATAAAAAATTCAAAAGAACTGCATTTATTTGAAATATAGAATTCTTTTAAAACTTTTGATTCTGAAGAAAAGTATTAATGAACTAATTAAACCCAAACTTTTGAATAGTAGAGTGTAGTTATTAAATCATGTATTAGGAATTTAAATATATAGCAACCACTATCACAGAAATACACTTTTGTGCTCAATAAAATCTAGAGATAAAAATTCAGAGATAATAAAAATGGTTCTTCTGATAGGTGTATAGCCAGAAAATATATTCTCAATACATATATGACCATTTTTATGACAATACATTATACGTACATTAACTCGAGTAACCCAACATGTGAGCTCTGTTATTCAATCAACGAACATGAAAACATTTAGCTTTAACTAACTCACCACTTTAACCAATCAACAATGAACCTATTTTTAGATTCCACCATGAGCCAATGACATCTTTTCATTCAGATGTGGAAGAAAAGAACAAAGGCCTGAGGATCCTGCATGGAAGTCATGTTCATGGCCAGTCAAAAGAATTTAAAAAGCCCTTTGATGAATCCATGGAGGCCATCCTCTATTTACCATTCCCAGATGCTCCGACACAATGACACATTTTAGACAACTGTACACACGAGAGACGAGCTGAGCTGTTGTGGAGAGCTTTTCTTTACAAAATGACATGCATAGAAGTCATAAAACAAACACAATATTTACTCATGGATGTTCTCAGGAAAGAGCAGAAGAGATTGTTCTTGAAAAGGAAGGAAACATGAAGGGTTCATCCTGGGCAAACTTCCTCTGAACATGGAGGCACCTGCTGTTGTCAAAACAAACTACACATTTGTACATTTGACTATCAAGAGTCCAAATATAATAGCAATACAATGATATACAGATCTATTTAATCTACATGCCTAGTGAAAGCAAGAGAAGTCAGTTCATCTTTGCACTGCCGTTAGCTTAGGGCAGCGTGTTAGATTGTCCATTTTCAGTATTAGCTTTCCAAGCATACCTAGCATTTAGCATAGATGCTTGTCTTTCAAGAAGGTTGACAAACGACAGAAATACAATGAAAATATTACAGAAAATGAATGCAAAATGTGTTTAGCTGGATGCCAGATTGCACAAATTCATAGTTGCACAGCTACTGGCTGTTTGGTTATACTGTGTTAAAGCTACATGCTAACACTAGCACAGGCTACAAAATTAAACTTAAGAGAGGACTTAATGAAGAATAATACAGTTCTCAAGGTCTGTAGCCCTTTGTTGTTGTGCTAGTAGCAATTGGTGGTTGCAGCTAGTTGGAAGTAGCCTTTGTAGCCATTAAGCTACAAACAAGATGCTAATTGTCCAGATAAAGACACTCTCGTTTTCATCAAAAGTCTGCAGTTTCACCTCCGTCTAGAGGCTCGTAGGGTGGATTTTGTCGCCTTACTCGTGCTTTACGGTTTTCAGACACCTGCTTCCACTTTAGCGTGCGAAGTTTTTGCTGTCGCCGTTTTTCACGGTACCAAAGATGTTCACAGTACTCGTCAGCCGTTAGCCCGCTAACTCCCATTAGATGTAGTTCCTTTAAGCTTCGCGGTGAGGCTGCGTAATTTCCGGCTTGGGTGTTCTGCGCTCTCGACATGTTGTTCTGGGGGATGACGTGTAGCTCGTAGCGGGCTAGCGTGCGGGAGAACGAGTGTTCGTAGGCTACGCAGAGGTACAGGCCAGCGTTAGCAGACGTTAGCTGCTGGATGAGAAGCCCACGTTGCATGTGGATGAGATTTTCTTCACCTGGAAACAACTGAGATACAGAAAGGGGTTTGTGTTAGTGTAGAAGTGAGTTAAGTGCGTATCCACTTATCAGTTTACAGATGTTTACGATGAAATCTTCTCTAATAACAGGATGTGGACTGACCTCTTTGCTGTTCTGGTTGTTGTTTGGCTGAGTTATCCACTTGATTTTGGCTTGTGGTGAACGTGGGACACATTCCAGGAAAGTTGAGTTCGTCTCCACGCCGTATACCGTCTTCAGTTCAGGCTGCTCTGAACCTGCAGAGAGGAATGGACACTTTTAAAGGCAGGGTAGGCAATTTCGGAGAGGCTAGAAATAGTGAGCTAGCTTTGAAAGCCTCCTTTCAGAGCATCTCCAAAGCCACGCCTCCTTCAAAACTCATGAACGCACACAGCAAAGTCTGCAAAGTGTCACAAGACGAGAGACGCTAAACTATCTCATGTCTCAAAGCACATTAGAGTACAATAATAATGAAAGTAAACAAATTACAGACAAAGTTGTACCACCTGACTGCTGCAGATTCATTTCAGCATTGATAGTGTTGACATAAACATAAATCCAAGTCTGAGGATGTGAACAGCTCCAGCTAGAACGTCACGGGTTGCCATCTCGTAATTACGGTTATGGCATGACTTGAACGCAGCATGAGCTCGTTGTTTTGGTTCAGGAGGAACTGTAAAAGTTTGTTTTTACAGTTTGTAAAAACACAAGTTTGTTGAAAAAAAACAAAAGTTTGTTTTTTACAGTTTTACTGCTCTTTGTTTGTGGTGCTCAGTGACTGACGTCTGTCTACAACCCGCATTGCCTTACAGAAAGCACTGATGACTTGTGATGTCTGCGTGAGCAATGATTGGATGATTGGATGGACGAAAATATTTTGGTCCTGAGACTTCCACAGAATATGTTTTAATTTTTAGACCACTTCTATTATTGTTTGCTATCAGGATGTGAAGAGAGTTTCAACCAACATAACAAAAAGTGTTTATGAAAAATTTGTAAGGCCTGATATACTTCCAGCAAAATTAAAGAGTAAACTGGGGTGACATAATTTCAAACAAAATCAGGCCAAACGAAAGTTTGTTTGGCCAAAGCAAACTTTCCCAAAAGTTTTGCCTTTTTTGACGTGGAGATGTAAACATTCCCTGTAATTTTTGTTGCATTTATTTTGTTATTGAGAGGAAAGCGTGCAGCATATTTACATATTCATCTAAACACCGCTCAAATGAAACAAATATTCACTGTGAGTATATCAGGGTATTTAGCTATATAAAAGATTTTTTTTTTAATTACTTTAAAACATGTTTTAATAATTTGTCACAGTAACAGCAAAAACTTGCATTAAGAAAGTAAACAGAATCAGTTTGTATTTCATATTGAACTGGTGCACACATCTTAGCATGTGTTAGTATCCATTATGCACACTAGAGGGAGTAGTGTGCATTCTTTTTTCCAGGACTGGGCAATATCATATACAACCTGATGGTGAAGAGTCGTGAACATAGTGTGATTTATTACCGTCTCTCATGTCCTGACACTGGCTCCAGGGGTCTCCATACCTCACATCCTGTCTCCGGGCGCGCCTGCGGACCACAAGAGGATATTAGCCGCCTTAGGACCAACCCTCAGATGCATTATTTCAAAGGTTTGCTGGTGGTTTTCAATATTATTATTTAGGTGAATAATAAATAAGCTTTCACTTTATTTCAATAGTCCACTTTAGACATTAAACTAACTGTAAATAACTTTGTAACTACATGTCAACTAGTAGAATAAGTTGTACCTTTTGTTGCTGGGGAAGTAGTTAGTACAGGAGGAGCCGTCCCAAGCGCAGTATGGGTCTCGAGCTAAACAGCAGTCTACACACGCTTTACCATAGAGATCACATCTCTGCACCGGAAGCTGGACGATACCCTCATCACTGCTTACAAACAGCACTTGCTAGAGAAGAAATCAAATAAAAAATGAGGATATGCGGCGGGTTTGAAAGCAGAATCATGAAGCTCATAATGTTGTTAAAGCTAAGTCCTTATAGCATTATTTAGTGACCACCCACCAAACACGTCCACTTACCCTCTTGGTGGAGAGCTCCATGCTTAGTATTGGCGTTGGAGTCTACAGAACGAAAAAAGAGAGGAAAAAAAATGTCAACACACAAAATGAATCAACTCCCGAACAAAGTGGGGGACGACACGCATTGTTGGCGCTGAATAAGAGCAGCTCATCATAACAGGCACTTGTGAATGTTTTAAAGCTTTCTGCTCCATTGGTTCGTTTCTCTTTCATATACAGCAGCAAATGAGCCTTGACTCTTAAAACGACTCTGGCTCTCCAAATGGCTGGTGGGATGCTGGTGGGCAATGTCTGCTATCATATGTCTCCTGACAGGTTTGACTGATACTTGACATACTAGCTATTCATAATGTACATACCAATTCTTTGTGTTTTGGTCAAACACAAATGAGATTTGAGGGATGCAGTGGTATTCAGTGAATAATTAAAATTGTAAATTCCTCACACAAATTTATTGTCTGACTATAGAAGACTTAACATATAGCACATGAGTGGCATGGACTACATATATTTTTAAGAAATGATAACTCTAAGCTAAATGCTATTATAAATACATCATTATTCTACAGAAATTCTCCAGGAATCTCATATTTAACCAGTTGACTTTTGATTGCTTACATTCCCTCCATCCACAGAGCAAAACTGACACATTCCTCATTGTCTTAAGTTATAGATAAATCAGTATTCAGTATCAGAATATCAGTTTCAATACAAATCAATATTTCTGAGTTAACGTTGCCTCTCCTGTCCCTGGGATTGGTCACTTAAGTAGACAGCCATGGGAAATCTTAGAGCAATCTGTTTTTCTTCTTTAGGAGTTATTTTTGTTTGGGAAGTGCTTGACATGAAAACAACAACCAATAAGAGCCCAGGGTCAGGGGTCATGAGGGAGTCCAGCAGATGGCATGACAAACCAGCAGAGGAGAGAGAGAGAGTTAGATCTTATTCAATTACCTTGAAGACATTCAACTCCTCTAGAATGATTTCTTCAGTTTCCCAGTTCTCTTTAGGTACAGAGACCACCTTTATTACTTTGCCATCATCTGGAGATACAGAAGATTAACTGTGTGAGATTTCACTAGATAGATAGACAGATGATGGATGGATAAATAGATATTCACATTAACCTTAACCTTAACCTTTAAATGTTTCCCATAATGCACCCTTCCTTAGTTACCATGGTAAGTGAGCACTGGCTTTTGGCGTGTGTATTTATCCAGCCCCCTGAGGGCTGGCAGCTGTTGCACTGTTCTAGTCCTGCACAGTGTAAAATTGCAAGTCTGCTCTCTGTACACACAGGTTAAGCAAATTTGTCCTGAACAGAGTATCTATTTGTCCTACATGATTCACTTAGATGTGGCAGAGTTCAATCACACACCCATCAGTCCAGGAGGACAAATGTTAGACAGGAAAAGAAACACTGGCGCCTCGGAATGTCAGGATTATCCCAGGCAACAAGACCACTGACCGGCATGGGAACATCTTTGATAGCGTTTACCGGATCTGGTAGCCTATCTAGGAGATTTACACATTTGTAGCGCAATTTAGGTCTAACACTGTGTCTACAACTGACGCGAATGGCGCGATGCGACAATAGACATTAGAACCAATTATAAGAAGTGATGTTGGAACACCAGGGCTAGTTGTCACACTTTTTACTAGTATAAAAGATTCAGCTCTTTGAACATGTTAACCACTTTCCAACATACCTGTGCCAAGGTGTAAGACATCATATTGGCCATCCTCTGCATCAACCCTATCAACCACAAGCTTCTTTAGCTTGTAGGGTGCGTTGATCCTAGTGAAGACGGGATGCCTGTGGATGGGCACCACCGGCTCCCACATCAGCTGATGGGCCCTCATGAAGCTCACAACATCGTCTGGGAAATCCCGGGTGGACTTGTGCAATGGGTCGTAGGTCTCGCTCGGACACTGAAGGGACATAGGACACATAGTTAAGCTCATATTCTGGAACCCTGTGGAGAATTTGGTATAACAGTCACAGACTAAGGTAAAAATAGTCATAAACATTTGTGCAGATGTGGATTTTGGCCACTGTTTGAGATCATAGTGCAGCAAGCATCATAATTCTTATTTTTCCATATTGAGAAATGCAGTTTTAAAGGAATCTTCTGTTGTCAGTCAGTTTACCCACTGAAACGAGTCCATCTAAAACCCCAAAGCGGTGTATGGTATACAGTAAGTGTTAACATGAAACTAGTATGATAAACTTGCTTACTAACCTTGCCTGTGCAAAGTTAAATCTTATATCACAACCTCTGTCATGACCTTGTAAAGCTGGCAAACATGGCATGGAAAGTGGGAGAACTGGTGGACCAGCTACACCAGCTCAATTTTGCTCTAGAACAGCATGACTATTCTGGTCATCCAGCTAGACCAGCACTATACCAGCTCTAACCAGCATAAACCAGCCTGAACCAACATGAATTCATGCTACAGTAGATTTTTCAGCAGGGATGAACATGGCATCTGAATGAAATAGAAACATTTCCCTACTACATGTAAAATGAGTCTAAAGTAGGTTCCTTTAGTGTCAACATGATCTTAACTGCACCTTCCAGTCATTAAACCCCATAATTTGAAAGGGTTAATCTGTCTACTCAAGAGTTCAGGTCAACTCTGTGGTTGTGACTTTGACAATTAATGGAGCAGAATTCACAGCCCTAATAATTGACTTCTGGAGACCTCACCACTAAAAGTCCACACTCCAGCCACTTCACAAACTGCCCAGACACGTGACCCCTAGAGTGCTTGACGACACTTTTACGGTCCCCTTGAGCCAGTGCAGTTAGTGCGAGGAGTGACTGGCCGCATGGTTTCCAAGCTGCCCCAACACTTCTGCAATCCAGAACTAATCATAGATCTCAAATATTGCGTGCACTTATGATAGCATCATCAAGGTAACAGTTAGACTCTACCCAAAGTCGTTCAAGTTGTCAACAAAAAGCAAAAAGAAGCATCCCTCCAAATGAAATATCATCTTCTCTACCCTGCCAAACATAATTCCTCCCAGTTGAGAACTCACCGTCCCTGGTCGTGGATAAGGGATTCTCCCCTTGTACTCCATCCAGCGATAATCGGGCCCCTCCTTATGCGCAAAAGGCCCGTTGAAGGCGGCTCGGATGGATGCCATGGAATAGACACAAACGGCTGAACCTCTGAAGACGGAGCTTTTGAAAAGGAAACATGTATTAGTCAGATGCCAGGTTAGAATAACAGAGTTCTTCAAGTTTGGTGACCTTTCACCCTCCCCTTATGGCCTCAAGCTATCCATTCCTCGGGTGGGAGCACCGAGACGGATTGTTCTAGATGGATCAGGCGGGACGGAGACCATCCTGTGACCAGACTGTTGATTTTAGGGGCGTTTTGATACTGATGTCAGTTCACAAGATAAACTGAGATAATCAGATTTAGGTTGTTGGAACGAACAAGGGAGGTCTGAGAACCTGAAGGGGTTTGTTAAATGAGAATGAGTGTGACGGATTGGCTGATTTGGATGGAGCCAATGCAGAAATTGAGGTAAACAAATATAACATTGACAGGAATGTCGTTCTAAAAAGTTAAGAGGATTATGGGGTGGTGACCCAATGAATGACAGATTTTCCAAGTAATGAACCTACCTGGAAGTGGAGAAGACACCATAGATTACTGGATTCTGTGGATCTTTGGTCTCCAAAAGAAATATGTCCTCTAAAAATATAAAAATGGGCAGAAAGTATAACTAGGGTGAATTTTTAAGTTCATGTTGACTATAACAGATGGGTGATTCGAGTGTGTAAATATACCCAGCTCGTCAAAGTGTGTGTCCATGCCTCCAGGTCCTGATACTGAGCACACCAGCCTGGCCTTCAGGAAGGTGCTCCAGCGATTAATCAAGCTTCGTTTTCCTCCTATGTCATTCTTATGAACACCAAGAGCTTGATTTTAATACACTACACAACTTTTAAAACACTAGGCATCATACACTTGATGACATCATAAATTGGTACAGAGGAAAAACTGGGCGTAATACACTAAATGACTAAGGATCACACACTACCAGGAATTTAAGCCTTTCCGAACACACCAAACTCACACAGAAACATCATGTGCCTCATTATAGGAGATGCATGACAAATGAAACACAATATGTGTTCTAAAATCGACTCAAAATATCAAACATGTTGGATGGAATCATAGTCTGAAGCTAAAAACATTGGGTTTCTGTCTGTGCCCAACATACACTACACGATTTTCTTTGAAAAATCACCAAAATCAGACTTTTGGCAACTTGCCAAACTATCCTAAAATTGGTGCAAAAATCATGTAGTGTATTCAAGCCTTAAGCAATGACATTATCTCAAAAGAAAATATCTAATACATTACATTTTCATACATTACAAACAAATACAGCGTAAAATATCTGAAATATTTAAAGCACTTCAAGAATGCTCTGATAAGATGAACTGAAAACCTAGTTTGCTAGATTTGTTGCTAGATTGGTGTTTAATTACTCTCAAACAAACACCTCATTCTTCCATTATTAGATACATCACTGTGCAACAGATGATACAGAGGCCTACACGTCCATTCATTAATGCCTACAAAAGACTCATTGATTCTGCATACCAAACAAAGGTCTTTGGATCTATTTCATGTTTTTATTGGCTCATTACGGTGCTGGACTTGGCACTCACCTTGCAGACACGGGCCACCCGACTGTAGACACGCTTGTCGAGCTGGTTAGACTCTACGGAGGTCTCTTTAAAGAAGAAGTAGACTTTTTCATCATCCAAGCTGTGAGTGTCAGGGATGGAATATGATCCCACAAACTCTGGCTCTGTGAAAAGAATTTGGCATCAGTGTGAGGGTGGAGGAAGTCACACAAGTTAATTAGGCAGCACCAGCTCCCCAAAACAGTGAATAGCAAACTTTTCAGAACATTCAGAACATAAACCTCCTTCTTATTCACTGCCAAACATTTATTAATACTGCCAAACCAGTATTATTTCTTGTATTTCAGAAGAAATCACTACACATCCTTAAAACCTGACACTTTTTTGAGATACTAAGACTTGATATATATATTACAGTATAAGCAGTGTTGGGGTAACTTGAGTTACGTAATCAGATTACTTTTTTCAAGTAACTAGTAAAGTATCGCATTATCGCATTACATTACTTTTTTTAAATAAAAAATGCACGCTACTTTGTTTTCCCACTTATTGACTGATAGCTCTCCTGTTCCCATTTTGGGAGGTTTAGTATTCCTCAAAATGAATAAAAACAGTGAAATGCAAGCTCAGAATATTACGCAAACCTGCAAAACATGTTAAATAACACAAATATACTTTATGTATTTAATCTCACTTTATTAACTAATGTCTTTGGACCTTTGATGATCCAATTCAACTATACAAGCAAAAATGACTTTAGATGAACATCACATTGATGTTTAATTTTTCTTTTTAATGCTGAAGAAAGAGTGTTAAACTTTCTCCTCCTGTGTCCTCTTCTTCTGTGATCCAGAATGGCAGCACCGCTGGAAGGTTTGAGCAGCGCCCTCTACTGTACAGGTGTGAATTTGCATTTCCTTCAGCCTGAGGATTATTCATTTAACTTTTGGCATAAAATGACCTTTACAGTTGCCAAAAATAGTTTTTGTTATTAAAAAACAAACAAGCAGACCAGCCCAGGTGAGAAAAAGTAACGCAAAAGTAACATAACGCATTACTTTACAAAAAAGTTACTTTTTTAAGGGAGTAATGCAATACTGTAATGCATTACTTTTAAAAGTTTCCCCAACACTGAAAATAAGAGTTATTTGCAAACAACACTGATCAGTCACATGACATACCACAGGCGATTGGCTTAAAAAAAAACTCTTCTTTTGTTATCTGTTTATCTTTTAGATAATCAAAATAGCATTTTCAGTTATCCTTTTGTAGGAGTGGTATCTAAGCTAGCAGTCTATTTGAATGCTACTCAGACTAATATTAGCTGAATGCTAAGCTAAGACGCTAATTAATAACAGTATGCTAAAGCTAATCAGTTAAATATACACTAATCTAACAGTCTAATTTGCTGGCAGTATCCAAAAAGTTAGTTAACTGTTAGCTAACTAAAGAAATTAGTAATTCATATGTGTAGTACATATGTTTTTTGTAGATTTTGTATGAAAAAATAAACATGGCAGCATCCAGGTTAGGTACTTCTGGGCTGCATTTGGCAGCTGAGGAATTGCCATTGAGATTAATGGAAATCCAAAACAATGCTGTCTCCAGGTACATTAGACCCTTATGCATGCTTGTTAGCTTTCACAAAATATTGTTTATAATTGTGATATGAACTACATTTTTATTGTGTTCAGTTGTTGTTTATTTGTCAATGAAATATAAACTAGATCACTTTCTCTACCATCCCAGTTTGGGAACCAAGTTCATGCAGTTTGCATACACAAAATTTCACTTCTCACCATTTAGCCAGTGGTCCTGGTAAGCTTCAGTGCGGATATAGTGTTGATTGCTGCTATGCACAGATGTGCGAAAAATGGCGGCATTCGTTCCCATGAAGTCTACGGACGTCCCAGCGTACAGGTCCCCATCTAAGGTGAGTATATACACAAAATCACATTAGACTTAGAATGACAAATGGTTTTCTATGGTACATAGCTCATTTTTAATGATTCTACCCTCTGACTCCAGATTCTTAGTCAAAATACTCTGTTTTACAGCAGCTTGTGTGAAAAGGAAATTTCGATTATTCCAGAGGCATCATTAAATGGTCAAAAAGGTCTCCAGTTGCAGTAATAGCCTTTAATTAGGTAGCATATGGTTTATGCATTATGACCATCTGGGGTGTACATGCTTTAGAAAAAAAAATCTAAATATTTTAGAAATTTTTGCAGCTGGGTTTCTTTTCCTGACCACACTGTAACAGCAACTGGGCAATTTTTTTTTACTTTTTTTTTTTTTTTTTAAGTTGAATTACTGCCTATTACCGTAAGTGTCCATTGGAGACAAATATGGGTGACAAATCTGTTTACTGGGGGAACTTCCAAATTGCCCCGTGCAAACTAACATCTGGTCCGGAGCTATACAGATTAATTCATCAGTGACTCACATGGAGAGTACGTCTAACAAATGCAGAGTTTTGTGCATTTTTCCTTTTACCGCCTGCAAAGTTGTTTTTGAGGACAATGTGTTTAGGGTCAGGAAACTCACCTGTCAGATGGGCGGTAAATGTCTCATGCGGACTGAAGGGACATTTTCCTCTCCCGGATTCTCCAACATGGCTGAGAAGCCGGAAAGTTGGTTTCTAGGACACAGAGACAAGACTGTCACTTTGTTTGCACCATTACCCTCAGTATTAGTTCAGCTATGATGGTCAATAATCCTCTGTTGGGTCCAATTCACCCTGTCAGTGCTCATATGTACAAGATAACAAGCTTAAAATGAGTTTACTGCATTTCACACTGGTTAAAGGCCTAAAAAGATTGACTGCTCACCTCAAGATTGTGTCCCAGGTCAATGTAGGTGCATTGTGGGTGGAACGCGCCGGTTCCACATACATAGACATGAGTTTTATTGAAGGGCTGTAGGAGTCTCACGTAATTGGCACAGTCCATCTGAGAGATACATGTGGTATGTGATTAAAAGCCTGATTTTAAAGAGTATTTGTAAGGATAGGTGGATGTGAAGCAGTTTAAATCACACAGTAATGCACCTACTGATTTTTTGCCTGTTATTGCAGGGGGGAATTATGTTAAAACTTCAGACTTGCCCTCCCTTAAGACTTTTCAACTTGAAATATTCCCCCCATAGAGCTATAAATATGATTTTTTTCAGCTTTTATTCTTATCTCGGTCTGTGAGATCACTTTATTAAAAAGGCATCTATGGGTACTTAAAAGCTTTTTTCTCCATTTGTGCCCTTTTAAAGTTGTAGCGTCTTACCGATAGATTCTTTCCTGCATATTTGCAGCGTTCGATGTGTTCCTGTCCAGCTGGCCAGTGAATCTATAAATAAAAGAGATAAAAGAGAGTTTCCCCAAGGAATTCTTTAAAGATAAAAGAGAGTTTTTCCAAAGAACAGAAAATAATGCATAACGAAACAACACATTATAGTTGTAAGTTAGGGTTGTTTGTAAAGCAGAGAAATGCTTAAACACTCAACAATATATTAATATACTGTATATAAATGTACTATAAACAGTTTAATAATACTATAAGTTTGAATAATGGTTTAATATTTAAAGGAAAAATATATATTATTAAATCCGGGGCCCAGTAATAGTTATTACTAAAATGTCATACACCCATTTTTTTATTGATTACTTTAAAAAACAAAACAATTGTGCATCACATTAATGTTCTTGTAAAAAATGTGAGCAACAAGTATTGAGTTGATTAACTCTCCTTGGCGCAATACCATCATCACTCAACAATCTACATGCCTCTCAAACTGTAATCATTTCCATGTGGAAATAATGTTCAGGTATTGACCTAATCATTAGCCGGCAATCAGCACACTGTACATAATGATATAATTGGAAGATCGAGAACCTGCCGTGCTTTAGTTCTTATGAAGATCACGTATGAATGACTGTGCCATGACCTTACATTTAACCTCACAATTTCTTACAGGCATCTTTTGGTATTTCACTATTATAAAAGACAGAATCAATTAATATTGAACCAAATGTAATATGTATTTAGCTGTGATGATGTGTAGTGGAGAATTTAGGCCTGAAGTATGTAAATGCAGATACGAATCCTTGTCAACACATTGCAAGCACTTTACTTAGCGTACAAACCCCCTACTCAAGGGGACGATAGAAATACCTTCAAATATCTGTTATATTAAACTGGACATGCTAGTTGACCTGAAAACTGTAGAAAAGACGCTACGCTAATGCATATAGCCTGCATCAGTGTTGACATTTCAATGCATATTTCGGTTGACGAAATCGGTTGGCGTACATACAGTAGCGTTAAACTTGTGTTGATTACCTCAGAAAATAATTTCAAACTTGTCCCTCCGTTTGTAAAAACTAACAAAAAGTGTGTTTACAATAGTTAACTATAATAGTTGAGTTCAAAGATTGGATATACATATAAATAGAAAGGCCTGCTCACACCAAGGACTATAATGATAATGATAACAATGAAGATAGTTAAAAATCAATCTAAATATAAACGAATAGCAGAGTCCACACCACAACTATGACAACTAAATGATTTTTTTTCGGCTGATGAACGATAAAAACATTGACAGCCAATCAGAATCCATCCTGTTTTAAAGATCAAAACTGCAGCGCGCGCTTGTAATAAACATACTGATATAGTCCGATGGTGTGGTTGCTAATATAGTTTATGTATAAAGAACATTTATTCGTGGTTATGTGAACGTTAGAGGAATATTCCATTTTATCATTTTGAAAATGTCATGAGAACGTTATGTTCTCTCAACGTTCAAAACACGGTTAACAACGTTTTCTTCTCAACATTACGAGATATAATATAATGTTATAAGAACGTTTCATTATTTTAAGAACATTTACAAAACCTTTAAAAAACACAAAGGGAACATTCCATATTAGCTGGGAATATCCTAATGAAACAAACATACAGTAATAACAGTTAAGCATTATAGCCTTGATTTGCAGTGTTGCAAGCAAGTTTTAAAATTTTTGTAAAAAATTATTGTTGGTTTAACTTAAAAAAGTTAGTAACCTGGTTGCCTTAAAATTTTGAGTTAATTGAAATAAATAAATACAATGTTAATACAACAAAGGAGATTGGTTTAGTCAACAAAACTCAAAATATTATGTTATTTGAACCCCATGAATTATCTAAGTTGACCTGACAAAAGAAAAAAATGTTTTTTTTACAATGTATTTGTATATTTATTCACAAAACACATTGTTTCAAAGAAGCTTTACAGAAAATGTTGACGTTAATGCTTAGAATATCATACTATCTTTACGCCTTATAGTCACATTTAGAGCTGTGCGATAATATACTTTACATTTTGTGATGATATAAACAATCAAGCAGTTGTAATTTGCTATATAGTATATATTGCTTTATGTAAATATATTGTATATCCAACTTTGTATATAGAGCTGTGCGATAAAACAATTTACATTTTGTGAGTTAACCACTTTGTAAACATTTTGTATAGTTTACAATAGTAAATATACTAAAGTAGATGCATTTTCATACACTTTCTGTGCATGAGGTGGAGCAGTTTTTAGACAGAATCCTGTAACTTCATAAGATTCATGTGAACAGTAATGCATTGTAATCACGCTCTGTTTTCACTTTCGTGACCCTTATCCTCTCGGCCTATAAATGACTTCATGCGCTGTCAGATTGAGGTATTTGCGTGCGCTGACCTTGTGTGTTGGTTGTGTGAGGCTGTCAGAGTTCAGCATGTAGATGTGGTCTCGGCCTCCGACCAGCAACCATCCGCGGTCCTCATCCAGCAGTAAGGCCTGGTACGCTCCCGCCTCGCCACCGTCCCAGAACACCGCAGAGCCGTTCCTCGACCTCAGTTCTGACAGACAACAACAAAAAAAGTTTGTTTAGTTGTTCTGAACTCCCAAATGTTCTGGTACCACATGACTTTAACTAGAATATCGAATATCGAAAGCTACACTCTTAAATATAATGATCTTAAAAGGGGTTTTTCACAGCGATGCCATAGAAGAACCATTTTTGGTTCCCCAAAGAACCTTTCAGTGAACAGTTCTTAAAAGAACCATTTTTTCCTTAATGTGAAGAACTTTCAAAATCTAAGAACCTTTTTCCACTTTAAAGAACCTTTTGTGGAATGGAAAGATTCCATGTTAAAGTTTTTCATGAAACCATCAATGCCAATAAAGAACCTTTATTTTGTATATCAGTGTATGGCTTGTTTTAGAAGGATTGTGTTGCAGTTTGAAACTTGTTAGATTGACGTCACTGTGAAGTGGTTCTGATCTTTGATAGATATGTCAAATAAATATGCCAATCATATGCAGAAATGGTTTTGGCATGCTCACATTTCAGGTTACAAGTATCAATATTCCCCTACAGTGACATTCACACATAATTATACATGATGCATTCTCATACAGACACATTCAGACACGTCCACATCTCTGCAAACACCCCCTCTTGCTGGTGCTTAAGCAGGGAAAAACAACCCTTCCAATTAAAGCCAATTAACCCTGAACACGTTCCTTGACAGCTGCACTCCTGCTACCCACAATTCCAGTGGGACGAGGGGCCTACACATGTGGCATAAGTGTGCATAATTACACGTCGACAAGCAGCTTCAGTTAGCAGAACGTCCAGCTTTTGGAGGTGCCGGGCATTAGAGGAGGATTGTGGTAATAAACTTTGACAGGTGTTTTCTTAGCCGCACACCCTGCTGATGAAAGGGAGTTGAGATGTTGCACAGGAAATAGCTCAAGGTCTAGAGACTGCATTCTTTACTTGGTCCAGTCACACCAAGGTGAAGGTTAAATGGTGCATCTGGATGTTGCTTTCCTGTTTTTTCTTTTCTTTTCTGAGATAAACAGGCCCTATTATGCCCTTTCACAAAGTCTTGGTTTTGTTTTTAGGCTATACTAGAATAGGTTTTCATGCTTAAATGTTCAAAAACACAATATTTTTCACATATTTGACATTGTTGCGGCACCTCTCTTCCCAGTCTGTCAGTAACGCTCTGGGTTAAGTTGGACGTAGAGACCATTGGTAGCAATGGTTCTACGATACCTATGATGCATTTGGGAAACTCAGCTCTGTTTAGTTGCTGTCTATATAAAGCCCCTCCTTCTGAAAAGCACAATGTGCTCTGATTGGTTGGCTGAACCAGTATGTCGTGATTAGTCAAGCGCTTCAGGCGTGTTTTGGAAATGCCAAGCCTTACCATAACCGCGAGTTTCAGCACACTGCTGACTAACTCAACCAGGCCTCGCGCCTATTTTTGCGTATGAGTTGGGCGGGAATTATTTAAATGAGGAATATTGTGACATGTTTGTTCCCGGAAGAAAACTCAAGACTTCAATCGAGGCGTTTCAAGGAGTTCAGAAACAGTGTGCACTGATATAGAGAAAACCACTCGTAACCACTCTTTTAATGCCAAGACAATTCCAAATGAATGCAATATTACTATATTGTTTTAACTTAAACATTAATATATTAACAAATGATTTTTTATTTTAAAGAAAACAATTAAGAAATGGGAATCTCTAGGCCAAAAATCAAAAGAAACATTTGTTATAAAAATAAAACATGACTATTATTTTAGTCATCTTGTTGTATTAAATTAGCATTGCCTAATACCATATAACTCACACTATAATTTTTATTCTAAAAAATCAAACATGTTCTGTTGTTATTATAGTTATGTTTATAAAAACAATATACTTCATATGAAATGTCCTCGTTTAGACAAATTGTGTGTGTGTGTGTGTGTGTGTGTGTGTGTGTGTGTGTGTGTGTGTGCTAACGGACATGAAGAGGCCATGATAAAGTTCCACCTGTGTGAGGAAATTCCACTGCTTGCTAATGAGGTTGTAACATTTATAAAAAATAAAGCCTATTTCTGTGAGAAAAGTTGCCATGCTGCCTTTAAAAAAGAAACATATCCAGTAACATGATCCATTAAAATACATAAAGTTAATTACTGAATCGCCCACACATGTAATGCAAATGAATGCAATTAGTATCTGTGATTAATGCAAGCCAAATGTCTTTCTGGATTATATTTCACATCTCTTCCTGCTTCAGGTTTCTTTTTTAGTTTTCATACTTCATTAAAGCAGCACATTGCATGGCTCACCATTAAAGGAATTCTTAGATGACTCAAGGTGATTTCTCACTGACAAGTAAAATAAATCTCATAATTGTGGCATGTTGATGCTATTCATCATGAAACCCATTTAACACGAAGGCCAACACACAAGTCACAGCACCTGCAGGAATCCTTTCCACTGCGGCTTCCAGCGCTCGGTTAGAGTGTTTCCGGAAGGAATCTGCTCTTTGGGGAATTTGGCTCATTTCATATGGAGAGTTCACATTTAGGGGACTCTTACTGGTCTCTTGATTTCATTTTTTCACTCTCAATACAAAAAATCAAAAAGGGTTTTCAAACTTGACTCCTTTTAAAAGAACCAAACTAAGACCAATTTAAGTGAATCAAAAAGTGAACAACAAGTGAAAAACAAACCAGTTCTCGTTGCATTCACACTGTTCCTGGCCTTAAAAGTAGAGTCAGATCTCATTTCGATCTGGTTCAGTGTTGAACAAACCAGCTTTCTCCGCTTTCTTGTTTTTTTATTTCTTTTTGAAACTTGGAACATTACAATATTATACTGTACTAACTATAAAAAGATATATTTCTTTCTTTGGAAATAATTATTTTGTTATTGTCACGGTTTTGGTCCACAAAGATGATGTAGAAAGGCGAATGCGATCCAAAGCAATATAACTTTAATAAACTTAAAGAAAATCGAACACTCCATATATATGTATTTATTTATTCTCCTTTATCAGAAATATGTGGGAATTGTTCCTGATCCAGCGCATGACACACGAGCAACACATGCTAGACTCTCAATAGCCATGATCTCATACAAAGGCTGTTTCTTTTGTCGACAATAAAATAAAGATGTCTAGTAAGATTGCGTAATGCAAACTGTGAACGCTCTAAATGAACTTTAGCCTTTAGCAAGCATTTTAGCCGATTACAATGTTTTTTCTCAAAAGATTTTGTTAGCAAGCAGCAGAAAGCCTCCATCATCCGACACACATACAGTAAACCCAAGAGTTGTTTACTCAGCTGAGCATAATAGCACCAAAAAAACCCACACAATATATTGACCACGTTCTGTTATTGTTGTATGTTACGTTACTATCATGCGCCGTGCATGTTTGTGATGACGTAAGATGAATGCTAATGCACTAGGGTTCAATGTAATATTTGAAACTGAATATGAATATTTACGCATTTGGTCAGTAGGAGGAGAGTAGACGGTCTTTTGTGGCTGTTTGAACGCATTCGACCAGACTTGTGATCTGATCGACCAAAACACTTAACACCAACAAGCCGTGAGTAGTTTACATAGTTTTCTAATACGCCCCTCATACAGTTAAATCCAAAACGCTAGAAGCTCATCTGTTCCTCTCCTGTGAGGTTTTGTTTGCTACAGGGTCTGAGTTCATTTAGAGCGTTCACAGTTTGCATTACGCAATCTTACTAGACATCTTTATTTTATTGTCGACCAAAGAAACAGCCTTTGTATGAGATCATGGCTATTGAGAGTCTAGTATGTGTTGCTCGTGTGTCATGCGCTGGATCAGGAACAATTCCCACATATTTCTGATAAATGAGAAATGAAATCCCCCTTTCCCACCCACTTTCCGAACACACAACTTCTCATTACTACAGCCTTAAAAACAAGCATGGCCACAAAAGACTCCATTCCTTATATCTCTTTCAAAGACACATCTGGTTGAGACTCCACCCCGTCCACTGGGTCCAGTTATCAGCTGGACGGACAGACTTTTCCAGGCTGTTAAGATACTGTGCCAGTGTACAGGTTCACATCAAGTCTAATGAATGCATGAAAGAGTTTTGCAGGTCTAGCCAGAATCTGTTAGGAAATGGTTCACTGTAATGTGTCCCATTTATTAAACACCCAAGCGCTGACCCAAGTCAATGACGCTTGCTCATAATATGATGGTTTGGAACAGTTAGTAAATCATATCTGAACATGTGACCGAAAACAATGACGTTGTGCTAGCAACTAAACTAGCATGCTAATTGACTGATCTGTGATTGATGAAATGATTAGAGATAAAAGACGTTCAGGCTTGAGATCTTCAACACAGAGCGGCTCTGATCAAGACTGACATGCACATCTGGTCGACATGATACAGCTGGAATCATGAGATCTTCTGAACGATCCATTCATACTGAAAGTCATTTTGTACTCGCAATAATACAATGTATTTACTTAATGTTGAGTGTTTAATGAGTTGTTTATTTTCAAGATATTTAGCCACTGATTCCAGGCATTTTACTTCAACCACTCAAGTGGACATCAACTGTTTAAAGTTGTGCATTATATTGTTTGTTTTATCCATTAATGTGTATAGCTTTCTGTCAATCATTTCAGATATTTATTTAATTGTTCAGAACATCATGTCATTGCAACAAACTTTTTAGACAATGTCAGAAAAAAAGGTTTAAAATCTTTTTTAAGAAAATATATATTTTTTCTTCTTCAACAAAAGGCCAGTGAACTTTAAGAGCTTAAAATTCAGAAAAAAGCTGCTTGTTTAAAAGTTTACATATATATATATATTTATATTTATATATAGTATACATATGTTTATATTGTTATATATATTTAGTATATAAGTTTTACTTACTTTTATAAAATATATTTGCCTTTTTTTCCACCCTCACTGTAATCGTTTTTTTTTTTTTTTTTTTTGCTGCTTTAATTTTTTTTATGTACAATAAACTTGGATGTTTAGGTCGTTTCAACTTAAATTACATTAAACTGATGTTAAAAAAAATTAGTTGAATCTTGCATAACATAAAAACGTTGAAAATCGCTTAACTTATGAGCTAAAGCAATGTAAAAACACCTTGTCATTGATCATATATTGTTGTACAGTGCTGTTAATAATATTCAGGACGTTTAGAAAAACCTGTTTTTTGTGCTTTTTGTTACAAATAATAATAAATCTTTAAAAAAGCAACAACATCAGAATTGATAACAGGTTTGCAAATGTAGCCTAAATTAAGCTGTCACTTAGCAGCAGTGTCATTATAGCATTATTCAAAGGATTATAGTATTTATTCATATTTTAAATTAGCATTTTCATATTTAAATTTTATTTATGTTTTAGTAATTTATCATTTTTTTGTACTAAATTTGTCATTTAAATGTTTTTAATGCTTCATCTTTAGTACTCAACTTTTGTTGTTTAACTTTTTCATCTATTTTATTTATTTTATTTGACCCTTATTTCAATTACCAATAAATTACTCAATAATAATTTTAGTCAACAATAACAACACTGCTTGCCAGCGACTAACTAGTTAACTAGGGCAAAATATTGAATTGTAGTTATAGATATATATTACTTGGATCACAGGGTTGACCGCTCAAGGTTAATGAATACAGTCAATACTACAATTGTGTAAAAACTGGACTAATTTTTTTTTTTTATTGTCTTCCTGTCATGCTGTACACTGAAAAAAATGATTCGTTGAATTTACTAAAAATGTTTATGGTAAGTGGTTCCACACAATTGATTTTAGCTACATTTAAACAAATGCATTAAGTTGAACTTAATACATTTTAGTTCAACTTAATGCATTTGTTTAAATGTAGCTAAATTTTTTTAGTAAATTCAACGAATCATTTTTTTCAGTGTACAAAGGGTCTAAATTATGTACTTTTATGGGCGCCAGATTTTTATATTTTATTTTATTTTATTTTTTTACTGAAAATCATGCAGTAACAGGGTTGCACAAAAAATATGGAACATAGCTACATGTTTTTGGTTTTCAAATGAATTACTGAATTTCCAGTCAAGAATGGGAAGACCTCTGAAGTGGGACTGATATTTAATGTGGTTTGCGTTATGTGGAGCTTAAAAAAAAAGTAATGGGCAACCAATTTGTCCACTGTCAGATACTGTTCCGTCTTTCAGTACATCAGCTATCTGACATTGATGCACCTTTTGTTCAGCCTCAGTTAAGTGTTTCAAAGGCCAAGTTGCCGAAACCTTAAAGATTTAAAGGGGTCAAAGGTGATGTCTTGATTACCATTCCTCTTTACGTACTGAAACTTGTGATTAGGCTTGAGAAAATGCAATTAGGCCACCCAGAATTCTATTCCGCTTTGAGCTCTTCGACAAAGAATCTTTACGAATCCAATATCAATAAAAGCGAAATCCTGATAATCAAGTCCAGAGTTGTTTTGCTTCTTGTACGTTGGAATGGGGTGCTGGCGAGTTCACAGTCTCAAGAGATCATAAAACTCAAGCGCTCTGTCTTGTATCCGACGCAAGACAATTGCGAACATTTGCTTGTAATCCATGGGCACATCAAACAGAAAGGATCGCTGGGACTCTGCCAAACACCTGTAACAAACTTTTCAAAGCAGCCACTTCTGAGAAATTAAGAAGTGTGTCTCTAATGGAAGACAGAAACCCAAGAACTTTAAAGGAACGGTTCACCCAAACATATAATCTGTCATTATTTCATTATTGTCATTATTTATATCATAACAACATTTTGCAACAATATGCATTTATTATGTTAAAAACACATTTTCAAAACATTAATAAAACATTTTTACAATGTGGTTATATCGGAGTGTACTTTTTTTTTAACTTGACAGTTCAAGCCACTTTGATTTATCATATGAAATAACCTGTGAGTAAATAATGACAGAATTGTCATTTTTAAGTGAACTGTCCCTTTAAGAAAGACCGGCTTAGCGGTGATTGCTTGCGTGAATGCTTTTAATCAGACTATTCAATTTCTCCATGGGTATGAGCGTTTGAAACAGAGCTCTCATTATAGTAGATGGCTGATTAGCCGGAGGAGGGACTCTATTGACAGATTCTGTCACTCCTCAAGCAGCAGGGAGTCCGTTTCCCTCGTTATCTCGGATTTCATCAAGTGCTGCTGGCTTTTGATTGGGTGTAAAGCTTGAGTGATGGGAAAATCACAGGAATGCCAAGGGTCAGAAGCTCATTGGAAAGGCAAAAGTCTCAGCTGTAAGGGGAAGATCAAGAGAACATCTCCATGCCATTGCATCTGCGTCCGACCACTTGAATAAGCAAACTGTTCAAAATCACAATCAAAACCAACATGGACCAGAACATGTAGATCTTTTCCATCTGCTAAAGCAAGGGATGCGTGTCTATGCAAAACAACATCAATCTGTCGGAGAATCACGCAAGCTAACTTCTGTTGGCCTACTGTACGGTTATCCGTGCCAAATCTTTCAGGTAGTCCCCTGAAGTGAGAGTGACGTATTAAAAGCTAATAAACTTTGCTCAGTTTCCTCTCTGAGGCCCTATATATCCTAAGTGGTGAGGGAAATATAGCTGCTTATTTATTCCTTTTGCTGTTTTGGCTTTCAACAATCGTTTTGATCGCCGTTGGCACATCTGTAATGACTCAAGACTCAAGAATTGTTCCATATAAACTAAATAAAGCTTGACCAGGGAGTAAAAATGAAAACTTAATGAACTAAACATTGTGTATACACTTTAATGTTACAACACCTACTGAGCTCCCTAACTAGGAAGCAGTTTAAGGTGGCCTGAAGCATTATGCTTTTGGTATTCAAAGAAGTTCAAATTCAAAGGCAGCACTGCACAAATTCATTGTAATGAAGGCAATCCCACAGTGCAATGCAACAAGGTCAGTGAAAAATGTAATCCAAGATGGCAGATGAGTCAAGAGACAAGTCAATACTGAAAAGCATTGATAAAGAAAGTTAAAATGCTCCATTTACCCGATATTTGTGTGCGTTACATATTTTTTATACTTGTTAGCTTAGCAACATGCTACCATTAAACTCTTGGAATCAATTGTGATTGTACGAGTGTTTCAAATCAGTAACTTCGAAGCATTTAGCATCTAGCGCCATGAGATAAGTCAGTTAGAAATATATTTTTATTCAATTTTAACAGCCTTTGATAAAAAAGGGCTGATTAAACACTTTATTTAACCCATTTAATCCCAAATTTTTCCCAGACACAAAAATATCCAAATCATGTGTCATTAGTATCCCTTTGAAACAATCAATCATAATTTTTAGAAATTTTAATGGAAAAGTGTGTGAAAAAGTGTGTTTTATGATCGGTCACAATTGTGACCGGTGGGACACTGTGTTGTATTAACCATTGTACAGATTGAATATAGGTCTATTTGACCTGTGCAGTGTGTTTGTGTGTTTTTGTGTGTCTGTGTGTGTGTGTGTGTTTGTGTGTGTGTGTGTGTTTCTGTGTGTGTTTCTCTGTGTGTGTCTGTGTGTGTGTGGAGATCAGACATCAGAGAAGACGTGACCGTGTGTGTGTGTGTGTGTGTGTGTGTGTGTGTGCGTGTGTCTGTGGAGATTAGACATCAGAGGAGACGTGACCGTGTGTGTGTGTGTGTGTGTGTGTGTGTGTATGTGTGTGTGTGTGTGTGTGTGAGTTTCTGTGTGTAAAATTAGGTAGAAAGTAAGGTAGAACAGTTAGCCTATGTGTATTAGTATGTAGATACAACTCTCAGATCCAGTCACTATTGTTGCCGTTGACATGTTTATGAGTTCTATGACCACATTAAACAAAGTTGAGTAATTGCAAATGCATATATCAATACTAGACACCTTAAACATGATGTGTACCAAAAATCTATGTGCTATCTTTATGTTAACATACTTTACCACCCTTTTCTTTGGCGCAAACAGGAAGTAAACAGCTCTGGTCATGTGACAATTTACAGTAAACATGCGACACTGCACATATTTCATTGAGACCCTTTATTATTTCAATATCTGCTGGAAATGCATTGATAGATCATTCAGTAACATTTTTATAGCCTTAGAAATTAAACATTTTTTTACGGTCACTATTGTGACCGATGGGATTAAATGGGTTTTACAATGTTACAGGGCAGGGGGGGGGGATGTAAAAACAAATATTGCATCACAATAAGTGTAATTGTGATTGTCAAAACATTTGGTAACTAAATAGAATTTTATGAAGTTTAGTGACAACATGTTACAACGTTTACATTGTACAATGACTGGTATAGGATACAGTTTTTATTGTTGCTTGACAAAAATTTCAAGATTTCAATTCCATTCTTGTGATTTGATTCCGATTTTGATTCAATATTGACTAATTTGGATACATGTTTATTTTAAATTTTATTTAAAAAAATAATCTCACCTAAAGCTGTAAACACAGAGGGCCCAATCTGCTGGTATTATTAAAGGTTAAAAATAACATTAAATTAAATATAATGCAGTTTTTGTTATAATAACAATTATTTAATGACATAAGTAAAAATATAATAAATATGTAATATAGTGCTCAGCAAAATCTCCTCTCTAGCTATTTTTTTCTATTCAATTAACATGCTTTGGTCGTTAAATGGCTTTCCTGAGGTAAATGTAACGTTATGTGACATAATTGTTCTCCTGCTGTTATATTGACCTCTTTCCGTGGTTGAAAAACACTAATTGGTCGATATTATGTATACTTTAGGTAAGTTGTACTGCATCTTTAAATAAAAAAGTAACAGGTGATCGGTTCACGTGCACTTGAATTGAGGCGCTCAGCGATCTGTCACGTCACATTTACAAGCGCCAAACGTATTTTTGTCTGAATTTCGTAATAAAATTGACGGAATCTAAGAGCTGAGAATTAGTTTAATATTAAAAGTACCTCTTTGCTCCACAATTTTTCTGTGCGTGAGAAAATGGATGTGTGGCGTGAGAGCGTGTGAAAAGTGTCAATTGCGTGAGTCTCACGCTCAATGCGTGAGAGTTGGCAGCCCTGATGTTAGGTTTTTATTTTTAACATTGTTAGCTTAGCGACATGCTAACATCAAACTGAATTGAGTCGAATTCTATTTGAACTCCACACAGATTTACTGCATATCAAGTGTGTTTCAAATAAGAAACTTGTGAGTAACATTTCAGTTAGAATGCCATTAGAGCCTAGAGTCACAACAGTAAGAACGTTTTAAACACATCTCAAGATTCCTGCATTTTGTTGCGCTACATTTTCATTGTTTTGGAACGCCATAACACACGTGAATGGCCCCTTAGAAGGCAACTGTCTATGTAGGCAGTAGGTTTGAGAGCAGTGCTTCAGAGACTGAACTGTCCTTGACCTGTAACACATTCTGAACGTCTTGCACAGAACATCTGGAATCTGAAGCTGGCGTCACTACAGTTTGGACCAGACGTACCTTTTACTCCACAAATCAAAAAAAAGAATTTCACACACCAACCATAAGATGAGTTTCTTGAGTTTGTGGAGAGATAATGCAACAGCGAATACATAGCTTGCTTAGCAAGATATTTAGAGATAAGAGGTTCGATTAAGAGGAAAAAGGAAACAGTTTGATTGAGATTTTAAGAAGGTCAGGAAAGCATTATGAACTTTAAGTGACCCGTCTGTAAAACTGCAGTCAACAGTTCTGCTAAAAAGAACATTAAGAGTCAGTTTCCTAGATAAAGATCAGGTTTTGACTGAAAACTCAATTACTGATGAAAATCAATACTACAAGACTAGACTTTCAACCGTTATTATAAACCACCGATAAAAGTGTAATACCATTGGAATCACTGGCGATTTGATTATCGTAGTTTTCTGAAGTGTTTAGGGCAATCAAAGCGTTTATCTTGTGGTAATAGCAGCACAAAGTTTCTAAATAAGAACGAAACTGGATTGAATGTGTCTGGTTTGGATTTGTCAAAACGACTTGCAATAAAACAGAACTGGCAAGACAAAGGCTGCGGGCGAGCGCCTAATGATAACTAATAAAACATTAACAGTTCCCCAAGAGCTGTAAAAAATATCTCTCCTGACAATTCTGTCTGTTAAGAGACAGCAATGATGATGACTTTATTTTTATTTTGCCACAGTTGTGAGAGCCAAAGTGACCACACAAATATAGTAAACCCGTCCAAAAAGTCCTTGGACAGTCCCAGAAGCCTGAAGTGATTATGATATAAGCAATAGAAGTCAATGGGAATTCACAAGTGTATGTGTGCTATTACTGTGAGAATGACGGCGATGTTTGTTTTGTCTTTGTATCAGGTGGCTGACCTACATCCTCTTTCTGTTTATCAATGCCTGGATGCATGGAAGTCTCATCGTTTTCCAACTGTTTGTTCAGAACGAACACAAGAAACGTTCAAGGTGTGAATGTTCTTCTTGTCATTATGTTTCCTCCTGTATAAACAGGTCTGGAGAAAATTGGCATCAGGCCTCTAGTGTGCACTGTTGATCTGTTCCTAAGACAAACAGCACTACTTCTGAAGAGAAATTACATTTAAGTAGCGTATAAATTAAGGCATGCTTGAACTTTTAATATACTTTTAGGAAAATAGTCTTGAATTAAATTCAAAATCTTTTTGTAGCTTTTATTTTGACTTTACAGAGTCTTCAACAAAAAACTCAAAAAGTCAACTAAGAGCAAATATTTCCTCTCTAAATAAGAAATCTCATCAGTCACGGAAAAATATACAGTTGCATTTGCTGCGATTCATGAAACTGACACTCGCTCTGAGGGTGGGAGAAGTGTTAACATCAATATACCACCTCATTTATCTCCCACATTCATCAATTTCCCTGTCTTTTCCCATTTGTCTTTTTTCAAACTGTCCAGAAAAGCTTTTTGTGGTGATGGAAGACATAGACTGACTCCATTTAAACTGACTTCTTTTTTTCCTTTGGGTCAGTGACAGCTAGTCATTCGAATGACCCACAAGCGCCGGTTGTAAGTTGTGTTCTGGGTCACCCGCATTAGCAGAAGCAGTGTAAAAGAGTGAATGGGAAACCAAAGGCATCTTGTTCATTTATCAGCTTTAGGTTTACATTTAAATGGCAAATAATGGATGTCTTTGCAGGAATAGGTTTTAAAAACCTTTTTCATGGAGTAAAGTCACTGTCTTGGAACTTTAAAGAGGTTTTCGTTTCGCCAGACTCAGTTATTTAGTTTAATTAAAGTCTGTGCAATTGTTTGTCCCTGTTTATTAGGTCTTTCTAAAAAGCCTTTAAACGGACTGATGCACTTTAAACCAGCAAAAGAGAACAAATTTGTAACTAAACACCATTATTGTATGTTTCAAACAGACCAGAGCAAGCCATTAACTGGCTATAAATACAGACCTTCTGTCAGCTTTTACTAACGTTGTTAGTATTTAATTCCCTCCATGTAAACATTGTGATATACGACACAGATGTCCCAGAGTTAAACCATATCTATCTATCTATCTATCTATCCATCCATCCATCCATCCATCCATCCATCCATCCATCCATCCGATTTAAGGGCATCCACATGTCTTTGTCTTAGGAAACACTGTACTATGTAAGTCTGGTCTGTAAAATATCCCACAGATGGTGATTAATCTTCCAGGCGGGTTTAGATGCTAATTTTTCATTTGTGTCCTTGCATTTGTTTTTACAGGCTTTGTGAGACTTTGCAGCAAAGATTCGGAGGTTGTTGTACTTCCTCAAACTCGCTGTTGGTGCCAAACTTCAGATCGGTGAACTTTTGCAAACTTTGTGTCAACCACAGTCAGCTAAGCACTGTGAAATAACATTAGACTCAACAAGAACCTCAAGATCTTTTTAAGACCAAGGAATAGTGAGTCTGCTGGAATCATGTGATAGCTATGTGTGAGGAACACAACGAAACCTAATTTGTTATTCATGTGATTGTTACATGAAGATTATTTTTCTCTATAGCTGTATAAAGATTTTTTTTTTATTTTGTGTTCCACAGAAAGAAAAAAAAGAGCATACATGTTTAAAATGATATGAGGGTGAGAGAATTGTCAGATTTAAAATGTCTGGGGTAAACTATTCCTTCAAAACTAAAATGCAATAGGACCTAAGCCATAGCCTTGAGGTACACCATTTATCAGATGCCTGTAAAATTGCTTTAGACGACACGAGGGTGAGTAGATAACAACATAATTTTCTTTTGTTTTCTAATAAGAGTAAAATGTGTTGTCTACAGAATGATAAACAATGACTTCCCATTCATTGTGTGTTGAAGAAACCTGAAGGAAAACATAAACAAGAATAATGGTCTTCTGATGACCAGCACATCCCACTGGAGGTTTCTGTGGTTGTGACCTACATGTTTTTGAGTTCGCCGCCTATTTAGGAAGAGCGTGGACTAAATTCCTCTCTCTAGGGGGAGAGTGTGCCTCTACAGACGCCCAGCGCTGATGAGAGGTCTCCGCTGCTGTACATTTGGCCCAGGAGTTGTTTTCTTCATCACGCTCTGGAACGCTCTGAACGATGTCATCTCCATAAAGGGCCACGGGGTGCATGTTTAATTGCTTCAGTCCTGGGCTGGAGGTGTTGAAAGTGCGCTCACAAACACACATGGACACACACATGGACGTATTTGCTACTTAAGTGCAGTTTGTGGGAGATAATCAAGTCAAGTGAGGCAACCCAAGTCCTGTCAATGACCTGAACCAAACCGAAGCCCCTGCTGCTTTGCTCAAGACACACTATCATTATCTATCATCGTTCTGCAACTTAAACTGCTTTACATGAGGGGAATGGCTTTGGCATTGATTAATTGCCACAAGGTTGCTGTGTTCTGGTCTGAAAGTATGATTAGAAAAATTCAGCAGATTGACCATGATGTGTAGGGTTTGGGTGGACGTTTTGTCTTGCATTATAAAGAATGAGGTCAGGACACTTCAACAGGAGACACAACTGAAATGAAATGTTGCTCTAAGCGTAGATATGAACAAATAATAAATATATTTTTGAAGGTTATAGAGAAAGAGCGAAGAGTGACCGACTTCCAGGTTCGTGCACAAGAAGAAATCAGTTCCAAGTTATCCAAGAAACATACTTTGCAAGTAAGCAAACGCAGATGCGACAGCTTGTTCAGTGCACTTCAGACACGCTGTACTGTAAATGCTTAGCATGTTGTGCATATTAGCGTATTAGGGCTGGCGGTAAAAAACTAGAGGAGTTACCCTTGTGGAAAAGTAAGTATTAAAAGTATGTACTAGACAATATAATATTAACGAAAAAGGCCATTAAATGGTACTTAAAGAGAGTGCACTTTCTTGACTATGTTTAACACACTTAAGTGCACTTTGTCAAATTAAAAGTTTTACTATAAAGTCCATTTTAAATCATTTCTTTAATGATCTTTTGTCATTCTTTAAAGAAGTACACTTATGTTAATGTGTTGACTGACATAAAACACAAAGTACTTGATAATAATTTTAACTGTAGTGTTATTCATTCAATATTATATTTAAAGTGGATATATTTTAAATGTACTAAATTGCAACTTCATCATTACAAATATATTTAAATACATGACATACAAGTTCAAATCAAAATGACATCCGAGTATATTTTTAGTTTACGGCTAATCTTTTCTCTAAATATTCAGAAGGTTTATTCTGAGAAACTTCATCGTCTTCACCTTTCTTTCCTCTAATTAGCAGCATTCTTCTCCCTGGCTCTGTTCAGTGTTAATGTCCCGATAGTGTCATTATCCCCCGCCAGATCCCGGGACCCCGAGTCATCTGCTGTGCTTATCTCCTGCACCTTTTTTGCCATGGATTCAAAGGATTTGCACAGGCAGGGGTCATCACTGTGACGCAGCACTGAGTCAGCTATCAGGAACTACATCCCACAGGTCACATTCCGAGAGCCAAAGAGCTGTATTTTTGCGATGACAGAGACTGTAATAAAAATGTTTTACCGTCTTACTAAGATTTGCCCTCTGAGAGCTATTGTGAAAATAACCCAGCTTAATTTAGTTGTTCTCTTTGAAATACGCCACTGTGAACCAGTCAAAAAGCCTTGAAAATTTCAAATAAAAACATGGACTATGTAATTCCATATGAATCTTCTTATACAACCAATATGACTTGTGTTGGACATTATTTTGTTTATAAGGTCAAACTGCAAGACACAGTTGGTCACATGATCTCAATATATGTAGTAATGGAGTAAAGACTCATTTTAATCATATAAATTAGTATTTCAGATTACGGAAAAATCTGTTTCCCAGGTTTATGTTGATTAATCTTCATTGTGTGTCCAGTGTTTTGATTATATTCCTCTCAAATCTTTCCGTTACACACACTATGAAGCGAAGCTATCAAAAAGACAGTGGGTGTGAAGCAAAAAACCCTTCCTGTCGTGAAGAAGCTGAGACATTTAGCCAGTCTCTAATGCCAGGAATGTTTCTTTTGGTTTTAATCCACCCATCTGTCAGAAAGAAATCCCCAAATTTGCGGGAGTTTTACTGGTAAACACCAGTGGGAAAGTCAGCGGATACTGGAAAATCAATTGTATGTGCTTCTGCCAGAAGAACTTCGTCTTCAGAGGTTAAACAAGCAGTTTAAACTTGAGGAAGTTGACTCAATTCAGAAATAATGAACCAAGTCATTTTAAGGGGAAAGTACGATAGCTGCTTTTCAATAAAACACGAGGAGATCAGTGCTGGGTTGTAATCTACACTTCACACATTAGCGAATGAGCAAATTAGATTACACTACACATTTTCCAGTCATATAAATAAAGAACAACCACTGATTTTTCAGTATCAAGCAACATTTTCCATCATTAGCATCAGCATGACCAAATGCTAGCATCACAATTTTGCACACGCAACTTTATAGCAGAGCAAAAAGGAGGTGATAATCAAACAGTTCATTGTTTCAAATCGAACGGTCCATTTGACTGATTCAAATTAGCTACTAGATGTTACACATTAGCATTAGCATAATGGGACACAATAGCTACTACATTAACTACTGTTTGGTGTCAGTACAGTTGTGCAGATTTTACAACCAGTTTTTAAAAAAATAGATTCATTGATTCATTTGCCTGTATGACACAGTACAGGGTTGGTATAATATTGTAGGTGGATCAACTATGATCAGGGTTGCCAGGTCTGCGCAACAAAAGTAGCCCAACAGCCAATCAAAATGATCCCACTGCGATTTTCTCCATGGTGGGGATGGGCGAATTCTCTGCTGAATTTGTATGTTGCGGAGGTGTTTTAGGGGTGTTGGAGCACCAAAACTGTACGTTCTGGGGAAAAAATCAACCCGCAGAATAAAAGCATGTAGCAACACTATGTTTTTTCCACCAAACAAGTCTTTTTAAGCATAATCACACTAGCTACTGTACATTTTTCAGCAGAGTGAAGTTCGACTGTTTTTTTTTTTTTAATTCTTTGTACAGATACTATAGGGTTGGTAGCATGTATATGATTTTACCACCAAACAAAAATTACAACCATCATGCCCCTCAATAGCTTGTGACTTCTTCATAAAACCGTCATATTCAGCTATTTCAAAAGACGTCTTTGTTCTTGTTTGGTGTGGCTTTCAAATCAGTCTTGAGATACCTGCAAGCAAAACAAGTCATTCCTCTCCATTAATGAATAACGTCTGGCTTTTACGTCTCTCTGCCAACCATTGTACGTCCGTAAACAGACGGCGCCCCTGAGATCATCTGCACGTTTGGAGTCTTCTATTAACAGCCCTGGAGATAATGGGAAGCACATTACTACTGGAGGTACATCGCGCTGTCCGACGCCACTGTATACAGTACCTTCCTGTGAGGAAACCGCAGAGTCCCGCAGGTCCCGGGAGGTTCTGAGGGGTCAGAAATAGGCCCGGCTGGGACGCGCTGATAATGGGAGATGGCTCAGGGATGCGACTGTGTGGCGTGGGTGTCCAGACAGACCGTCGCAGAGCAGTCCGCTGACGTATCGCTGGGTGGCTGGACGTTTTGCTAATGCGGCCCATAGATTACGTCCTTATAAGTGATAATGTGGTTTTGACAGGGGAGGTTAGTCAGTTGTAAATTGAGTTTTGTTGGGTAATATCTGGTTGGACTTTATTTCGATGGTCCACTTTAGACATTCTACTAACTATAAGAAACTTTGCAACTACATGTCAACTACATCTCATTAGAGTATTAGCTTAAAATCTGCTTAATATCTGCTGAAACTTTGATGGCCAGACCCCATCAGACATTCAACTGACTATAAGTAACTTTGCAAGTACGTCAACTTATTCTAATAACCTGAACCCTAAAGGTCCGAAATTTTCGCACATTAAAAAATAAATACGACCTCATGTTGTGTCAATCACGTTTACACACTGCCTCTGAAACTTTCGTCCGTCATAAAAAAATTCGGATGGGGTTCAATTTTCTGCATTTTTCGCATCCGTAGAAAGCATTTTGGGAGGTGTTTTGACAATTCAGAGCCACCGTACAAGCGCACGCCCAAACCCAGAGCTGTTCAGGATCAATTGGTTCACGGAAATTAGTGGTCTTCTTTTTAATATGTGGCTCCAGTATCGCTAGCAAAGCATCAAACTGAGCCACTGACATCCTGAAGTAAGCTTGAATCGCTCGGGATAATCCCGCAGCTCCTTGATAAGGAGGTGGAACTCTCCTTCATCTATACGAAATCTCAGGATTGTTGGATGGACCCAATGTCTCCTCTTTCCTTTTCTCTTTTTAAGAAGAGAGAGGACAACAAAATCATCCTCACTGCTCTAAGACTCCATTTTGTATTGTTCTTTGAATTTTTTCGCAACGTATTAATTAAAACGAATGGGAATGGGTGTGCAAGGTTTCTGTGTGTGATGAATTTTTAGGATGACGAACACGAAAAAACGCAAACGAACAGACCCTAACAGACTCAGTGTGTAAAGACCTTAACACCTAACCTAATTAATGAGAGTTAGTTTACCTGTAGTTGCAAATTAATGAGAGTTAGTTGACATGAAGTTGCAAAGTTACTTATAGTTAGTATGTCTAAAGTGGAATATTGAAATAAAATGTAACCATATCTTTTAATAAGATTTTTATTTCTGATATTTCTGATATTCATTTAAATATTTTAATATAGCTGAACATATTAATATATGATTAATATAAATTAATATTAATGTGTTATTATACATTTTCATATATATACTGTATATATATATATATATTATAATTTTAATATTTTTATAAATAATGAACTTTAAGTAATACTTTAAGTAATACTACATTAAATACAAAATACAAAAATATATCTACAAAATGGAATTTTTAATTGATATTTAAAAATTATTATTTTTATAATTTTCATTATTAATATTTTCATTAATATATAAATACATTTTAGGTTTAACAAATCATTAATCTATAATTATGTAGGACAATAATTGTATATTTTAATAAATATTGCTAAAAATAAATCACATTGCTGTCATCGCTGTTCTCATGACTACATAATGATATTTAAGATAGTTAGTGCAATATTATTAAATTAAATTTTAACAGAAACAAAGCAAAAAATAAAATAAAAATTAACTCTGTACATTTTCAGGAAGCAGAGGTTAAGTGCTCTCTTCCTCTGTTGCATTGTGTCTGTTAAAGCTGCCTGACCCTGCTGATGTCCTCACGGACAAATGGAAAGAAGGAAAGGCAGCTTGATCTCTGTCTACTAGCGCTCTTCATTGAAGACTTCAGAGAGAAGATTAACCTGAAGATTTCAGACTGCCACAGCAAAGACCGTAACTATTAGTGCTGTAGACATGATTTGACCATTTTCTGCTGCCTTTTGACTCTCTCCATGAAAGTGAACATCAAATTTAGTTTTTGAGTGTCAGTGTGTACGAGTGTGAGTTCTGACCTGTATGAGTGAGCTGTAGTCGTGGTATATTCTGGTTTCCAGCATTACTGGACCCTATAAGAGGCAACAGCGAGTGCAGCAGAAAGACCAGCAGGGGACTGTATTGCCCAGTCCTCCACAATCCCACAATCTTCATCTCCAGCTTCCTGTTGTCTGACAGTACAGGCTGTCTTCAATGTCACATCACCTTCGTAGTGCTGGAGAAATAACAAGCAGATATGAGCATGTGCGTTGAAATTAAAGGTACACAATTTCACTTTTTTTTGTTCAAAATGTATATTATGAGCGAGTACATAATGAATCTATCTTCCAAAACATGTTTTTGTCTTATCCTGAATCACTATGGTATGCCTATAATAAGTGTTTATATTCAGACTATTTTATATATTCAGACTAGTTCTATATTATAGAACATAATATAATATAATATAATATAATATAATATAATATAATATAATATAATATAATATAATATAATATATGAATTAAATAAATATATAATATACAAATTAAATATAAAATATATTTACAATTAAATGAAAAGCTATTTAACATAGAATTATACAATTATTATATTTCTAAATAGTTTTTTCAAAAAATTTTTTTTTAATTATTCTTATTAAGTGTCTATAAATTATCTGTAATAATTCATAATGGACTACTATTTTGGAGAATAATTGTATATTTTAATCCTTATTAAAAATAAACAGTTATTTACAGTGGTGTCTGATGTCGCTGTTATATATTATATATTATTATATATTAAATAACATCACCTTTTAGAAATTTCGCTAGAGAAATAACCAACCAAATGACCATGAAAGTCGAAATTAAATAATAATACATGAATAATACGCCATTCACAACCTATTTTGTTTCTGTAATCTGTTGCTAATCAATATTAAATTATAATACACTGTAAAAAGGGATCAGTTGACTTAACTTAAAAAAAATGTAGGAAACACGTTGTCTTAAAATTATTAAGTAAATAAACTCCATGCTTAATCGAAAAAATTAAGTGATGTGGAATTGTCAAGTTCGCATAATTTTTTCAATTAAGCATTAAGTTTATTTACTTAATAATTTTAAGACAACGTGTTTCCTACATTTTTTTAAGTAAGTGAACTGATCACTTTTTAATTTTCACTCTGCAATTGCTAACAGATTTCACAAATAATTGCAAAGCAATAGCTTGAAAACATATTTAACATTTATTTATAGAATTATATAAATGTTAAATAAAAATAACATTATGTAAACATTAAATGCAAAAAAAAAAAAAAGAAGATGTTTCCAATTTGAAACCCAACATTTTTCCACATCAAACTGATTTTTTTTTGGCCTCAGTATGGATGTAACTCCAGATGGCATTCTTTCACAATGAGACATTAACTCTGCAGATGTCATCTTTTCTAAACAGAATGTGCAACATCGGCCCAAGTAACACTAGCACCACCCAATGTGGTTTACAGTCTCCTCAGGTCAAAAAGTGCTTAAACCAGGAGGTGCAACAGATGCTACCCCAAGAGCAAACTGATTCTCATCACCGACTGGAAACACGAAACCCTCCAGAGCGCGTGAGCGGCGTGCCGAGCTCACACGACTGCGCGAGAACAAGCCTCGCGCCGAGAAGGAAACCGGAGCATTGTCTCGAGAAAAGTTCCCATGGCTAATCAGCTGCCCTGATCTTTATTCCCTTTCCTTTCAGAGGTCACCCTACATAAACAGATCGCATGCGCAACCTAGAAACACTCGAGCGGCTTCCTCCTGTAAACGTGAACCGCTAACCACTGTCACAGGACACGCAAGAGTTCAGTCCAGTGGAATGGATTTCATTTGTCCGTTTCGTACGACGCACAGTATAGAAAGTTCAACAATTGGCGAGCTCATTGAAAGAGCAGCACTTTTTGTGTTGGCACTCAGGGGAAGCATTTTCCCATCATGGGGGTATTGTGTGTTGCGCCACTTAGACTCGCGAGGGGACCCCTGGGGATGGTTTCGACACGGAAAAGGGCTTGAGCTCAAACATATGCAAAATGAAGATAGGCTTTCTCTATTGCTCCATTCATCACCTCAAAATCTAAGCTCATTACGCTGTTATTCGGACATAATAACTCCATTCAAGTTCCTCGAGTGACGGAAACCAAATGCTCTTCGGTACGCAGAAAGATTTATCGCGAAATGGGTTTTAACGTGAAATTTCAGCTATGTTTATCAAACATCAAATAGCCAGAATTCATTTCCAAGTTTAACTGGATTTACTGTGCTGGCGTGAGCGCAGGTGCTCAAGGAGAGATCAGGGACTCTTATTAGCTCCGTTTGGTGACTCCAACCTTATTAATCTCCCTGAGAAAGCAAAAGAAAACATATCATTCCTGGCCCGACAACAACTATGTGTGAGCTGTGCAAGGTGGTGATGGTCTGGCGGATACTAATATAGGCACATTTTTCATTAGATCATTAGAGCACTCGTGGTATTCTTTATGTCTCAGTTTAGTAGATATGTATTCAGTTGGGAGAGCAGGAGAGATTTGAATTATGTGGCATTGAAACGTCCCTTCGGTGGCTTTGGTTTTTATAGAATGAGTGGGATATGGTTTCAATCATTATTAATGGCTCTTTGGAGACCTATTATGTGCTGCTACTAGAGTCGGTAAGATTGTACGTTTACTTTTGACTACTGGCGTAAAGTCTGGTCCACTTTGCAACTTATTCTGAGCAGAAAACTACAGAAATACTGCAAACGAAACATTAAAAAAAATAAAGCATGCAAAAAGTGCATGAACAGTATTATTAGACCTATTGGGCCCTATTTTAACGATCTGAAACGCAAGTTTCAAGCGCGAAACTCAAGTAACTTTGTGGGCGGATCTCGCTGTTGCTATTATACCGGCGGGATAAATGACTCTTGCGCCCGACGCAAATCTAAAATGGGTTGGTCTGAAGTAGCTTCATTATTCATAGGTGTGGTTTGGGCGTAACATGCAATAAACCAATCAGAACATCATCTCACATTCCCTTTAAGAGCAGGCGCGCTTGTTCCATGGCGGATTGCTATTATAACGGCGGATTTGCCAGGCGCGCGCCAGGAGCGGTTCACAGCCGAGGAGACGACGTTCTCGTCAGGGCCGTAAAAGACAGAGAAGTGACATTGGGGATGGAGAAACCCACCCAAATTAGCTTCGGTTAAACAGGTGTATAATAATTTGGGTCAATGTGTAAGCTAGATTTATGCCTATTTTTCACTTCTTTATGGACATCACAATGATTTCCCTCGTGTGGTAATATTTTTCCTTGTAATTATGTTTGGTTTGCAAAAATGGCAACTGCTGCGTCTGTGTAGATGAGAGAAGCAAAGTGTATGGAGGAATTGTTTTCTGAAACTGCAAAATAGCACCAGGGAACGTTTGCGCCGGAACACGCCTCCTCTTTTCGCTGAACCGCACAAGGGACCGCAAGTTCATTCTCTAAGTTACCGACGTACGTCTGTGGAGGGAAAGGTTTGCTGTGCGTCGGGTGCAAAATAAGAATGATACATGCGTCGGTGTACAAAGTCAATTGCACTGGGTGCAAGATAGGGCCCATAATGTGCTGCTATTAGAGTCTGTAACATTGTACGCTTACTTTTGACCACTGGCATAAAGTCTGGTCCACTTTGCAACTTATTCTGAGCAGAAAACTTTGAATATACTTTATTCTTTGAATGCAGTGTAAGTCACTTCCAATAAAAGCATCTGCCGAATGCATAAATGTAAAGGATAGTGAGCCTTTGTGAATATTGATGGGAAAGAAAAGAAACACAGATGTGGTGAATCAGATGAAATCTGCTATCAGATTGACCAGCTCTCTGCAGACAACAGTTTGTCATCAGCTTTTTCAATATGAGGAAAGACAACAAACAAACACTAACTGTGGGAAAATCATCAAGCTTCGGGAAGAGGAAGTAGTTGATATTAACTCACTTCCAGGCGACAAAAACCACACGACTTCAACCAGGAGAGAAATGGCTCACTCCGGATATAGAGCCTGTTTCCCTACAATGGTAAGAATGACGAAAAACTAGAGCCTGTCAGGGTCACGTTCGAAAAATGACCTAATTTACAACCTTGACTGGCAAAGCTTGAAGAGTGACTTCAGACATTGTCCTATACAAAAAAAAAAAGCCAGGTGCTTGAACAGTCCAAGCCTCACAAGTTAAGCACACTGAGGTTTCATCTGGTTCAAAAAGCCTCTCAAGGAAAGGTGGAAAGACTGCAAACACCTTCACAGGCAAACGGGAAAATAATGATCCCTGCAGGGCGACACATAGTAAGGGACTTTGTCAAAGTAATGGATGAGCACTCTCACTTCCTCTTGGGCTTGTGAGCGGACAGAATAGCGGGACCGGCGGGGAGTCTCTGCACCAACAATCTCTGATCCGATCCGACAAAACCCACCACTTCAGACTCGCTCACCTTTCCCTGCATTCACACGCCACTAGTGACACCAAACAGAAGTGCAGTCTGTTTAACTAAACGTGAGTTTGGGCCAAGAATAACTTTTTTATTTAAGGATTCTCTTTTTTTTTTTTTGCATCATATTTCTGCACAAACAACTGATATATTTATTTAAAGCATATACACATTCTAAAACATGAATAGCTCGAAAACCAGCTAAATGTTGTTCAAACATCCGATAAAGAACGTTTAGCATTGGGTAAACGTCAAATGTTTCTTCAGCAATGTAAATCTATGAGCCATTTTATATCATAATAATTGTATATCTATTTCATACTATAGTTATTTTTGTTACAGCAAATCTGATTTTGTGATTTTATCAAGCTTACATGCTTGTATTTGGGTGTTTCTTCAACCGTGGCCAATTTTATATTGCATTTTTGAAACTTTCTTTTTTTTTTTAATGGTTTATCTATAAGCTATTATATAGTAATTTTTGCTGAAAATTCAATAAAAATCATTTATATTATAAATGACCAACACTCTCATGGCAATTCATAACTATTTGATGTTTTGGCAAATTGGTGGTGAATTCGTATTTAATTACTTGCTTTTGTGATATTATCAAGCTTATATACTTGTATTTGGGTGTTTCTTTAAATATGGCCACCTTCATATTTCTAGATTTTTTTTTTTCTGAAAGTCATGAAAATGTACAAAAAATCTTGTAAAATAACTTTACATTTGTCATAAGATCTCATGAGATCTAACATTAGAAAACAAAGACTCTGAATTCTGACTGGCTGATCCACATTCGTAGACGTGCGAAAGAGTAAGGAAACAGTTCAACTGCATTTTACATTTTTAACAAGTTCTTCATTGTGTTGACTTGTTAGGGACTCTTACCAGTTTCTTCACGTAAGGTAAACCAAACTAATAGCCATATAAATACCGTCACACATTTTATACCGTCATATCGCCCAGCTCTAATTAAATTTGTTCTACTTAGTTACATTTAACTGTATAAAATCAAAGTCGATTTAAAAAATGAGCAGCCAAACTCAAATTGTACAGAGAGAGTTGCAGAAAATTACTTAGTTTTAATGTGAATGAAAAGGGGCCGGTCGGCACATTAAGATCCGCCCCGAGCCGTGAAAAGATCTGCTACCCGTGAACAAACAACACTGGGCTCAACCAGCCGAAAAACAAGCAACTGGTCTCCCGTTAAACACTCACAAAGACACAAGCTTAACATGGTGGGACACGCACCCGGGGGCGCTTTAACACTAAACACAATCAGAAATCAGCCCTTTTCTTTCCAAAGCGCTGCCATTCAGTTCAAAAACACTGAATTTTTCACAATTCATTAGTCTTATTATAATGCAAAAATCCGCAATTTAGAGAAACAACAGTCTAAAGGTTTCATGTTCCCAGGGAATCATTCACTGAGTGCGCGAATACAGACGTCTTTAGGCCATTCATCCCGGTGTCCATCATGAGAATCATGGGTAATGTTGCACTAGTGAGCTTCTGGCGACACAAACACAGCTGATTTTGTAGTAGAGAAAGGATACTTTACATGAACTCCGCTTCACAACTCATTAGGAAGACCATAACGCTCTTTGAGACCATTTTAGAAGAATGTAAACTGGTTATGAAGTCATTCTCAATATATCAAAACCTGGTAGGAATTCAAAACCTGAAGAACAAAGTGGGTTAAACTTTTAAGTATTTAATTTGTTTTTGTGGTATTATCAAGCTTGTATTTGTGTGCTATTGTATTTACATTTTTTTTATGTTTTGCTAGAATTATTTTACACTATAAAGAATTATGATCAATAAGTTATGACAACCTATATTTTGACATTGCTTTAACTCAAAATAAGTTAAGCGATTTTCTAAAATTTTTATAAGCTATACAAGATTCAACTCAGTTTAATGTAATTTAAGTTGGAATGACTTAAACATACAAGTTGATTGTACTTAAACATTTAAGGCAGCAACTTTTTTTAATAAATGCTGTTACTGTCACCATTGATCGATTTAATGCATCCTTGCTGGATGAAAAAATAAAAATGATAAATACTAATAAATCTTACTGACCCCAAACTTTAATAATTAATTTCACACCTAGCAATTTATGTATCCTATATAGACACAATTAAATAATATTTTCACACTTCATAATATTTTCACAAACACTTTTTTTTAAAAAGGAAATCAATTAATAAAATTACCCCAAAAATACTGAAAATTAATACAAATTAATCAACCAATAAAACCAATAAAAATCCACCACTGGGACATAAAAGTGCTCAAAGTTGAAGTCAAACACCAATTTATCAACGATTTTTCAGTTTACATTTGGACAACAGTGAAACTTTACTGACTTTTTGAATAATCTTATAGCAGGCCTTTCATTTAAATTGAAGAGTGGTGGGAGGCCAATTGTGGTTTTGCGTTCATGTGAACGTTCAGCTGGACAATAACTCCCTCATTCCTCAATAGATGGACCCCCTAGGCAGTTTTGGAAAACTCTGGTTTCCTTCATAACCAAATATCCAAGTGTGGCCGTGTTGTATGATTGCTGTGAAGACTCAACGTTTTGCCCTGCATGAGATCGTTCAACCGTACAGCCCTAAAACTCCCACACCAACACCCCAGTGATCCTGAACATCCCGATCTGCTCCTCGAGTCCAGTTCTGCACTGAAGTCAGCGGTCAACAGACCAGAGAAAGCACTTCTCCTTCACATACCAGCCCAACTCTGCAATCCTCACCTCCAGACACGTACGTCTGACAAGGCGGGGTGTACCAAGATGAAGAGAGACAGATGAACTGTCCACTTCAGCTGTTTTCAATCTGACAGGATCCAGGGCTATTGGCCACTTCTGCCTTAAGGAGTGATGTGATGGGGTGCCTGAAAAGGCTAGAAGTTATAATAATATTTAAAATGGTAAAACATCTGCCTCATCTTGTCCAGGAATCTGGATTTTCAAATATACAGCATTGATGAGTAATGTTATTTTTTACTACACATCATTGTTTCATGTTTTGGTGAGTAAATTCCAGCAATTCTTTAAGCTCTTGTTTCTTTTAACCATTTACCAGCAAGAAACAATGAGAATGGGGAAAAACACAAGGGCTCCTTCTCAGGATGTGTTTTTAGAGTCTGTATGTGAGAGAGTTAGTGAATAATATACAGCATCAACTATTATTAGGGCCCGCGCACCAATGGTGCAAAGACCCTCTTGGAATTGCTCTGTTTAAGACCTATTATTATCTTATTGTTGTTAATATTACATCGCCTACATTCCCATTTCCTGAAAGGAAGAAAAATAATAGAATTGAAGAAATGGTTAAATATATGCAAAAGAACAATAACAATTCAGTATGAAAATACTGTGATGATCTCATACTGTAATCTTAAAATTTCAGATCTAGAGTTTACAAAAGCTTAAAATAATTTGGGCACCTAAAGTTGAAATTACCTACAAAACAAAGATTTTTAAATGGCGTAGGTTAAACAAAACAGCAAAGCAAAACAGCAAAGCAAAACAGCAAAGCAAAACCGCAAAGCAAAACCAAGACAAACAAAAAAGCAAAACAAAAAAAGCAAAAACAAAACAAAACAGCAAAACAAAGCAAAGCAAAGCAAAACAAAAAAACAAAACAAAACAAAACAAAACAAAACAAAACAAAACAAAACAAAACAAAACAAAACAAAACAAAACAAAACAAAACAAAACAAAACAGCAAAACAAAACAAAACAGCAAAACAAAACAAAACAAAACAAAACAAAACAAAACAGCAAAACAAAGTAAAACAAAGTAAAACAAAAGCAAAGCAAAATGAAACAAAACAAAAGAAAAAAAGGAAAGCAAAGCAAAAAACAAAATAAAACACCACAAAACAGCAAAGTAAAGCAAAGCAAAGAAAAACAAAACATAACAGGAAAGAAAAACAAAACAAAGCAGGAAAATATAATAATAATAATAAAATAAGCAAAACAAAATAAAATAAAATCTCACAGAAATTAGTGCCAGTTTTTGGATTAGGAAAGATTTGTCAGGCTTTCATTATTTTTTTTTATCAGAAAATATGTAGTTTAAGAAAGATCAGCAAATCCCTTCTGTGATCTAAACTAATCTTAGACTTGTCTCCTCATAAATCTGAATACTGTATAGTAACTCCATAAAATAACATACTGATTTACAACCTACATCTCCTTTAGCCATTGCACAATTTAATGCCAGCAAACCATGTGAACTAAATCTTTTTATTCCTTGATAATACAGAGCTAAGTAATATGTCATATATCAAAATAACGATATATCTTTCCGCAGTGTCAAGGAAAGTTTCCTGTCTAGCTATCCACTGTAAGTTTCTGTTTACTATCAGCATCCAAGAAGCCCATCGGCTCCATATGCAGAATGTAAATTGCGCACAACATGGAACAATTTTGGCACGCTTAATCTATGATTGTCTGGAGGAGGCCATTCAGAGCAATTCAATTTGATATCCGAGGCGCCACATTCCCATTCCCGCACCCTTAATGGCGTCCAACATCACCACAAAGCATCTGAAAAAGAGTCCATTCTACATTCTGAACTCTGTTATTGTCTGTCGGAAATGCTCCATGCTCATCTGGGAATCACAGCAGTCGGAGAGGGAAAAGCTGGGGCTTTAAATCAACATGTGCAACTGTAAATGATTGACTGTCCGGCCCATCACTTCTCACCACATTAAAATAAGCAGCCGTTAGTCTGTGTATTTTAAAAGCGGGAGAATATCCAGCATGTGAGATGTGAAAATGAAATGTTTGAAAATACAGTTGGGCAAATAACTCTGGTTTGGGGAGGGAATGGGCAGAGCGAATCTCCCAAGTTCAAGAATCCCGATGGAATGTTGTGTTATTCATTCCAGACAGCTGATTTTGAGGAGTCAAACAATACATGTTGCTCAAAAATAGGAAAACAACTATCTAGAAGGTTCTGTAACGTTCCCTAGAGAATCTGAATTGCAAACCGCCAGCCCTAACCAATATGCCATTGGCGCTTGCAATGAAATAGGAAATTTAAAACACAATGTGCAGAATTCCACCTCATTTCCTCCTTTCCAAGGATTCCGCAAGCCATTCCTGCTAGTAATGAGGAGGACAACTAAACAACAGTGTAGGACTTCACAGTGGCATGACCTTGGGGTGGAGCACACGGACCCCCTCATCTGCACTCTTTAAAACGCAGCGTGAACCTGCCGGGCGAAGGATGGCGACGATTTTCCCATTAGCTGTTTGGATAAGATCCACGTCGGAGATTTCCTCTCAAGACTTTACTGCAGAAAACCCTCAGGCATTGAAATCATGACTTGCACAACAGCTAGCTTTATTCCAGCTTGATCACATTAAAATTCGTATATAACAATATGGGAGTATTTAAATATGCACAGCTTTAGCCCTAGAATCACAACTGCCCTAAAAAGAACAACTTCTCAACAACACAACATAAATCAGGGTAACATTTTATTTTGATAGCACCCTTTATTCTACTAACTATGCATCTATATGTGACCCTGGACCACAAAACCAGTCACATGGGCCAATTTTTTGAAATTGAGATTTATACATCATCCGAAAGCTGAATAAATAAGCTTTCCATTGATGTATGGTTTGTTATAGGACAATATTTGGCCGAGATACAACTATTGAAAATCGAAACATTGAGAAAATCGCCTTTAAAGTTCTACATTTATGTTGGCGATTGTGTTGCATTCACTCACAAAAATAAATGTTTTATATATTTACAGTAGGATATTTACAAAATATCTACATGGAACATGATCTTTCCTTAATATCCTAATGATTTTTGGCATAAAAGAAAAATTGATCATTTTGACCCATACAATGTATTTTTGGCTATTGCCACAAATGTGCGAATTTTGGTTTTGTGATCCAGGGTCACATATTTCAAATAACTTTCATTCGATTATTATTAGATTGTTAATATTAATTTTAATATACTGTATACATTGCATTTATCAATTACTGAAAGTCTATAATTTTTTTTTTTTTATTGTTGCAGTTTCAATTACATCATTCACAATGCTTAGGATAGGATGAGTTCTTCCGTTTATAATAATATATCCATGTACCTTTTTCAAGGTCAAATTAAAGGTTGTCATGTTGTGATACATCTCTGATTCACTAACAATATCTATGGCGAACACACTGGAAAAATACTTCTGGAACCAAGGAAAAGGTGGGCGTTCATGGTTTCACTCTATTAAAGCTCATCTCTTCTCTATATTGGGAGTTTTACAACAAAGGAGTTGTTAAAGGCAGCTTGTTAACATTACCGTCTAGACTAGCTTTGTTTTTTTTTGTTTAGTCTGAGATGAGAGAATGCCAGACAACACCTGCTGGACTTTAAACCAGCTTGTTTTAGTGTAAAGACAAACAAAACACACTCATCCCTGTTTTGGATCCACAACAAAGGCTGTTGTGTGATAATGGATACGTGTGTGTAAATTACATGCTTTGAACAAAAACACAAACACCAGGGAGAAATCAAAGTCAGTACTGGAGGAGGTTTGTGTAAATAAAAATGTGTTGTCACGTCTCATTTAAAGTCAATATTACCCTTCATTAAAGACAAACTGAGTAAAAACTATTTGTTCTAGTAAACTTTAAAAGAATGTTTTTGAAAAAAATGAAAGTTTTTACAGGCTACGTCTTAATCAGAAGATACATTTTGAGCTACTTTCTTAAGAGGCCAAATAAAAATATTACTTTTACTCAGATTAAGAGTTAGCGCTTTTTTATTCTTTTTGGACCTGAATTATTTCCTGGAATTTACACACCTGGGGTCGGTTGCACCAGCTGTGCGTAATTCACAACTTAGCCTAGTTTTGACGTAAATGGACACTCAGTTACGACTTACGCACTTCTAAATATTTTTGCGTTGCACCATTAAACTTAGTTGAAGCGTAACTCTACGTATAAACTAAATATTTACGGCAGCCTTCGATCAGGAGTAACGGTTGGAATAAAATATCAGACAGACTGAACTGCATCAATAAGCTTTTCTTTTACCTGACAGACTTCAATTCTTTAGACATATATGATAATGCTGACATTTACAATCGCTTACATTTCAAGAGAGAGAACATTATGTGAAAAGATTACTTTGTTAGCGGCTATCTTTAACACAAACCCGTCCTAAACAGCGCACCGCCGTGTGCATCGGTCCATGTTGTGCATGTCAAATATCAGTCATAATCAATAAACGTAATTTCTTATGTTTTTTTGTATCAATATTTATTTATTCACCCTTAATTTAATTTCAAATACAGTTTCTGAATGTTATTTACATATAAAAACACTTATGTTGTTCATGATCAAGTATCGTATTTAATGGAAACGTATTTTTACCGTTAACTTGAGGCAAAAGAACTTAGAATGAAGGATAATCTGAAATTTACGGCATTTCAGCACAACTTCTACTCACGTATTTGAAGTCTGCTATTGGATCATCGAGGGTAAACCTCATTATGCGACTACGCATTAGCCTACTTTACGGAGAGCTTACGACCTACTTGCTACGTTATGCCTTACGAACAAATGGTGCAACCAAATAAAGTACAGAGTTATTTACAAACTAGCTAGTAGTTACTAAGCCTCTAGTGTGGACTTTACGCTCCAGTTTAAGAAAGAACTTACGAATGGCTGGTGCAACCCTACTCTGATCGTTTGATCAAATGTTTGGCGCGTAGACCTTAGCTCACATAGTCAGTGGCCCAATTCTTGAGTGAATCGTTCTTTTGAGTTGGATCTTTTCAATCCATCAGTTGACTCAGTTCATCAAACTGGTTTGAATAATTTGTTAATGAATCGGATTAATCAGTTTCTTGAGTTTTGTAACTTACTTAAATTTCTGTCTGTTTCTCGCAAACACTTTATGGTGATTTTTGTGTCATTTTTGCAGCTTATACGGTTCTCATTCATTGTAACTACATGGAAAAGAGCGGCCAGTATTAAAATCTCTCAACAGAAGAGAGAAAAATCATATGGGTTTGTTTGAACGGGTAAAATTACTGTTTTCTCTAATGCAGGCAGACTTTATATTCACATTAATGTCAGTAATCATTCAAAGTCCTCTTTAATTATCTCATAATTTTGTCATTATTAACAATTATCTTGTGCGACGCTCCTCATTTGTCTGACCACACTGACAATGTCAACAAACTCCTGCTCAGTTGATACAGACTTATCGTGTGTTTTCCTCCCCGGTGGTCCGGGTGACCTCATTCCAGGCACTGGAAGTCACACCAGCCATAAAACAGGCTGTCACGGTTCCCTGTGGAGCAACCTCGAGTACTGACGTTCGGACTGCACTCAGACTGACAGTGGAGCCAGTTTGTTTAAAATGGCATGCTTATTTTGTCTTTCGCCTCTTCCTTTTGCTTGAGGCTTTTGTGTGCTGTATTTGGAACGCATTATCGTTACGCTTGAGAGGAAAAAGAGGAGCTTTTCCCTTTGAGCATTTTTTTCTTTGATGGGTTTGTGTTTGCAGAACAGTCCCAATATGAAACAGAAGGGGGTTCATTTATACACCAGTGGAAAACATCTGCCACTTTTTCCATATTGGCCTTTCTGCACCACTTGAGTCATCAAAAACAATTGCAAAAATAAAAGACGGTTTATTATTGTTTTTTATTACTATATTATATGAATAATTTTGTTGACATGTCTGAAAGAGACTCGATTCCAGTCCATGAGTCTCTTTTATTAAGATTTTAGTTTTTGATTAATATTAATTAATAATCAAGCTACGAGAATATTTAAAATGAATCATTATTAATTCATATATAGTTGTGTTGATGTGTCTGAAAGACATGGTTCAATGCGTCTCTTTTATTACGTTTTATTAATTGATATCAATTACTAATTAAGCTTAAAGTAAGTATTAATAATGATTAATTAATATGAAGTCAAATTATTATTAATTATCTTGTTGACGTGTCCGAAAGAGACAGTTCAATTAGCTTAATTACTAATATATTAATTTTAATTAATTTTTTTGATTAATTAATATTATTATATAAATAATTAAGCTTGTATAGACTAAAATGCCTAATAACTAATATGTAGTTTCATGAATATTTATTATTTTGTTGACATGAATAAAAGAGGCACAGTTCAAGAGCTGAACGGTTCGAACAAATTCAAATTTATGAACGAATCATTCAGGAATGAAATGATCCAATTCAAATTCTATGCATTGACTTGTCAGGATGCTTAAACACAACAGTGTCGCACAGTTCACACTTTTCGGGAGATCAACCTACAAAGAACTTGAAGTCTCTGCATTGCATTGCATTCCATAGAATAGAATAGAGTAGAATAAAAAAAGAATCAAATAAAATAAATAAATATTCCACAGATTCCCCCCCCCCCCCCCCCCCCCAAAAAAAAAACAGTGCATATCTTCTAAAAAAAAAAAAGTGCCTCCAGATTCTGTCTGGCCATGATTATAAGCTACTCCAGTGGAATTAAGCAAAGTATTTCCAGAGACGCTCTTTTGTACACTACCATGTTCCCAGGGCATTTGAGGGGACTTGAATTTACAGCAGCGATAAATTTAAATTAGAGGGGTTGTTTTGGACTCTGTTTTGCCTCACATGACAGAACCTGAGAGGACATTAATTAAAGCCAATTACAGATAGCTTCGAATTCCCTCTGATAAGCCTTTGAGGGCAATTTGCAGGTCCTGGAGATGAAACAGAACGGGTCAAGCATCATAATAAAACAGAAGAGTGCATCTCCACAACATGTGGCCCTCGACAGGAGTTAGCCAAGCGATAACTTTAGAAGATGATTTGCACAAATACACCTAATCCAAAACAGATAGTAGTGAGCGGGATACTAAATTACGAGGACAGCTTTTATTCTTTTAGCTAAATCTATTAGATCCTCATACCTTTGAATTCATCAACCACATCACAGTTACGAAAGAAACGAGGCTTGTAGGACGCTACAAAATAAAAGAAGAAGCTAAATCACGAATGATAGCAACTCCCATGATTTTTGTTTTTATCTCTGCAGAAGCGCAGTCCTCTATAATCTTCACTTGATTTATCTTTGGCTCTTTGGCCTTGAAGAATTCCAGTGCCGTTCATTTGAAAGGATGAGAAAACAGAGCGAGAGCCCCATACCGGGAGGTAGGGATCCCCGCGGAGCTCTCTGACATGCCGGGACCTCAAGGGTCATCCAGCCAGAGGGGGAGCTAGTATCCCTGCTCCGGGTGGAGCGCTATATGACGGCCTGGAACGCAGGGTTCGGAGGTTTAGACAGGCATGTGAAGATGTGGCTAATCAGATATATGTGTCCAAGACACCTTAGTCTCTGAGGTCTAGTAAAAATTTGTATCATGATATTAGGGGGCAAAGGTTAAGTGTGGGATTCCTGCACCGCCAGTACTGTAATCTGAGCAACTAGAGGCAGTAAAACACCAGCAAGTTTTACTCCTTTTCACACAAATTATGATTACAGGACTACATTATCCATTACTAAAGACTTATTTTCATGTGTTGTGACCTCAAAACACCTTTACCATAGTGCATGATTTGTGAACTAATACATTTTGACCTTTGCATCACATAACCGGCTCCATATATATGGCTTTTCTGCTGTAGTAAACTTGCTTGGTAGCCAGCATTGCACTTGAGTCGCAGAGTGTTCAGTTACGAGTCCCGTGAAACACCTTGTAGAAACAAGCTAAAATGGCGTGTGTAACGGACGTAGGCCAGTTAGAGCTGTGCGCGTAAACCTCACTCCCCTCAAGAGGCGCACTAGCGACTGATGCTAGCGGCTGCATGCGATCTTTAGCACCCTTGTCGGAGACCCGGGTTCAAATTCCGCTTGGAGCAGGTCGAGTAAGACCGGTTACATTTGGTGCCGTGACCCGGATGGGAGTGAGGTTTAGAGGTGTGAGTGTAACAGACGTAAGCCAGTAATGGTGCTTTTCCACTGCGTGGTTTGACTCGGCTCGGCTCGCTTTACTTTGGCTCGGTTTGCTTTTCCGAGTCTGTTACACACACTCCTCTAAACCTCATTCCCATCCGGGTCACGGCACCAAATGTAACCGGTTTGCTTTTCCACTCCAGTGTAGCACCGCTTCAAACTGGGTGGGATTATAGACTGCGCCGTTATTATAGCTGCGCCGCCCCCTCGTCTACTGACCACGAAACAGCCATTTCTCTTTTCAAGTTACGTGCAACGGTTATTTAAAGCAAGTCGTTTATAAAAGTTGTACGAACCAATGAACTGTGATGGCTGTTGCCGACTATTTAAATCTAGTGGGTTTGGTGTCTTGTGTAGCAAATCCAACGATGCTGGTAGTGACGATTCTCTCTGACCAATCAGTGATCTGCAGCTGCGGTCTTCAGTGGCCTTGTTAGCGTGCCCACCTCCCATGCCGAAGACCCCGGTTCGAATCCCGCTCGGAACGGGTCAAAAGGACCATGGTTGCTTCAGAAACACATTTTTATGTCACGTTTGCTTTTGTTAACACTATAGGTTAGATTTAGTGTATGGTACATGATTTTCAAATTCGATAGAGCATTAAAGTTTTAGCTCAACTCATTTACGAACAGCTGCGATACGTACAAAAATCAGATTCACATCCATCTGTTTCGGATAAAACCAAACATTTTAGCACCACTCACTGGACATTTCACTTTGAAAGTGTTGTGAAGCTTGTGAGATGCAACATAATAATTGCATTACTTTTTTCCCCAGTGAGCTGGTTTGTGTTTGGTGGAGCTTGTCATTATTTTTGCAATTCAGTTGGTTACCACTATAGTGGAGCAAAAAATAACACACTTTCTTTCATTCACCAGAACACAAAAGATATTTTGAAGACCGTTTCAAATGTTTTTTTGTCCATAAAATGAAAGTCAGTGGGGTCCAAAGTCTTAAGAGTGAAACTAGTCTAGATTATGCTTGATTTTTACATTTTCTAAAGAAAATGTCTTGTCTGTGCAAAAGTGAACATGTGAGATGTTATCAGAGTGTTGCAATATGGTGGCTAAAGTGTTCTGGTAGATTACATTGATCAGCTCCCTTTTAATAGCATTATACTCCCAGTGTGAATACATTGCTACACAGGAGCTTTCTTGAGTCTTTTTGTGTGTGACTAAAACTATAAAACAACACATTCTGAACTTTTACTGTGGAGCTCCACACTCAGTCCCAATTCTGGAAGAATAAACAGCTGCAGATTACAATGAAATCGCTAAGAAACAATGAAAGACAAATATACACATGAATCATGATCGACACATTGCAAATCTCAGTTGGTATTACAATGATAACCGCACTTGTTTTGGGTTCTGGAAGCCATAACACAGCAGAATTTAGCTTGGCTGAAGAATTCAGTTTGGCTGAATGATGACGAAGTTACTATTATTTGTCGAAACAGCTGGTTGGGTGTTTAGAAAGAGCTTCCCCTCGCCCTGGCCCACACGGAGCCACTTCCAGACTCATTATGACCTTCCTGGGGTTGGCGCCAGACAGCAGGTTCGAACAGATGCATTCTGGGAAGGAAGTACCATGTTTGCCAGAGCATTGTTATTGTTGAGCTGATAGAGAGAAGGGCCAATTAATTAAGATAATAGAGAGGCACTACAATGGGTTATTGAGTCATTAACTCAGGATGTTGTTTGCTGTCCTGCCAACACACGCACATTCAGAGCGATTCTTTTACGGACACCTGAGTGCAATCACAGCTCTGGCCAACTTCCCCAGATCCAGGTCCAACACCTAAACACCTCAGAGTTACAGTGTACACTATCTATCTATCTATCTATCTATCTATCTATCTATCTATCTATCTATCTATCTATCTATCTATCTATCTATCTATCTATCTATCTATTTATTTATTAAATCTTTCATCTCATTTCGAGATTACAAAAGGCCTGTTTTTTGAGTGTTTTTACATATTAACAAGAAGTTTCAACTGCAACAAACGAACATGAGGCAAATCTTAATCAACGCTGGCATCCGATTCCTCTTTTCCATATGGATGAGAGCAAATGAGCTTTTTCTATGGGAAAAGGATTTCTTTTAGATGACCAAGTTATTTTTTCCCCCTGTATATTTCCACTTTTTTTTCCACAGAATTATTCACAGTGGTTCTACTGTAAGCTTTATTAATCCATGAGTGAATGATAGTGGCATTGGTGACTTTCTTGTTGGGTGGTCTGTGTCCTCTATTTCCAGAACTACTACATTTGGATGTAAATGGACAAATAATGAATCGGTCAAAAGTTTGAACTTGTCTATCCATTCTATATTCAATGTTAGTCAAAAATAAATTAGAATTAAAAAATTCTTTTTTTTACAAGTAGTGTAATTTCAAATGGTTAAATGAGGTTAATTTTTGATCTGAGCTCTCGTCCCTTTGGTAAACTATGATTATTAGAATCAATATAAAAAGCATAAACTTTGGCTTTAAATTCAAAAGGACTATCAGCAACATGGCGGTAAATCACAAATGCATGTCTGGATGAAAGACCTTGAAAATAAATTGATATATAAGAACCGGCAGATTGCCAACAGAAGAGTGTAAGAGAGAAAGACATTAACCAGATACAGATGCTCAGATAATCCGGAACAGATCTGAAAGTATATATCAGTTTAAGATTGGGACGTTCCCAAGAAACTGTAGATATGCATAGCAAGTACAAAGGACATTGATATAGGCCTATCAGATTTTCTAGAGCCAAAAAGTGAAATGATTCATCACAAGGGATAAAAAGGTGAATAACTTCTCCCTAAACTCTATAAAATGTCATCTGATATCCTTAACACAAACTTCAGCTGGTCAGATGGGTATCACACAAACCAGAATCCCCAAACGCTTTGATTCCTTTGCCGTTTTTGCCAAGTTAACCGCAGTGGAAACCACAGTGGAAGAAATTTTCAATCAAAAAACCACAAGTCCTCTGGGCACGAGATCTGAACTTTTAACCAACCCAAAAACCATAATCATAAAAGCAATTATAGGCATTATTAACTTCCTAAAACACAATTTAAGAACTAAAATAAGAATTAAAGGAATATTTCAGGTTAAACAGAAGCTCCATCTTATTGAATTAATAACAATAATAATTGATAATAATAATAATAATATAAATATTTTATTAGAATAAATAATTGCACTCAATTTATAAAAAAACAAAAACAAAAACATATTCTTAAATTAAAAATCATTAAAATATTATTTCAAATAATTAATTTGTAAAACTAAAACAATAATATGTTGTTAAATAATGTTATAAATATAAAGTTATTAATAAAATCGTGTAGTAAAATAAATAATAGCACTAAATTTGTATACGACATATTGTTATAAAAATTATTGTTGATTAAATTAAAAACCATTGAAAAACAACTGAAAATATTTAAACATTTACATACATTTTTTAAAAACTAAACAAAAAATATTTAAATAAAAATATTATTAATAAAATCATTTTATACAATAAAGAAATTCAATCGATTTGTAAAAAGAAAAAAAGGTTAGGTATGTCAAAATGATTTCTATAAAATAAATAAAAATACTTTTAAATAATTGCACATATATTGTTAACATTAACATTAATATATATGTATAGTTAGTTAAATTAAAATAATTACATAATACATTATAATTACAAATATATTTTAGTAAACTAAATAATTTCACTCCATTTTAAAAAAGCTAGTTAAATTATATAAAAACAATCATTTTAAAAACAAAAAATAATTTAAAACTTATTTAATAAAATACATAATTTCAGTTTCAATTTGTAAAAAGAAAGGTTTGTTACTTTTAATGAAAGTTTATGGCTTTGGGGCAAGCGGATGAGTTGAAGCGGAAAATGTCCAGCATTAAAGGGATACTTCACCGATTAGCATTAAGCTTTGTATTAGTAGAAACCCGGTAGTATTTTCGAATGGCCGTGCTTCCCTCCCTCATGTCCCCCTGAGACGAGAGATTTCTGTATTGTGTGTCTGGAAAAAAACCTCAGATGACGCAAAAATCATCATTTAGTGTCATCAGAGGCTTTTTAGTCCAGAGGTGAGAGACTACAGCCAGTAGGAGGAGCTCGTCCCGCATGTCTTCAACCCGCCCATAGGGGGAGCTCACGATAAAACGCCGTCTTTTCAGTTTCGAGTCGACTAGAAGCCTAGTTGTATAATTTCTTCCGATCCTGCCCTCTGTAACCGGTAGGCGTGGCTTGGGAGTGGCCTCGTAGGGCAGCGAATCAAGTGCATTCTGGGAGTTGTTGTCTTTCATCCACATGAGATTTCTACTACATAAATGACCCAATTTAAATACACGTTCATCTTTCCAGCGGTGAAATATATCACTTTAAGTGTCCTTCAATACTGTTTAAAAAACATTGCAAGATTATGTCACATTTTTGGATGCTACAAAATACTAAATAATGCGTGAAATATAGCAATAATAAAGAATGAGTAGGTTTGTTTTGACTGGTAAATCAAAGCACAGCTAGAGGCAAAGTAACTTTGTCGAAAGTGACTTCAAGTGTACTGACTGAACAATCATAATGTACGACTGCAGTCACAGGGAGCCGAGCTATTGTCCCAGCAGAACAAAGCTCACTCCAGATAAAACAACAATAGCTGTGTCCCGCGAGGCAGCAGTGCTGGCCGGCACAGATAAGGGTCTCGCAGTCACCGCCTGGCTTTCCTCATGTGGCTCTACGTGAGGACTCGGATCACAGTCAATCTGTCAGCTTCTCCTCTCCCTTTCAAGTGCTCAGAGTGGGTGTGAAACAGTAACCCTCTCTGACAAGAGCTTACAGCCACTATCACAACAGATCCCAATAATGAAATCCATCCGTCTTCAAATCAAAGGGAATCTAAGGAAGGATCCGGCGACTTCACAAAACTTCTATACGTTTTATATACGCTGATATTATGGGAATTCACAGCTTTCTGGAATACTTGATTCTGATTGGTCGTCCATGGATTGCTCTGTTTTTTTTTCTCTCCTCATAATAAAAATATTTAAATTAAGATCAATGTTTTTTTTTTATTTCATTATTTATGTAAATGTAAAGTTTTATATTTAAAACACATCTAAAATGCTACAACCCATGTCAATAAATATTTTTGATCAAATAAATCACAATGATTCGAGATCATTTTAGAATATTCCTACACTGTTAAATATTATATGATCAATAAGTTATGACAACATATGTGTTTACATTGCTTTAACTCATCAAAATAAGTTAAGGAGTTTTCACCTTTTTTATACGTTATATACAAGATTCAACTCTTCTTTTTTTTTTTAAGTTGAAACGACTTAAACATCCAAGTTTACTGTACTTAAAAATTTAAGGCAGCAACTTTTTCTTATATGAGAGGAAATTTACAAGGACGGAAACAAACAAATCAGAGTAGCACAATATATACACACCATGAAGCAAACAGGAAAAGGAAAGAATCAGGGGACAATGAACATCACTGACGTCCAAACGTTTAAATTCATTCAATGCACATCCTGTCCTGTCCACATGTGAGGTTGTGTAAAGCTACACTGTACATACTGTAAAAACAAGGTATTTGATATCAGACTGAGTTGTTTTGAGGTATTAAATGATTAACCCTCAAGCTCTGATGTATGTATGCAATATGCAATAACAGGTTGACACTTCTTTTTTGCAGTGTTATGAAATTATTTTACATTTCTGTTAAAGGGATAGTTGATCACTGTAATTTCTTTTATGCCAACATATGTTTTTTCATTGCTTTAACTCATCCAAATAAGTTAAGCAATTTTCAACTTTTTTTTATAAGTTATACAAGATTGAACTAATTTTTTAAGCCAGTTTAATGTAATTTAAGTTGAAATGACTTAAAGATTCAAGTTGATTGTACTTTATTTTTACAGTGTAAATTCTGTCATAATTTACTCACCCTCAAGTTGTCCCAAGCTTGTACGAATTTCTGCTGAAAACAAAAGAAGATATTTTGAAGAATGTCAGTAACCAAACAGTAGATGGACCCCTGGTGATTAAATTATGACAGTATTTTCATTTTTTGGGTGAACTCTGACTTTAATAGCGCATTTTAAAAAGTCCTCCATTAATCATGTTACATCTTCAGTTCAACAGATACTCTCAGGTAAAACATAAATGCAATATACATACATACAAACCAGACTTTAAAACCATACCCTCTGTACAAATCCCCATTATTTATTATATTGCATAAACAAACAAATATAATATCAAACTTGCAGCCTTCACTTAAAAAATGTGCCAAATGTACACCGGAATTGCCAAATTACCGTATAAAACATGGTATTATTTGAAGAACTCCAAAAAAGTATGTAAATAATATGAGTATGGTATGGTAAATTGGTAATGCATCAAAGTATCTTGGTATTATCACCTTACACCATCACTACAATGTACCGTGGTTATTTAAAGTTGGCGAAATAGCCACAAACAACATTTAAAAACCTACCGAGTGTTATTTCCCCTCGTTCTTGACGCTTTTATTCCACTTTCTGTTGTAATGTCAGTGATGTGAGTCTTGTGAAGATGCTCGCGCGTGCTGTCCGCACCTCCTTCACCATAAACAAACGAGCAGCGCGCGCGCGCGCCTGGAGCGCACGAGACACTCCTCCTCCTGAAGCAGCGCGCGATCCTCTCTAAACCTGTCATATCCGTCCAGTGTGCTAATCACGCGCTCCATGAGTGTTACTTATGCAGGTGTGTATTGTTTATCCGTCAACAACAGGTCAGTGCAACTTCCGAAGGACAGTAGAGTCTCCGTTTGATGGGAACATTCGGTGTCCTACTAAAAGCCACTAATTGGAAGCACCGGGGCTAGTTGTCACATATCCCAGCTAAAAATGTAAGTTAAAAAGCTCGATAACACAAGTGTGTTGTCTAACAGAGGTTTCCTTTGTGACAACTTACCCCATATACACTAAACAAAAATAAACCCCCATCTCACAGTCTGACGCCTGTCCCAGGCTAAAATGCATGTTTGAGCTATTTTAACTCAAAGCAACTTGCACTTACACATCTTAAAATTTGTCAGTGCCAGTGACGTTTATAAAAGCTACTTAAATGTCCTTGAACTAAGACCTAATTCTGGTTTAATCTGAGCCTTGTCTGTGAAACCAGCCTTAAGCCTCTTTAAAAAAAATAAAGTGTAAAATTCCATCAAATTGAATTGAATAATCCTTACATGTTATGAATTAAGACATTTAAATGAGTAAAAAAAAAAACAACAACAAAAAAACTAGAGCTTAATAAAATATTTTCTGAATGAATGGAATATTAATTCAATATTAGTTCCAATATTAATGGAACAAGGGCATTGACCATTTTGTTTGTGATTCACATTCATAAATTAAAAAATAAATAACTCAAATATGTTTACATTTATGAATGCGAATGACATAAATGGTTCATTCTTGTTCCATTAAGATTTATACAAAATATTTTATTAAGCTCAATTTTTCTCTCATTTAAAATTCTTATTTCAGAATATGGAACTGTTAGGGTAAATACTATCAAATTATATGACAAAATAACCTTCTTTTTTTTTTTTTTTTAAGAAAATCATGCACTTTTTTTATGGCAAAAAATAGTCACAATAATAGTACTCAAAAATAATTTTAATTATATATATATATATATATGAGACAGGTTTTAAAAAAATATGCTGTAATATGCTTATATAAGAGAATGAAAAGATTGACCTTCATTAGGCCATGCTACGTTATTTCAAGTTATGCCATTACATGTTTTGAAAAACTATTGTAAAATGATTTTGGACAAGACACAAAGCAAAGTTACTACAAAATGCTGCAGGAAGTGGGGTATTTCGTAGTGTGAACCTTGTTTTCTCTCCCAAAAACAAAGTAATCGTAGTCTTTCCCACTGTAGGCGTAATATACATGAGTGAGAGGAACCAGCTCGATCGACTGACGCTGTAAGAGAAAGAGGGAATGTTACTGTACAAAGAATATTACATTTTTGTATCATCTGAAACATTTGAGATATTAACTTGCTAATATTTTCACATATAAATATGGAACAATTAAGGGTTAAACTCTTTAATAGGCCTGTATGTTTTAAAGTTTTTAGTTGTTCAAGGCAGTGCTGCCACCTTGAGGTCGAATTTGTAGTTGCATTCTCTTAACCACTCCAAAGGTAATGCACAAGACACGCGATTCATAGCCTGTTATTTGAATATTTTGATTATTACTTTGATTGATAATAACATATTTCCTCAGGTTTCTGCTCACCTGCTGCAGGATGCGGCTCACAGCCGAATATTTTAGCAGGTGGTTCTGGATGGCTGTTTTTGAGGCGTCACAGATGTCCTGGTCAGGGAAGCCCTCTATCGGATAAACCTGCAAACATGCATTGCGCTTTTTATATATATCCATCTGTGCACGTGCTAGTGTATGATAAATATGTTGAAAACGCAGTTATGTTAATATATTAGATCACACATGATTAGACAGGATGTAAGCAAATTTTTTAACATTCTATGTTGTTCTATATTACAACTTTAACCCTCATGTCCATATTCAAATAGCCAAATTTCTAAATTATCTTACATCTTATTTTGCTTGAAAATGATTTTATAAGATCCTTTGACGGTCTGACCTGATAAAAGGTATTTAGAAATATGTAAGCACAAATAAGTTTGAGAAAAGATGACCTAGTCTGTTGTGATTGGTCTACGCTGCTCTGATTGGTCTGATGGCCCAGTCTGTTGTGATTGATCTACTCTGCTCTGATTGGTCAGATGGCTCAGTCTGTTGTGATTGGTCTACTCTGCTCTGATTGGTCAGATGGCTCAGTCTGTTGTGATTGGTCTACTCTGCTCTGATTGGTCAGATGGCTCAGTCTGTTGTGATTGGTCTACTCTGCTCTGATTGGTCAGATGGCCCAGTCTGTTGTGATTGGTCTACTCTGCTCTGATTGGTCAGATGGCTCAGTCTGTTGTGATTGGTCTACTCTGCTCTGATTGGTCAGATGGCCCAGTCTGTTGTGATTGGTCTACTCTGCTCTGATTGGTCAGATGACCCAGTCTGTTGTGATTGATCTACTCTGCTCTGATTGGTCAGATGACCCAGTCTGTTGTGATTGGTTTACTCTTCTCTGATTCATAACCACACATCTTCAAATAGCCAAATGTTAACCTAATTTCTAAATTATTTTACATCTTATTTTGCTTGAAAATTATTTGAATAAGATCCGCTGACCTAATAAAAGGTTCTTGGAAATATGTAAGAACAAATACGTCTAGCAACGCAAACATGATTGCACATGGTCCGTTCCGCGGTGCAATTCCAGCATCACCTACAGGGGCGCTATCACGGGCATTAGCATTTGCATACAGTATTACTGAAGCTTTAACCCGATCGGTTTTACCACAGCGACATGAGGCAAGAAAATTTAATCTCAGACAAAAACGCTAGAAAAGTATATACTCAAGTCAGATAACCTCATCATGTGAAAATTAATTAAATGAATTTATGTTTTACATGTAAACGCAAGTAAAATTTCTCACAGAGGCCGGTCGAAGCGTATTATAACATCATGGAAAGTCTCAAATAATTGCGGAAAGTCAACTTGATTACGTAACATGAGCCTCGAGGTTTGAGAACATGAAGGTTAACTGCATATCTGACTAAACATTTTAATAAGTGTTGAAATATCTGCATCAGAATGAATGATGAATGAATCAATGTATACCAAGAGGTTTTCATCTACAAAGAACGCTTCCCCAGACACCTTCTCAAACTTCTTCAGCGGGAATTCAGGCAGCCGGTCAGGTATAAACTCAAATACCTGGTTCTTCCTGTGAAACAGTGTGATGTTATACGCAGATAACCACATAAAATAAAAAAAAAAATCAACAAGTCAGATTATTGCGGCAACCAAAACAGGAACTAAAAGAGGAACTGAGATCATAGAAACTATTAACAGGCTGATGTGTTTACCACAGATTGTGTAACATTTCACATGTAGCTTGCTTCACACTTTCAAAACACACAAAAATGTTTTTTTTTTTACCATGTAACAGTGAGCTGTATGAAATGCACAAGGTTTCTGTAGCCTTTACAAGTGAGACAGACTTTGTCACCCTTTCCATGACAGGACACACACCTGGAAGAAGGGATTGAGATATTTGTTTTTATTTTTATTTTTACATGAGGATGTAAAACACATGAGAGTATGAATGTGTATCAGTTGACCTTTTCCTTCCCCTTCCGTTGCAGGTTGTGCAGCGACGGTTGCGACTGTGACCAGTGCCGTGACAGAACATACAGCGAGTCTGAATTTGGTGTTCAGAAAACAGTCAGTTTAATAAAGCCAGGGCTGCCAACTCTCACGCATTGAGCGTGAGACTCACGCAATTTACACTTTTCACACGCTCTCACGCCACACATCCATTTTCTCACGCACAGAAAAATTGTGGAGCAAAGAGGTACTTTTAATATTAAACTAATTCTCAGCTCTTAGATTCCGTCAATTTTATTACGAAATTCAGACAAAAATACGTTTGGCGCTTGTAAATGTGACGTGACAGATCGCTGAGCGCCTCAGTTCAAGTGTTACTTTTTTATTTAAAGATGCAGTACAACTTACCGAAAGTATACATAATATCGACCAATTAGTGTTTTTCAACCACGGAAAGAGGTCAATATAACAGCAGGAGAACAATTATGTCACATAACGTTACATTTACCTCAGGAAAGCCATTTAACGACCATAGCATGTTAATTGAATAGAATAAATAGCTAGAGAGGAGATTTTGCTGAGCACTATATTACATATTTATTATATTTTTACTTATGTCATTAAATAATTGTTATTATAACAAAAACTGCATTATATTTAATTTAATGTTATTTTTAACCTTTAATAATACCAGCAGATTGGGCCCTCTATTTTTACAGCATTAGGTGAGATTATTTTTTTAAATAAAATTTAAAATAAACATGTATCCAAATTAGTCAATATTGAATCAAAATCGGAATCAAATCACAAGAATGGAATTGAAATCTTGAAATTTTTGTCAAGCAACAATAAAAACTGTATCCTATACCAGTCATTGTACAATGTAAACGTTGTAACATGTTGTCACTAAACTTCATAAAATTCTATTTAGTTACCAAATGTTTTGACAATCACAATTACACTTATTGTGATGCAATATTTGTTTTTACATACCCCCCCCCCCAAAAAAAAATCTCACTCCAAGCTAAACTCAAAAGTTGGCAGCCCTGTAAAGCATTGGCAGATATATGATAATGATAATTAAACATCCACGTACCAGTCCTCGTCCACGACAGTGTGTACACCTCACTTTGCCGTTACCATGACAGCAGTGGCAAGGCTGCAAAGACAATGCACTAATGCACTTATTATTGCACTAATTAACACGTATAAAAGTCTGACTTATGGTGATACATTTAGAGTAGAATGCACATCAGGTAAAATAGTTTTTATTTTGATGGTAAATTACATTTATATGAATATAGATTGTTTAAAGTGCCCCTATAATGCTATTTTAAAGTTTCCTAATTTTGTTTTGGAGGTATTCTACGATAAGCTTACATGTATCCAAGGTAAAAAAAAAAAACTTTACTTTTCTAATAATATACATTGCAGCATCACCTCTTTTCTCACAGTGTCTGAAACGGTTTGATACAGGATCCCGTTTCTCGAAAACCCTACTTTCTGAGATCCTAGATCTGCTCTGATTGGTCAGATAACCCAGTCTGTTGTGATTGGTCTACTCTGCTCTGATTGGTCAGGGCTGCGTTCAGCCCCGACAAAACGTTGCACAACGTTTTTTAAACAGAAACGGTGATGCGTTGAACACACTGTTCTGATGACGCAAGAGTTGCAACTATGGCAGCTGAGAAGGCCATTCTTTGTGTTCTTTGTGAAGAATTTTCGGAGCCTGATGAAGTCGGTATAAATATGTGTTTAATACTACAAAATATGTCCGATGTTACAGTTACTGCACTTGCCGCCCAGAACAAAAGAGAACATCCCAATCGAGTGAAGGGATTGCTGAAACTGAAATGGAAGCACACATCTTACCTAATTCAGACTAAAACACATCTATTTAGCCTCACATACTGACTTTATTTGTAGTTCATACTGTTTTAATACCCTGTATTTTCTTTCTCATTTTTAGGAAAAGCACTTAATTGCCATTGTTTATTTCTATACCAAATGTCATACACTTGCAATGAAGCTAAAAATATAAACGACTAGGCTACATCATTATGTTGATATCCTATATTTTTACAATAAAACTAACTTACGACAAACATGTCTTCTAATATCCTCAGTTGTTGCGTATACCGAGCTGCAACAAACACATTTGTAAATTACTTTCCTTGAACCCATTGTGCGAGTTCACTTTAATACCATGTGCTTTATATACATGTTGCTGCTGATTGGACGGCAGTTCTGACACACCCACCAAACAAGAGAAAACGTATCTCAAACCCCGTTGCACACCGGTGCACGCCGTTTCCAGGAAACATGACGTTCAACCCGGAAACCGTAGCAAAACGTTGCGCACCGTTTTGAACTTGAACGTGCCCCCAGTCTGTTGTGATTGGTCTTCTCTGCTCTGATTGGTCAGATGGCTCAGTCTGTTGTGATTGGTCTACTCTGCTCTGATTGGTCAGATGGCTCAGTCTGTTGTGATTGGTCTACTCTGCCCTGATTGGTCAGATAACCCAGTCTGTTGTGATTGGTCTACTCTGCTCTGATTGGTCAGATGACTCAGTCTGTTGTGATTGGTCTACTCTGCCCTGATTGGTCAGATGACCCAGTCTGTTGTGATTGGTCTACTCTGCCCTGATTGGTCAGATGACCCAGTCTGTTGTGATTGGTCTACCCTGCCCTGATTGGTCAGATAACCCAGTCTGTTGTGATTGGTCTACCCTGCCCTGATTGGTCAGATAACCCAGTCTGTTGTGATTGGTCTACTCTGCTCTGATTGGGGAAAGAGTTAATAAACAGCTATGTTACACACTGCATGAAAGGTAGTATCTGAAAAAGCATAATAGGGGCTCTTTAAAGGCATACCTTTATGAACGAAGAGTGTGGGACCCTGACTTTCTGAACGGTGTTAGTGAATTTGGGTGGGTAAGACACTTGGACGAGCCACGGTGGAGGACTCACTCCATTCTGAGGCCCATCCACACACTGACCTGAGAAAAAAAATATTATTTTGATGCAGACATTTTTATCATTTGTTTAATTGTATTGGTTTCATCAGGCACCTGTGTGCGGCTCCGATCCCCACGCACTTGATCTGGACTCGGTAAATGTTTCCAAGCGGTACTGAAAAGACAAGGGACAAATGGCACAGTCATATAACTATTATGATATGTAATAATAGTAATATAGGAATCATTCCACATCTAGACTGGATAATATTGTGAAGAGATTTACACGGTAAACTGTAAAGGGCTTCAGCTCTTTGAATATCAGATTTTTGGCAGGTTTGCTGCTGTATGTCCATTTTTTACCCACAAACTCGAGTAGAGCGTCTCTCGCTACATCCTCTGAGACAGTGGGAACCCTGTCAGTGTGCAAATACATACACAGATCTGTATGCAATGTGCAATATACAAAATAATAACGTTATGGCAAATTGAATATATACTGTATGTTTTTGTATTCATAACATCCTACAAAAAATGACTTTGCACACGGAAAATACATATTGTACCTACATGACATTTGGGACTGAGGCATTCTTGTCATTTTCAGGCTTAGGGGTAAAGTCTGGTGGAGGAGGATAGATTTGATCTGGACACAAACAAAAATAGGAATCAAAATTATAATTAAGCATTCAAGACATAACTATGATATTAGGTCATATATATGTAACGTCTCCCGGTAGATGAAGAAGAAGGCAAACACGAAGATACAAATAATATCAAGGGTTTAATTCTCACAATAGATTCCAACAGGCAAATACACGAAACAGTGTGCTATGCACAAACAGAGTGCTCTTACACAAACAATGACCGGCCTACTGAAAGAGTGAAAACCAGGAACTTAAATACACAGAGAAAATGAATGCAAAACAGGTGATGAAGATAATGACCAACTAAACACTGATAAACTAATTAACAAGACACAGGTGATAGAACTGAACTAATGAGGGTAACCAAGGGAACAGAATTAACTAATAAGACAAGACTAGACTAGACAGAACAGATGAAAACAAACTAAAAGTCCATGAAAACGTGACATAACTCCCCCCTCCCGAAAAAGGCAGAACACGGGAGGGGGGGTGGGCATCCTGGAGTCCGAGACTGGAGGATGAACAGGAAGACGGACAACGGACTCCAGGATGGCCCAGGTGACCTAGGTGGAGCTGGCTGAGGAGACGACCCTTCCGGCGGCCATGGTGGAGCTGGAGACCACCCCTCGGGCGGTCCAGGATGAGCAGGCTGCACAGGGGACCTTGGGCCTCCACGGTCCCCCCAGAGGACTTATTGCCCCCCCCCAAAAAATTTCTTGGGGAAGTTCACAGGATAGGAGGCAGTCTGCTTTGAAGACGGTTCGGGACAGGACGAGACCCGCGGTGAAGGCGATTCTGGACTGGACAGGACCAGCGATGAAGAGGGCTTTGAGCTGGACAGGACCAGCGATGAAGAGGGCTCTGAGCTGGGCGGGACCAGCAATGAAGAGGGCTCTGAGCTGGGCGGGACCAGCAATGAAGAGGGCTCTGAGCTGGGCGGGACCAGCAATGAAGAGGGCTCTGAGCTGGGCGGGACCAGCAATGAAGAGGGCTCTGAGCTGGGCGGGACCATCACAGACTCTGGCTCGGCGGGCATGACGCGCTCAGGCTCAGGCTCAGGCTCAGGCTCAGGCTCAGGCTCAGGCTCAGGCTCAGGCTCAGGCTCAGGCTCAGGCTCAGGCTCAGGCTCAGGCTCAGGCTGGTGTGAAGTGCAGGCTCGGCTGGACTGACTATGGGGAGTTCAGGTTCAGTGAAGAAGTCGATTAGATTAATTTCCTTAGAACCTTGAATGGCAACGGGAGGTGTGATCGGGAGATCAAACTGGATAAGAAGATCGGGCTGGAGGTGAAGATCGGGCTGGAGGTGAAGATCGGGCTGGAGGTGAAGATCGGGCTGGAGGTGAAGATCGGGCTGGAGGTGAAGATCGGGCTGGAGGTGAAGATCGGGCTGGATGGGTTTGGCCAGGCTGACATGGTGAACGGACTTGACAGGGCAGAAGGGAAGAGCGAGCACAGCTTCGCCCATTGTGAATGGAGACCCACAAAATCGCAAAAAAAAACATATATATTGACAGAGACCATCTGGGGTCAACCTCAGGCAAATAAAGACTCACGTCCTGATCCAGTCCCATCCAAAAACAAACAGTGAGTTCCCTGTCGTCCAGCGGGGCCAGGTGGCAACAAGCCACAAACTCACCCACATAGTCCTCTACAGGGCGGCCATCCTGGAAGATGGAGCAGAGTTTAGTTACTGGGTCCATGGTGGTCCTATCCTTTTGAGCTTACTTCAGGAGGCCGGTTATTCTGTAACGTCTCCCGGTAGATGAAGAAGAAGGCAAACACGAAGATACAAATAATATCAAGGGTTTAATTCTCACAATAGATTCCAACAGGCAAATCCACGAAACAGTGTGCTATGCACAAACAGAGTGCTCTTACACAAACAATGACCGGCCTTCTGAAAGAGTGAAAACCAGGAACTTAAATACACAGAGAAAATGAATGCAAAACAGGTGATGAAGATAATGACCAACTAAACACTGATAAACTAATTAACAAGACACAGGTGATAGAACTGAACTAATGAGGGTAACCAAGGGAACAGAATGAACTAATAAGACAAGACTAGACTAGACAGAACAGATGAAAACAAACTAAAAGTCCATGAAAACGTGACAATATATATATGACATGCAGTATTTGTTGTTATATGTTCAAGATTAACCAATGTTATGTTTTTATGACCAATAGCAATACATTTTTAAAGCATCCAATATGCAAAAGCAATCTTTAATTATTTCAGCATTTTCAAGCGACAATGATCATTATAATACAACAATAAAAATAATTATGTATATTTTTAAGTTATTATTATATGAATTATGTATAATAGTGTGTTATCATAATAGTGTCTTAATAATATTAATAATAATAATAACATATTTTATGGTTAATGTGCTTTAGTGTATATAATAGTTTATTAAAACAATAAAGTCATAATAATAATAATAATAATAATAATAATAATAAAATGTTATTATTATAATTAGTTTGGTGCCTAAGTGTATATAATAGTGTATTATTATAATAAAATAGTCTTGATTTTATAAAAATAATAATTATTATTATTATTATGCCATAGGGTATATAATGGTGCATTATTATAATAGCATCTTAATAATAATTTAAAAAAATGGTTATTATTGTTGTTACTATAATGTGTGAATGCATATTATTATGTATTATTATAATAAGTGTCTGTTATAAAATGAATTTATTGCTATTATTTATATTGTTATACTACATTTTAATAATGTCTTAATAATAATAATAAATTATTATCATAACTTAGTGCATATATTAGTGTATACAGTAATAATAATAGTATTAACAATAATAAAAATGCCATTATATTATAATACAATTATTGTTATTATTATTATTAATGTGCCTTAGTGTATATAATGTATTATTATAAAATAGTATCTTAATAATAATAATAAATGTTGTTATTATTGTTAATGGCATTATATTATGGTGATCAAATTTATTTTCAATAAGTTCTGTTTTGGGCCGTTATTGGACTGTTGTTATCAGTCTATCTGTAATGCATGAGTGATACACATGAAGCTCTTTCACCTCCACCATTTTGCTCTTCGTATCCCGAGACACTGTCCAGCCAGCCTGGGGGCGGAGCAGACGGACCCTCCTCGGGAACACTGGGGTCAAAAGTGTCTGCAGAAGACAAAGAGACTGAGTGTGATATTTCTCATTTATCAAAGAGCAACATCCCTTGTTGGTCCTGGAACAACATTCCTATCAAACAGCCACCGCCTTAAATCAGTGACTGAATTTTCCATCAAGTCCCTTGAACATCTTTTTTCATCATCCATATCATTCTATTGACATTCGCAATAGTGGTTTAATAATGTGTTATATTCTGTTGCGTTGCTAGGCAACAGAACATAAACACATTTCTTAGCAATCAGTAGTTGGCAGCTGTTCATTAAGTCATTAGGGTTCTTTCCCTCAGCAGTGCATAAGTGAAGTGAGTTATATATACTTCACATAAACAACTTGTTACGTTCGTGAACAATGCCGCTAACAAGTGGATATAAATATCAGCTGGAGTGGGTTTCCTTCAACAGAGATTGTGCTTCAGATTTAGCATGAAGAATGGGCATGAAATGAGGCCTGTATGCCACAGAAACAATGCCCTCAAAATATAGCAGTGAATGATGGGTGGAGCAGGTTGTCTGCGATACAATTTAAATGCTAATTTAGCAAAGCACATTCATCAAAATTTTATGACTACAGAAAATGATGCCTGGAAACAAAGCTATCGTGATGCCAAACCCCCTTATGGAAAAAAGCTGTCGTGTTCACAACTGTGCCAATGAGCGCTTATCAGGTTCAAATAAACGCTGGATTTTCAAAATTATGTGTAGTTCACAGCTCCATTGGTACACTTGATGTGTACTTGCGAAAGGGAAAATAACCTTAAACCCCTGAGAACCCTTTAAACCCTGAGAAGCCTTTCTAACAGTCTGGTGCCTAATAATATCAATGCAAAAATGCACTGATAACAGAAATAAGACACATAAACAATTGCTTCAGTCTGAATTCAGTTGGTAGTGGTGCCTTTACGAAGCTGGTATGTGGTTAATTGTGCTCATACTGACAGACATGTGCGGCTGCTTTTGTGAAGCAGAGATCTATTATCTATCCTAGCAAACAGGAAATGTTTATTTGTAAGATAACGTTTGCAGTTAACAGTTTCAGACTGTTAATTTGTCCTCAGTCTGCATTTTTTCGCTTGTGATACATGAAAGCACTTTAGTGTTTGGTGTCAAGTGAAGTTCAAAAAAGGTTCATGTCTAGATAACAAAGGCAATACTGTATTATGCACAACTTAGTGGTTTAGTATTATATATTTATCAATGCATTCGGCAGTAGGCCTACACTTTAACTATATTTCAAAGACAACATAAGTAATTATGAAATTACATATAAAGATGTACATAAAGCGGTCATGACATGAGAAGTGGAATTTGTAAAACATTCTGCAAGTTTCATAGCTTAAAACGTCCTGAATATAAACAAAGCATTTATTTAAATGACATCGGCGAATAGTTATACATCATCGCACCATAAGCCCTGCCCACTGGCGTTCAGTTGCTTAATGGCTAACATTTTCCTACACTGGATGTGAGCATCGCGTCAAAAGCAAATAAAACCATTGATTCTGTACATGACTGTACATTAATCACTGATTCTGTCTAAACTGGATACAGTATACAGATGTGTCTTCAGTTTCTGACATCCTCCACACACACGCATCGGAAACAAGTGGATGGTTTATTTTGATGGCGCCCCGGATCACGTGTGAGGATTATATGTTTGTTCGGAGCATTTTATTTTGTAAACGAGGCACTGTGTAATGAAGAGTTCGCAAATAAATTTTTGTTGATTAATAAAGCAGCCGACTGTATTGGATCTGACAGCAGCTGCATCACAAACGTAAAGTACATTATTTTGCTCTGTCTGTAAATTACAGTTTTATATGTTTTTAAAACACTTATTCATGCGCAAAAGTGAGGGGGGCGTTGATACTGTTTCCTATGTGGCCGTTTACTGACAAACCTTAAAGGAGCCGCCCCTTAAAAACAGATCGTTTCAGACAGATGAAGGTCAGAATGAAGGTTGAAAATCGTTTTTTATATATATACAGTATTCACAACTTTCCCGAACTCTGACCTTTCCCATGATCGCTATGGCAACGTAGAACAAGCCGGTAACGAACTTCCGGTTTACCTTAGCCTGAAGATACTGCTATCAGATAGCCTCAACAAGCCCAAACAACTTGCTTGGGTAATGACGAGTAGAGCTTAGATCGGGCCAAAAAAATCAAGCCTGACCCAGCCCGACACATTAACTGTAATTATGAGCCCGAGCCCAATTTAGACCCAACCATTTTTAATACGTGGGCCGTTAAAACCAGGGGCGGCGCCAGATAATTTTTGTATATGTGCTGAGGGGGTGCTAGATATATTATATATAAATACTTTCAATAAATGAGCAAAAATTGGTCACTTAATATTTAATATTCAATTATTTTAATGATCACAATTAAAATATTAATTTTATTAAATTGAACAAGCACAACATTTGGCATTCAATCAAATATTATTAAAGATTTATTATAATTATTATTAATGTTATTTCAACACAATATCTCGTTATTTCGACATAATATGTGTGCAGAGTGTGCGTGCAACAAACAAGATGTGCATTTGTAAATCCAGTGACACACGTGCATTGATTTTTATTAATAAACTAGTGTTTTCTGTGTCAGTGTCGGCTGCAAAGATGACGATCGCCATCTCGTAGTGAACACACCTATAGAGAGAAATGCACATAATGGATTACATAATCAGAGTAGCCAATTTCTTTTCATTTTGAATTGTTTCGTTTAAAGACATTTAAAGCTTTCTTTAGATAGGCTATATTTCTCATGTCTGAGTTTCGGTGAATTTATGATGAGATGCACTTTACGTGCAATGCAAGTGACCGCGCCGGCGCCTCCATGTCATGATTGTCTGCTATATTTGCTATATATCTTATTTATTAAATCCAGGCAATTGGTTGATGAAAAATTAATTAAAATTAAGATACAATTTATACAAAACGAAATTCACTTTAAAGAAAGGTTTTCTACAAAACAAAACTTAATGAAGAAAACTAAGTTTAATCATGTCTGACCCATTAACAAAATCATGTCTGACCCACTCTATGTCTCCCGATGCATCCTATCATGGTGTTCACTTTTCATAATCAACATAGATGGAAAAAATAACATTATAATATTGAAACTAAATGCTCTTATTTAATGGCTACAACAAATATAGTAGGCCTATACTCTCTATTTGTACAAATTACTGCACATTCAAGTTAATTCTCAAATTAATTTTCAAATTATTGAAAACAATAAACATACCACTTAAAAAAATATATACAGTTGTACTGCAGTTTTTTCTAAGTACAAGAAACACTCTTTCTGCATAGAGGGTCCGTTTATGTTGGAAACAGCTCCCATTCATAAATCCTTCAGTTTTCGCGTGTTGTTTGTGCACCCGACAACGGTACACGTTGAACCACAAGGAGCCATTGCTATGGCAAGCCGTTTTAGCTTAAATTGTACCCAGCGTTACTCGTCGTAATTGCATTTTTACTAGTAAGAATTCATTTAGAGAGCTCTACAATTTAATTGTTACTAGTAAGAATTACAATTAGAGAGGTCTCTAATTCAATTATTATTAGTAACAATTCCAATTACAGAGCTCTCTTATTGAATTTTTACTAGTTAAAAAAAACGAATTAAAGATATGTGTAATTGCAGAGCTCTGTATTTGAATTAAAGAGCTCTGCAATTGCATTCTTACTAGTAACAACTGAATTAGAGAGCTCTCCAATTGGAATTGTTACTAGTAATAATTGAATTAGAGAGCTCTCTATTTAAATTGTTACTAGTAAGAATTTAATTAAAGAGCTCTGCAATTGCATTCTTACTAGTAACAATTCAATTGTAGAACTCCGTAATTAAAAATGAATGGAAGTCAATGGAGACATATGACTAGTAAAAATTAATTTGTAGAGCTCTCTAATTGGAATTGTTACTAGTAAGAATTTAATTAGAGAGCTCTCTAATTGTAATTTTTACTAGTAATAATTGAATTGTAGAGCTCTCTAATTGAATTCTTACTAGTAAAAATGCAATTACGACGAGTAACGCTGGGTACAAGTTAAGATAAAACGGCTTGCCATACATTGCTTAATCTGTCAGCATTACTACTTGTCAGTAGGCCTAATCAGTTTCACCCATTTGTACCACGCATAGACTGTAAAAAAATAGGTACCACGACGCGAGTATCCCTTGTGTGCTAAGCATTAAAGGGATAGTTCACTTTGAAATTAAATTTTGGTATGTTTTAGCTTACCTCAAGGGCATCCAAGATGTAGGTGTCTTTGTTTCCGCAGTAGTTTTAATTTTGATATTTTTAGGTCAAACCGTTCTTGTCTGTCAGTCATATAATGCAGGTCTATGGTCACCACCTCAAAAAGCATGCACAGAGAAGTCCAAATTAAACAATTCCCCATCGTAAGTACACATTGATGGCCTAAGACACGAAACGAGCGGTTTGTGTGAGAAAACGAACAGTATTTATATAGTTTTTACCTCTACACAACCACGTCCAAGTGATCTGAGGGTGCGCGCGCTTCCTGGTGTGTGACGTGTGCGCGCGTTCTGGCTTAGTCTGCGCAAGCGCCGAAAAGTGTACAAGAGGTAAAAACTATATAAATACTGTTCGTTTTCTCACACAAACGTTTTGTGTCTCGTTTCGTGTCTTAGGCCATCAGTGTGTACTTACAATGGGGAATTGTTTAATTTGGACTTCACTGTGCATGCTCTTTGAGATAGTGACCATAGACCTGCATTATATGACTGACAGACAAGAACGGTTTGACCTAAAAATATCAAAATTGAAACTACTGCGGAAACAAAGACACATCTTGGATGCCCTTGAGGTAAGCTAAAACATACCAAAATTTAATTTCAAAGTGAACTATCCCTTTAATGCTATGCAAAGCGTTAGGCTAAACCGGAACTGAGATGCATCAACAGGAAGTATAGAGTGTCATGGCGACGCCCAATAAGACTCGCAGGAAAGTTGTGAATTTATATATATACTTTGTTTTCACAACAGTGTCAATCCCCCAACTGTCAAATATATTTGAGATGTTAACAGATGTTACTTAACATTCCTAAAACATTCTCAGGTCAGATGTCATTCCTTCCACTGAAGTAAGGCTATATGAGATGCTCTATGGATCATTCTCAAATTAGATAACATGGATATAAGGACCTGCACAACTAAAGCAAAATAAAAACTGACATTCGTTAAACTTTTAACTCAAACTGTTATTCTGGTGATATAAACAATGTGTAGCCTATTGAATTATATAGCAGTTAGAGCACTGATATTTATAAAAGACACTGAGAAGTTTCACTTTTTGAATCGGTTTGCGGCAGTTCAGATCAATGTGAGCAATATGCTTTTCATTCAAATCTAACGTAGCACATGATGCTCAGCGTGACTGTTAGTGACTTATTAATTTTTGAAGTGTTGTTAAAAATTTTGTTCAAACTTCAAACTGAAACATAATGAATGCTTTGTTGAAAAACTGTTTAATTTGACTTAGATTGTACAAATGTGGTGTCATCATAAGTAGAAAAGATTGTATGCACACTTCATCGCATTTAATCACTTTAAGTGTCGTATGCACATGGAATTGTAGCCTATTGAATAAATGCATTTTCCTTCATATATATATATATATATATATATATATATATATATATATATATATATATATATATAATACCGTTTTGCCAACATGCTACAGATGTGAATGATTTATTTTCTTGCAAGCTATTCAGAGACAATGAACATATTACAGTAAATATTATAAGTATAATAATATAAAGTTTATAAGTAAGTAAAACTTCAAGAAAAACAAAACAGCAAAAAGACAGTTAGCATAATATGCACATCTACCCACCTAGATCTTCGTCTTTTTCGTCCATCACGCACAAAATGCCGATGAAGTCTGTTTCACGGTGGTCCTTGTCACAGCTGTGCTCTACATTTATTTACTGATCGCCTTTGTTCAGTTTCGATCTGGAACTTGGACAGGAATGAAGACACGCCCACAATAACATTCTGACATGTTTTAATGAAGCGCGCTACAACTCACAGAATTTACAGAGTCCTTAAAGGCACAGTTTACTCAAAAATAAAGTTCCTTCATTTATCCACACTCTCAAGTCGTTGCAAACCCGTATGACTTCCGTGAGACACAACATGTGATGTTCGGCAGAATGAACGCGTCTGTCGACGTTCTCTTGTATAGAAAAAAGGATGCAATGAAAGTGGATGGAGACTCACGCTAACATCTCGTTTTGTTTTGTTTTTGCGCAAGAAAGAAAGTCGTACGGATCTGGAACTAAACTTTGAAGACAGTTTAAAATGGCTTTCTGGCTAAATTATCCCTTTAGGACTATAGGATCAGCTTGTAGTGTGCACACGATGTATGCCTATACAAATTATTGCATAACATAAAATTAAGCAATAAAGAAAAATATGAATAACTACATGTGAAAAAAAAAAATGTAACAGTACACTTTCATAATGGTCTATGTGCGACAACTATTAAAATAAGTATTTCAAAATAACTTGACAGTGAATGTTTTTTTTTAGCAAAAGCGAAGATATGACAGGCAACAATAGTGTAGCATAATTTTTTACACTAAAATAAAAGGTAAAAATAAAGTAAAGCCTATTTTTAAGGTTAAAAGATTAAGATTTCTTTTATAATTAAAAAAAGAAGAAGAATGTGTCATAATTTTCATTATTGTGCATTGAACATTATTAATAAATGGAAGCTTCTTTCTGCCAAGGAATACAAAAAATAAAAAGGTGAAGCTGAATTTATCTCACAATATGACTTTTGTTCTCTCAATTGCGAGTTTACAGGTACAGCTCATAATTCTGTCTTTTCTTCCCTCAGAATTGCAAGTATTTATCTTACTTTTTTTTTTTTTCAGAATACAATTCGGACTTTGAATTCGGACTAAAACAAGCTCAGATCTCACAATTCTGAGGGGAAAAATAAGAATTGTGAGTAATAAACTCGTAATTGAGGAGAAAAGTCCCAAATTTAAGATATAAAAGCATGTTTTTTTTAATTTGCCTACCATTTTACTTTGTAATGATTACAATTATAGCTCATTTAACATGTGACAGTGGCCTATACAGCATGTTTAAAGGATGGAGCAACAGCAGCATTTAGCAGGATAATCCTTGGTGTAAACTTTGTGTTCAGTACCATATACAAAATAAATGTAGGTTTTTTCATTCCAGGTGTAATGCACTCGTGTGATGGGAATTAGCTCAATGGTCTGCCTCTGGAAAAAAACACACACACACACGAGGTTAGAGCTTATGCTTTGTCTCTAACTTTCTGTATCAAATGCATTTTAATGTCCAGTTCTCTAGAGAAGAGCATGGTATGGTTTTCTCCGTTTCTTTTCAATATTCGTGTTTAGTTTGTTTAAATATATGGGAATATTCAGACTGCTTGACAGTATGACAAACAACATGCTATTGACCGCAAGCTCTAATCCTGTTTCTTTAAGGATTCCATGGGAGTGAGGCAACGGGAAAAGGTCATTTCATTAATTCCCAGAAGAGTGGAGGCTGAGATGTGGCCTTAAAGAGACAGAAGCACTGATTTGTATTATCAGATGAATGATACTCAACCTGTTGCAGAATATTACAGGTGGTGGAGAACTGAGCCTGATGTTCCCTCACGGCACTTTCAGACGCTGCGTTCACAGAGCTGTCCGGGAAACCCACGACTGGATAGACCTGGGCAAAGCCAAACAGGGTTACGTTGTAAAGTAATTGTTGTAAATGATTCAATTTGAAGATGTTTTAAAGGGGTCAAATCATGTGTTTTTTATTGCATTTTTTCCACTTAATGTACTTTAGTATAGTACGGAATGTATGGAAATAGTGCTGAGGTCCAACTAAAGATATACTTAAGTATATCTGATGCTAAAGTGGAACTATTGCAAGTATACTTCAGGTATATCTTGCATTTAAAGACTGATATTATACAGAAATCACACTATCCTTACTAATAGTGATATTAAAACACATTTTTAGGCTTAATATTAAGAAATGTGCATTGTGCAATAAAGAAGTACTCCAAATAAAGTTTAATAATAATATTTATTTCAGTAAGACTCAAGCAATACGTCAGTACATATGTTAATGGATTTGTAGTATACTTAGTATGAAATACTTATGAATACTTATTTTTTCTTAAATATCGCCATTTAAGGGTTATTTATTTTTTTTTTTTTCAGTTTTAGTTAGTTTTAGTTTTTATTTATGTCCAGTTAATAATTGTAATGCTTCAAACTTGTTTCAGTATATTGTCAAGGCAACATTTCTAATTTTTGTCTAATCTAAGTTTTTAATCTAATATTTGGATTTAATTTTATTTCAGCTTTATTTCAATTAACAAAAATGTTTTTAATAGTTTACACAGCAGATTTCAAGTTTCTGAACACCTAACAGACATCATTAGCGTGTAAACGGTCGTATCTCAAATATACATATGAATATATACACAATCTCAGATCTCAAATAACCTAAAATAATAACCTAAAATTCAGAATAACAAAGGCATCATGAGCACCATGATGTTTTTTTGCTCACCATTTTACCCATATCAGTTAGAAGCTTCTCTCCAGAAATTTGGTCGAGATATTCAACGGGGAACCCAGAACGCTTGTCAATCACAGCAACATGAATGTTGTTCTTCCTGAAAAGATAAACGTGTGGAGAAAAAAGCATGAATAAAAAAGTACATAAGCTTGTTTGTGCTGATTAGTGGTGCTAACTGCACGTCTTCTCACCATGTGATTTTAAGTTTGATGAAGCAGAGGAGCTTTCCTTTCCCTTTGCATGTGTTGCAGGTAATTGAACCGACTCCTCCACAGGAATGACACCTGGAATACAGATCATTTAACACACCGTTTACATTTCTGTCATTAAGGTTCTTTTTTCATTGTAATGTTTCTGGCAATAAGGAGCTATGTCTTGTATGATGGGTAAATACCACATACACAAAGCAAGATATCTTACATTTAAACCCAAATGTTAAGTATTTGTTTTGTATTTATGTTTACTATTATAGAAAACTCGACATTTTGAGAAATAAACTTGATATTCTGACTTTTTTCTCGGAATTGCATGTTTATATCTCGCAATTCTGACTTTATAACACGCAATTGGGAGATACAAATTCAGAATTGCATGATATAAAGTCGCAATGCAAATCTGAGGAAAAAAGTATTTTTTCCCTTAGAATTCGACTTTATAACTCGCAATTTCGAGTTTATATCTCACAATTTGGAGAAAAGATGTCAGAATTACGTGATATAAATTTGTAATTGTGTGTTATAAAGTCAGAATTGCGAGAAATAATGTTGCAAATGCGTGTTATAAAGTCAGAATTGCGTGATATAAAATCGCAATTGCGAGTTTATATCTCGCAATTCTGACTTTATAACACGCAATTGTGAGTTTATATTTCGCAATTCTGACTTTATAACACGCAATTGGGAGATTTGAAGTCAGTCTTTTTTTCTTAGAATTGGACTTTATAACTTTATTATATCTCACAATTCGGAGAAAAGATGTCAGAATTGCGTGATATAAATTTGTAATTGCGTTTTCTAAAGTCAGAATTGCGTGAAATAAATTTGTAATTGTTATAAAGTCAGAATTGTGAGATATAAAGTGGCAATTGCGAGAAAAAAGTCAGAATTGCAAGTTTATTTCTCGCAATTCTGACTTTATAACACGCAATTGCGAGTTTGTATTTCGCAATTCTGACTTTATAACACTTTATAATAGCATTTTAAAAATATAAAGAAAATGGTTCCATTATAAACTACCTTTTGTGTAATGGAAAGATTCCATGGATATTAAAGGTTCTTAATGGAACCATAAATGCCAATAAAGAACCTTTATTTTTAACAGTGTAATGTTGCATTTTTGTTGAAATTTTAATTCAGAACCAGAGGTTGACTCCATACTTAATCATGCCCGAGCCCCGACACATCGTACAGTGTCGCCGTTCACTGGACTGAGTCCAACCCGTGCCACTACAGCCTCCACATCGAGTCTGTAACAATAGAAATATTATAATGAAAAAATAGAGAGAACGAAATATTAAAAACGTCATGTCGTCATACTTACCCTGCCAGAATTTACGCATCTTCCACATGCAGATCTTCCAAGATTCAGGCATGAATGGCAACCCTAAAACAACGAAAATGAATTGTTCATTGATGAATTGTTCATTGAATGTGATGAATGGAGGACTGAAATGTGTTACTTTGACAGTAGACGTGTGAGGAACGCGGACGGCTTTCTCGCAGTCTTTAAAGAGGGCCGGGATGGGCACAGGAATACTCCACGGACCGGGGGGCACTCCGAATCCATCCACCACCTGACCTGATCAGTCAATCAAGTCACATTCAATATATATAATATATATACATATACAAATGAGTGCTGTTAAGGTCCCGATATACTTCAAGTGAAATTTAAGAATGAACCGGTGTGATGGGAACTAAATCAGGCCAAAAATTTGTTTGGAGTTCAAAACTGCTTGCCAAACTTTCCGGAAAAGTTTGCTCCGGTTGGTAAAAACTTTTAAACTACCATTGGTTGGTCGTAATAGGTGGGTGTGGCTCTGAGGCTCCGCCTCATATATATATATATATATATATATATATATATATAGGGACCTTTAATCTCACATTTTATGTCAATCACGTTTAATCAATGCAAACATTAAAATCTGTAATATATTTTTATAATTTAAGACAAATTTTTACATTGAATCTCTAAATGAATGTAGAAACAACATAAATATATGTATATTGTAAAATTTGGAGGGCTTTTTCCTAATTTTAAGGGAATGAAATGAGCTATTTTAGCCATTCAACATTGTTGTATGGTTGAAAGCCATAATGTTTAACATTTAATAGGCTTATAAAATCTTATAACAAGTTTTTATTTAAGTGAACTTGAAACAATCTTCTTATGTTGTAATAAATGTTACATTTATCTGTGCCTTTAATATATGTTTCTGACTCTGTCAATATCAGCTCTCAGTTTGAATGAGATCTGTCAGTACATTCTATTTTGCGCATTACTTTTCACAACAAGTATGAAAATTACTAGTTAAAACATTTGGTGTACACTTATTTTCGCACTTAATCGTTGAGACAAGTATATTACTGACAGAATCAAAAACAGGCAGCCAGTGTGTGTGTGTGTGTGTGTGTGTGTGTGTATATTAGTAGTTGAGAATGAAAATGTGACTCTGCTCACCATCGTATGGTTCACTGTCCCACTCTGTGGTTCTAGACTCTGTAAAAGTCTCCAACCGGTACTAGAAGGACAAACATTCAGCATGTGTGAGCATGGCATCATATATATACAGTTTGACATGATGCTTGTGAATGCTGATGCTGACCCGATATGTGTTGAGGGACTGCAGGTCTGTGAACACCATCTCTCTGACCGGTTTAGAGCCGTAACAGCATTTGCTGGTGACATATTGTGTGAAGGCCTCCTTTGCCAGTTCCTCATTGATCGCAGGAATTCTGAGGACATGACGTGAACTTTAGCATGTGAACTTTTGACCAGTCATTTATCAGGCATTTGACTTCAGGAATTTCAACATGGAAAGGCCATTTTAACCAAGCCAGGTTTAACAACTTGAGGGTGAGTAACTGATGGCAGAATTTTCATTTTTAGGTGAACTATCCCTTTTTACGGAGCCCTGCACAAGACATACAGAAAAAATTATTGTTAATCGTGCGCATGACATCATAATACATTCCGTTGTTTTGCTAAAACGTGCACATAATTTACTAATTTGTTCCCTCCTTTTAAAGGGATACTTCACCGATTAGCATTAAGCTTTGTATCAGTTGAAACCCGGTAGTATTTTCGAATGGCCGTGCTTCCCTCCCTCATGTCCCCCTGAGACGAGAGATTTCTGTATTGTGTGTCTGGAAAAAAACCTCAGATGACGCAAAAATCGTCATTTATCGTCATCAGAGGCTTTTTAGTCCAGAGGCGAGAGACTACAGCCCGTAGGAGGAGCTCGTCCCGCATGTCTTCAACCCGCCCATAGGGGGAGCTCACGATAAAACGCCGTCTTTTCAGTTTCGAGTCGACTAGTAGCCTAGTTGTATCATTTCTTCCGATACTGCCCTCTGTAAACGGTAGGCGTGGCTTGGGAGTGGCCTCGTAGGGCAGCGAATCAAGTGCATTCTGGGAGTTGTTGTCTTTCATCCACATGAGCCAAAAATACATTTTCTGGCTTTTCTCAGTCTAGAAGGCACCAACTTCTAAAATAAGTTCACATTTCTACTACATAAATGACCCAATTTAAATACACGTTCATCTTTCCAGCAGTGAAATATCCCTTTAAGTAAATCGTGCGTACAATATAATAATTTGTTCCCTTGATTTACTAAATCGGGCATACAATTTACTAATTTGTTACCTCATTTTAAAGTCAAGTTTTTAATGTTGTTTATATGTCTGTAGTGTTTTTAATGTGCTTTAAAGGCACACTATGCAAGATTTGTACCTTAATATAACAGCTTCGAAATCATTTCGATGGTAAACGAACTCGTAGTAGGGCGAACCATTCGGCTGGCAAAACCAGCAATGCAGGTTTGAGAGGTGGCGCCCCGACAAATCTCGCGAGAATCACGACTTGCTTTACGGCACGACGTCACATACATCAACAGCATATGAAGCAGCCTCTATGGAAGACACTAGCATGCATTTCAGACGTGAATCATGGCAGAGTCGACGAATAAAACGAAGAAAGCGCGGTCGGAAGAGTGCAGAGACGCCTCTGCGTGAGTGGTATTTACAACAGTAACGTTAAATACAAGCACTCCACAGCGACTCTAGGGGTCACTGTTTGAGAAAAACGGAAACTGCATAGTGTGCCTTTAAGACAAACCATGTGTAAATTCATAAGTCGACAGCATTGCTGAGTATTTTCTCTTCAAAACTGCAGTGAACCAAAGACGGTCTCAAAAACACGGTTTGAAATCGCTGGTGTTTCTGACGTCACAAACTACCTTGTAACCAATCAGAACAACGAGTGATCGTCAACGAGTGGATCTCAGAGATGGAGCGAGTGAGTGGAGGCGGGGCTCATTTGCATAGTCATAGAACCGTGAAAACTAAATGAGGAAAGGGTGTAAAGTTACATTCGAACTATTTTACGGCATGGAGATTTTTTTTCAAGGAAAAAAAGTTTAAATATGTCATTTTGGTGATCAAATATAAGTTTTAAGGGATACAATTATTGACTACAGGGGGAAGTCGCACGATTTACTTTTTTTTCCTGCATGTCATCATGTGCGGGGCTCCGTCACTTTAACTGAAATAAAATAAAATGTACAAAAATGTACAAATAAATGACGAAATTTTATTTAGGTAGTTTCCAAGGCAACATTTCTCATTTTCGTTAAAGTACTAAAAAATAAAAAAAATAAACTAAATTTAAACTTAAAACTTAATACACATGTAAAATAAATAATAATGACAAAAACACACAACCAAATTATGAAAACTTTAACTAAAATTCAAATTCAAATTAAAACTGAAAATATAAATATAAAATCTTTATAAAAATGCATTCATTAAATTAGCAATAATAATTTATTACTTTTCATTAGCCTTACATATTTATTTATACATTTATCATAATGATTTATGTATACAGTTTATTTCCTATTCCAATATGATCAGAGGGGCTGATCGATCATAAAATGTCTTGCTGACTTCTTCTTTCTTTTACCTGGTTATGCTGCATTTAGATATATTGCACTACTAATTATGAGTCTATGCTGCAGGATACATGACCAACCATTGGTCTAGTGTTCTGACAATGACAAAGGAACAAGGTGGAGTTAAATAAATAAATAAATAAATAAATAAAGATTTGCCTCTTTCATGAATTCATGCCATGACAAGAAAACCAGTCAGGCAAGGCAGGAGCAATCATCAACATGTCCAAATACAGGAGACAACTAAAATCAAATCATCAGCTTGGAAATCATAATTGCAAAGTGATGTGCATTAAAGTTATTTTTAACGAAACAAAATAGACACATTGGGCAATATTTCTTTCTATTTTCCACTTACTGAGGCATTTTAAGCCCTGATGCACCAATAAAGAGAGTGAAGAATGTGCTCTAGATTTATAATAATGTGTATTTTATCATTCAAGTGATTAAAACTTTGATTTTATTGTGTAAGTGCTGCGGTTCTTACTCAAAGCGTCGCTCTGGAGCACTGGATGGGGCTTGAGGCTGCGCCGATCCAAAATCTGACGGCGGAATGACTGTGGATGTAATAACAAATCCAACATTACCAACATTTTGCTCTCCGTTTCAAATGAAGCTACTGAAATTGTTCTCACCATTAGGCCCCAAACTTTCATATCCAGGAACAACAGGCATTAAATCTGCAGGAGGAGCCGTCGCCACATCGCCTGGCACAGTGTTCGGGTCTGTTTAATGTACATCACAAATTTATTTCACCCTACTGTCTTCTTTAAACATGTTTTAAAGCTGTAACTGTGTTTTTCGTGCAATGAGGAAACAGTAGAAACGTAAACGGGAAACATGCTTCTCGAATATTACGCTAAAAGAAGCTTTGTTTAAGTGAAAACGGGGTGACCTATATAAGGTTTTTATTATGTGATGTGGTTATGTGGGTTGCACTTTATTTTGGTTATCCTTGATAGAGTGTAATTTTTTAAGTAATGAGTAATAATTAACTACATTCAGCACTTACTAAATAGGGTTAGGATTAGGATTACATTTTGGATTAGGGTTAGTTTAGGCATGTAAATATGTATAATTTAACGTTTAACAAGGACATGATAAAGTGTTACCTATAAATGTGTATACAACTGCTCATGTAAGACGGTTGTTTAGGGATATTTGAGTAAATCTTTTGGAATTAATTTTTGATTACCTGCATAAGGTTCAACAGGGCATGATGGGCCAGTGTGGACTCCATCCTGGTCACTGTAGTAAAACCAAAACAATAGGCTATGTTTTTATTAGCCCACTACCACATATGCAAATGCAAATTACAAAGAAAGAAAGAAAGAAAGAAAGATAGAAAGAAAGAAAGAAATAAAGAAAGAAAGAAAGAAAGAAAGAAAGAAAGAAAGAAAGAAAGAAAGAAAGAAAGAAAGAAAGAAAGAAAGAAAGAAAGAAAGAAAGAAACTCAAATGACTCGTTGCCTTAATTTAGTTCGTCATACATTTTTATCGCTAGATTGACGAGATAACACTTTTGCACGATGTTACGTTTATGTCAATACATAATTTCTGGCGATTCTCTGCTAAAACCAGCATCCAAACGGACTTCTCTTCATAATTTCGTTAAGTTTGTCGACCATACCTCAGGAGATGCGTCCTGTCCATTTTCCTTCCTTCAGCGCGATCCACAAATAACTTTCGTTTTGTGAGAAGCGAGAGTTAATACGGAAGAAAGCGGAAGAGCAGCACTGTAACCTGAGATTTTTACATCATGAAGCTAATATCAAGCTGAGACTTTTAGAGGACATTTGACATGGCAAACATCAATATTTTAACTCCCTAGAGACTAGGCTATTACTTTGTAAAGAAAAATTGTGATTATTTGTTTATGCTTTAACATCAATAATTGAACGTCGAGCCACAGTAGCCTAACAGTGTTGACTTCATACAGATGTTTTGTGTACCAGCATGTATTACGGTTATTGGAATGAAGCCTTGCTATAACGTGTCTTTCAGGTTTAGCAGTTTTTTTTTTTTTTTTTTTTTTTTTTTTGTGATAGCAGCGCTAATTTATGTAGAGGACAAACAATTCAAAAACAAATATTAATTTCAATTAGACTTACATTTTTATCATTATTTTTGTCACTCTTCAAAATCAATTGGTTGGCCAGTTGGCCTACTAATAATCAATGTAATCCTGTCATTGATGCAATCAGTTGTGTTCAGAATAGGCTGCTGTTTAATAGCACTGACATTGTGCAATGATGATTCAAAACAGCAGCTCACATGACCTCGTTACTTAAATTTTTAATACAGCAAGATAGGCCTATAAACTGAGTTTGCAGTTTTTGTATAAACTGTTCAAACTCATCAAATGGACAGTAGAGTTGAATGCATTGCATTGTGGGATAGCCTACTGCGCCCGAAATCGTGTAGTTTGAGTAGGTACATTTGAATTTGAATTTACTTCGCGACAGTAACAAAATACGCTCTAGTATGAATAAACGTAATATGATTGAAATTCGAACGTATACCCGCCATGTTGTTACTGTCACATGACCTACAAGCCTCAGTCGCTTCATTTCCATTCATAAATCTTTTCCCGTGGCCTCGTGGGATAATGTCCACACTTATTCTCACTGGAAGTATTAGGTCATCCGGGTACTTTTTGCCTACTCTTATGAGTAGGCCTACTGTGAATTCTGACATACTTATTTTGTCACATAGGCCTACTGTTTTTCGCCTATATAGCAGGAAAGTATGTGATTTTGGATGCAGCCAACAAGTCAGCTGCCTATAAGCTTTCAGATACAGGCAGCCATTGTTTGAGTTCAAACAAAATGTGTTTTTTTTCATGATTTGGTAAATTAATTTTAAAAGTGCCTTGAAATGCGCAGCATTATTCAATGTGTTGACGTTATTTCCACTGAAACAGGAAGACAGGGCGGGAAATATTGAACAGCGCCTCCCCTTTTTAAAATAGCCAATAGCGTTTAGTTTATATTACAGCTTGGTAAAGCCGCAGTTTCCTCCAAATCTCTAACCGTTTCTCCTCCATATCGCTTTACAATATAGCATTCTGTGCAGAATTCAAATGGGTCCGATACGTTTTGTGGTCTGCACCGACTCGCGCATATGACCCGCTCTGTGCTATCGTGTCGCGTGACACTAACATGAAACCGGACTTCTTTCACCCCAATGGAAAGCATATTTACACTGTCTGAATCGTTCCCTATCCCCTATATAATGCCATTCACCATGTAGAAAATCGTAAATGTGTGAACAAGTGACCGATTTCAGCCTATAGTGTAGGGGGCGGGGCTTCAGAATCTAGAGAGCATTTGATTGGACAGAAAATCTGATGAGAATCTGAAGTGCAGAGTGATGTCATCAAAATCATTGATCCGTATAGAGTGGTGCAGGAATGACGTCACTTTGTAGGCCAACCGGCAGTTGGCATCACGCTGGTTCCCTCGACAAACACCCAATAGGATTTTCCCATAGGCTTTTGGATTATCGCTAAAAACAAGCTCTGTGATCAACAAAAGTTTATGATACTTACACGTTTTTGTCCATCGAGATAATTATCACAGATGAACACAACTTTTATGAATTTTGAAGCCTGAACGCAGTTGCTAGAAGTAAAAAGCTAAAAGCAGGCTATAAACGAACTACACCACGGTTCCACGACTTTAATGTCACCATCATTACCCTGAACGTTTGAGTTAAAGTAGTTTGTAAGAGCACAATTATAAGCATAACGGCATAATTAAAGCATAATTAAAAGTGGACTGAGTTTATCTGTTTGGCGTGATGATGTTTAATCTCCTCGACTGCCTCTATTTAGCCACTTGTTAGCAACTGCCTTTTTCAAGACATGTAACAGCTTCAAAAAATCACGAGTGGGGGTAATATTGATGTATTTTATGTTGTGGAATAAAACGTGAAATTATCTTGAGCTTGTATTCACCACATTCACATACCTTATTTCAGCCATTTAACCAAAACCCCATTCAAAAAAACCCAATTGAATTCGGGACGATGAAGTGCTAAAATGCGCTTTTAGTCATACCTGCACCACTCTAATGGCAGAAGTGAGAGACTGTAAGTTTTGAATACTCCAAAAAACTTTTGATTTCATGGGGACTTCTTTTTTATTGCTGAGGTATCACTAAAAACACACATGAATAAACACAATTGCAATTAAATGTACATACTTAATATAGTACATATAACTTGGGATGAAAAGAACCATTTGTACAAAGAAAGGGGAAAAGTTTAAAAGATTTTTAAAAATATTTGTTTTAAGCTTAAAAATATGTTTTATTTGGTAAAATTTATGAAATAATTTGAAACATAATTTTCCCTGCTATATTAAACCCAACATCTACACTTAAAAACTACATCCATGCTGCAGTTTGACAACAACACACCAGCGGCAATGTTGCGCACGACCACATTTCAGAGCAGGAGCCACTTCCGGCGCCTGATGTTATTTCCAGGCCGTTACTACGTCACTTCCTCCTCTTCTTCAGGACTGTCTTCGGTAGAGGCAGGCCGAACGGTGAGCGGAATAAAATCTCAATTCATCCTTTTACATTCTGATGAAAATGAACGTTTCGTAGTCCATATCGCTGTGTTAGTGTTCACTGCACGCAAATGTGCTGATATTGCGGCTCGTAGAGCGATATTATGTGCGGTATTTATATGAATGATCACACGGGGTTTGTACATGGCGGCCATTGGTGTGATCTGCATGAAACCCTGAAGTCACAGAATATAATGAATACTGCTTTGCTAGCTTTAACATTACAGCAGAGTCCCATATAATTAAAAATTGAAAAATGTATTAATACTTTAATGCTCAATATGAGCGTCCGTCCAGTATCACGCATGTTATGTTTAGTAACGTTACTTGTGCTAGTTGCATGTGTTGTGCATGATGTTTAGCGTATATTTTAGATTTCTGCCGTATTTTTAAACGATAAGTTTTGCTTTAAACTTGTATCTTATCGCGTGTTTTAGTTTAACTTGTTTTTTGTTGACATGTCTAAAAACAATACTGGTTGCTAGCATTGCTAACGTACATGCTACATGTCAACGTTGATTGCTTTAGTCAAAAAATATTGTTCAGAGTCATTGTTCATCAATAATGGTTCGTAAGTTATATAAATGTTTTTTTTTTTTTTTTTTAATGTCTGATTCATTGTTGCTTGTTCATTTTTGTAGGCATCATGGCAGCCCTCAGACCCCTCACCAAACCTAATATCGTCAAGAAAAGGACCAAGAAGTTTATAAGACATCAGTCGGACCGATATGTCAAGATCAGGGTAGGAAACCTGGAATATCAAGGAATTTGTGATTTAGAGACTCGGGAAAAGCTATGGAAATTCACCTTATATATTTTGTAAACAATTTATCCATGCATACATTTGATCCATTGCTACTGCCTTAACGTAATTTTTAACACTACAATACTTAATCATCTTTTTTATGAATGCAATGTGTATTTATGCAAGATGTATTGCATACTTGCTGCAAGTTCTCTGATCATCTTTGAGCAGTAGCATTTTTTTTCTTTAAGTGCAGAAAGTGTTTTTTAAATGTAATAGCTGTCCAAAACCTATTAAAGATCATATGTAGCTTGATATAGTAGATGACTCAATTAATTTAGTCTTTTAAATCATTCACGGTCTAAAATAAATGTGTATCTGTAGAAAAACTGGAGGAAACCCAGAGGTATTGACAACAGAGTGCGCAGACGCTTCAAGGGTCAGATGTTGATGCCCAACATTGGTTATGGAAGCAACAAAAAGACCAAACACATGCTGCCCTCTGGATTCAAGAAGTTCCTGGTCCACAATATCAAAGAACTTGAAGTCCTCATGATGAGCAACAAGTAAGAGCAGAAGGGTTTTGCTACTTTTATATCCAATGTGAATTTGCTTTGATTATTGCATGTTTTAATATGGTGGTTCTTTGTGGTTGAATGTGTAACTAATATCAGAATGATCTGTCTCTGCGATCATACCTGCTGAATTGTCCGTATTCATCCCAGGTGTTGAATTCAGAGAAATATCATGGCGGAGGAAATACCCATTCTACCTCTAGCTCTTGCCATAGCCAGCAGGTGGAAGATAATCTGCTACAAGTGACTAGTGCTTGTATCTGAGTCTCTTCGAAGTATAACTAGGTCCTGTACTAGAGTATAACAAGTGTAACAAGTCTTTTTTTGGGGGGAGGGCAGCAATGTTGCGTTCTCATAAAAAAAAAAAAAAAAAAAAAAAAAATATATATATATATATATATATATATATATATATATATATATATATATATATATATATGAATTTGTGTAACCTTAAGGTTTTTCTTTCTCTCTAGGACCCATTGTGCTGAGATCGCCCACAATGTGTCCTCAAAGAACAGGAAGCTGATTGTGGAGAGGGCCGCACAGTTGGCCATTAAAGTCACGAACCCCAACGCCAGACTCCGCAGCGAGGAGAACGAATAATCTGGTTATCTTGTTGTCTTTTCAATAAAGTGAAATATAAAACCATATTTTCTAATATTGTCATTTCTTTTTGTTTAGATGATTTGTTACTCATGTTTAAGACTATGCCCTAAAAGTGTGTACTGTTTTTGTGAAGGTAAGTGTAGCAGAATAGTGCGCAAGCTTTGGGACATGTACTACTTTGTCGTAACTGCATCTTTAACGGATGGCTGTCGCTTGGTTCATTCGTTTAAACTGCCCTGTCAATCATCTTGTCACGTTAAAATCCTCCATTTCAATTTCCTGCTGTTTCGGAGAGAAATGTTGGAGCACGTTGATCTGTAGTCGTTGGTCTTTCATGTGGAAACTCCTTACGTGTTTGCAATTTGCATAATAATGCTTTAAAAAGTTAATTGTCAAACTTATCTTTACAAAAGTTCACAATGCTGTTGAAATATGTGCATAACATGAAATAAATATATTTTTTATCAGATTAGATGCAGATTATTAGCCACTCAAACCCCTTTATCTAAACTGCTCTTCTTAACTGTTGTTCTCGCACATCCACCATGTTTGTAGTTTTCTAACATCTTACTCGTTTGTAGTTCTAGTCGGATCCTTGTCCAACATGGGTTGCAATGTTAGCCGTTTGTGTTCACGGATCTGCACTTTAGATTTTAACTGGGAAAAGTAAACCATCCGGGTATCTTCGAAATACTCATTTCAACATACTATGATTTGGGATGCACTAATTCTAACTTCGAATACTATTTAGGATGGACAGTATGCGAAATTGGGATGCGGTTTTGTAGAAATTAAGGTTCGAGCTTAAAGTATTTATTTTCACATCAAAACTAGAACATTGCAGGATTTGTAACCACAAAATATAAATGGAGTCCTAGCTAGTGTCCATTGATTCCACAGCCCCTGTTAAGGGGTCCCCTTGAAGGCTCTCGAAGATGGTGGCCATCTCTGCATTGCTTCTGATCTGGTTGGCGAAGTCTGCCATAGCAGGGCTCTTCTCCACCTCGCTGATGGACAGCAGGGCAGCGACGGCACGCATGGCAGAGCGCCGCAGCTCTTCCTGTTTCTCAAACTCCTGCTTCACTGAACCAGCTTTCACCTTTATATAGAAGAAAAAAATGTGTATATATATACACAATTGTTTACTGAGAAGCAGTGACTTGATTACATGTAACCTGGATTATGTAATTGTGTTCCAAAAATTGGTAACACTTTATTTTACAGTGTGTTACATACATGTACTTACCATAGTAATAACAGTAAATTATGCATATTACATGCAACTAACCCTCAACCAAACCCTAATCCTACCCTAACCCTATAGCAAGTACATGTAGTTGCTTAATATTACTCAGTACTTAAATATATAATTACACTGTAACGATGATGCCTTAAAATAAAGTGTAACCCAAAAATTAAGTACTTGTAATTGGGTTATATTACATTTTAAAATACTCATAATCAGACTGCAGTTAATAATTGCTATTCTCACAATGGCAGTAAATTATTCATAATGCATTGATTCTGTCAACTACTTTCTTCATATCTTTTAAATTCTTTTAAAACCTACTGCTTATATACGTTCAGAAGGACTTCCAGGTTTGTAAATGCACAAACAGACCAGTCGCTAGTCATGTGACTATCACTGAAAACTGAGCAAAACGCAACATTTGATAACTGCATTTACAGAAATCGAATTATCTCAGAATTGCATATCTAATCAACTCTTCACAAACACATTTATTATTTGAATTATCACTCAGAGTCTTTTAAACGTGTATTGCTGTCTCTGGAAGGCTTTTGTCTTTCAGACACAAAATTTACAACTTCATGTCATTTCATAGTTACATGCAATGCATGGATTCTTCAACTTTTTGGTCAGCTGAAACTCTATATTTACTTGAAATAAGCCCTGAGATTTTAAGTTAATAAGTTAGGTCAATATTAAAATTAAGTCTAAAATGTTGTTTAATGGTCACATGATATGCAGATACTTTTTTTGTTGTATTTATTGAAATAATGTATCAATAGTAGGATTATAAATAGCAGTTATGATATGACATTCTGTGACAGTCTGTACTTTTTTATTAATTTAAATGCATTACAATTACCAATTAAAAAACATGACATTGTCCTTTAGCAAACTTGCCTATAAAATGCAATAACTGAAAAAGTAGATTCGATTTTCGTTATTTTATTTCCGTGTTCATAACTGCTGTTGCAAAACAGGCACATAAACAATTTATACACGAAAATGAGTTTTTACGTGCATATGATACGCATGGGTAGGTTTAGTAGTGGTGTGGGGTACGTATGTATTGTACGTTTGGGTAGGATTAGTGTTGTGGGGTGCATGTGTGTTACACGCAATAAAGTGTGTATCATGTACGCGAAAACTGCGTATCATATGCACGTAAAAACTCATTTTCGCGTATAAAGACTCAAGAGTGGGGTACAACACAATAGCTACTGTACCTATTTATCTAATTTATTATCGTAGGCCTATGTATAGCTCACCTTTTACTGCACTATGATTGTGAAGCACATCCTCGTGCTTTCTGCCAATGTGACGCTTTAGATTCCAATGTGAATCTTTGCTAACTCGCACCGTCTCTCCACACTCCCTTTCAATTTCTTCTCCCTGCTCGTTCTTAACTTCGATTTTTACTGTGCATTTATGTATAAGACTTGCAACTTCACTAAAACAATATTTGAACTCCATGACCTATTGCTCCACTCTTGCTTAGCTATTGTCTCGAACTTGCAAATCACCAAAGTGCATTCTGGGTTGAGCGAGCGTCACTGAGCTGGAATGAGCGATCAACAGCGTTTCTCAGAAATCATTTACTGCTCCTTTAATGCACTTCATGTTGTTTATAACAAAGAATGGTGTATATTTTCTTATTCTTTGTATTTTTATATCAATATGGTACAAGATTATCCTATTCAAATCAATGTGATAAACGAGTTAGTTCAAAAGTAATCAAAAAGTAGTCATTATTTCCATTATATTCCCTTAAATGTGTAATGTAATGGATTATGTTGCTACCTACAATTTTTGTCATGTAATTAAGAATCAGTAAATGACTACAATTTGTAAGCAATCTTCCCAGCAATGCTTAGAGGACAACATCCCATGTTTTGTTACAAACCACTGTCATTGTAGGTCTTACCTTTGTAGTGCAAGTAGCTTTCAGTGGTTCCACTAATCTGTCCAGCCTTTGTACCACAGCAGCTGGACACAGTTTAGAAACTCTGGCGAGCATAATGAAGGTCAGCATCTGAAAAACAAGAAACATGAGCATCTTAAAGGGAATGAATGGTGAAAATATGTTTGCTTTAATCCTATGTAATGCATTGGACAATGTTAAATCATAATGCAATCGCATCAGATCCCTACCTCACCGAAAATATAACTTACTTTAATGTCATAGTGGTCTTTCAGGCCTTCCTCAACGTGATTCAGAAACTCAAAGATATCCAAACAGTCCAGGCAGCTGTCCAGCAGAGTGTACATGCATTCAAACGCCGCCTTACGGACATCCAACCCATCATCTACCGTGTGCTTGAAGGGGCCCATCTCAACCTGAGATGTGATTTAACATGCCACAATTTGGTAAGATCTACAATTACACTTTCAAATGAATTCTTTTTCAGGGTTTGTGTATAAGTATTTACAATATTTTACACATATGGCAGGTTTCATGTGCCTTTACTGTTCATAATTTGTACCTCTCGAACAAGGTCTTTTCTGATCTGGGTCTCATTGTATAGATGTGGGAGAAGTGATGTCAGAAGTCCACGGATGAGGGAAGGTTTGTTGTGGGCAACTGAATTGAACATGACTAAAGCCACTCGCCGAACATTAAGGTCAGGATCCTGGAGTGTTTTCAGGAAGTCACCTAATAGCAGAATTGGTGCAAGGGTTTAAGACAGTATCTATCATGCATTCACCAAAAATGTATATCATTTACATTTATCATCCACAGAAAAGCACATTTACCAATGCATCCTTTGAGGAGTGAGTCTATGGGCATAGGGTGGTCTACGATAGTGAACTTCACTGCAGTTACAACCGTACTGCGGGAAAGAGGAGACCCTGGAAGAACAATAAATGCTTGCTTATTGCTTATTTTTGTGCAGCCCAGTCATGTATATCAAACACTTCACTTGATTAACATGTTTTGAAACTAACCCATTATCTACTGAGGAAAGTCAAGGTAGTGTCTCGTCTCATATTACCTGAGGACAGTTGTTTCTTTAGCCTTGGTAGGAGTTCAGATGGACTGACCAATGTGAGTTTCCCCAAACATTCGGCTACAATATTGCGAGTGCCCTCCTCTGCGCATTCACAGTGCTTGAACAGCAGAGCCCAGATGCTCTCCACATGAGGCTTGAGACTTTCGGCTGAGAGAGCACTGATCATTTCCTTGAGGGAGTGCAGAAGCAGGTACTGTCTCTTTGGTTGGCTGCCGATCTCCTTGAGCATGAATGGCAGATACTCCCCTAAGTTTCCAACACAAATGTTTCCCAGGGCGAAAGATGCGGCAGATTTAACTTCCTCATTTGGAGAACTGAAGGCTTCCATCATGACTCCCTTCAGCTCCTTGTGGCCTTCGAAGTTCACAGACCGTCCAATTTCCCCAAGACACAACAACGAGAGAATCCTCACCGACTCGGATGATTTGGGGTTCTTTACCTCCTGAATAAGGTTGGTAACCACTCCAGAAGCTTCTTTGGGACAGACGGTCGACAACGCTGCTACACATTTTGCCACAGAGTAGTAGGACTGTTTATGCACAGACATGGAGTCAGTCGACTTTGAATCGTAGTAAGGCCCTCTCAAGGCTTTCAGGAGGTCACTGTAACCCATGTTGTTGGACTTTGTTGCTACAAGAATCTGGAAGAACTCAAGTATTGAACTAAGAGCACCTCCTTGTAGCAGTGGAGAGTGGACTAAGTTAAGCACTTCAGGTAAGATCGTCCCCCCAATTTTGCTCAAAGAGGACGGGCAAACTTTGGCCATACACGTGATCAGCGTTATGGCTACCTGTGAGATATGCATATCACTCTCCTGAATCAAAGCAGGTACCTCACTCAGTATGGACTCTATCATAGGGGGCTTGAAGCTGTCGCTGTAGTTTGTGACCATCACATTCAAGGCTGTAATCGTGTTCAACTTAAGGGCCCGCTGGTTTTTCCGCAAGAAGGATCCAAGCATTGGAATCCCCTCTGTTAAAATGGGTCTTAGGTCAATTTTAAGTGGCGAGGAAGCGACGAGAGTTAAAGTCTTCACTGCGATAAGCCTGGTGATTTCATTTTTAAGCCTTTCCAGAAATATCTGCAAGGTGGGCTGCAGGTCAGCACCAAGCTGGTCACCCAAATGACTCAAAATGTGGCCCATGCAGAAAATGGCCCGCTCTTTCACTTCTTGGTCTATGTCAGCTGCCTTCAACCTCTTCGAGGTGCAAGCAAACACGTTTTTTATATAGGGCTTGGCGTCAAAAGAGGTGGGCTTGTCCAGTGGCCGCATGAGCTTGACAATCTGCTGGGTGACTTGGAGGGCCTCAGATGTGATTTTATAAAACGGGTCTTCGACACATTGGATCACCGCTGGTAAGATGACATTAATGTGCGGGTGGAAGATCTCTGGGTCGTGGCTACTCAAGAGAACATTGAGGAAAGAAAGGGCATCAATCTTCATATTTGAAGAGGTCGACTTGTCTGTCAAGGAGTAAATAATACCTAAAGAGAGAGAAAATCTGAAATGAATGTATACACCGAAAATAATATGCTACAGAACTGGTTAAAGACTAAAGAGTGCAATTGGATGCAAAAGATTCAAGGGCAACTTGATAGTTAAAGTATCAGGTATTAATTTATTACAATAATATAGCGATTAAGTGATTAAACTCAACAAAGTAAAGACCATCATTGTCCAACTCTTATAGCATAGCATTTAATGCTAAATATCTTTTAATCTGACCTGGAATGAGGGCAGGTATGTGCTCTCCTAGTTGACTGGGCAGCACATTAGCCATCTCTGTCAAGAGACTGAAGCAACCTTGCCTACTTCTCAAGCTCTTCTCCTTTAGCTGTCGGTGTAAGGCTTTTACTATTGTCGGTACCTGTAAAAGCAGATGAGAGCTATTTTAGGAGATATGCACCATGTAGTTTGGGTCAATAACCTGCGCACAACCACACCTGTTTCTTCAAGAGAGAGACCGCCGGCTCCTCTTTAGCTCCCGTGTCCAAACTGGGGCCATGAGGGTGTCGGGTCTGTCTGAGCAAAGCCACAAAGGCTGAGAAAATGTCAGTCTTAACATTCTCCTCGCGTTCTTTGAAGCGGGACACCAACGTTGGGCCTACAGATCCATAGAGCTCCACCAGCAGATCCCTGCGACTGCTGATTATCGCCTCCAGGCATTTCACAGAGGAGCGCCGCACCTTCCAGCTCATATCCTCATCATCACTGTACTCATCATCAGACTCTATAGATTACAAGTGTGTTGACTGTGAAAAACACACTCAGAGTGGGCAGCACTACATCCGCCATCTGCCTCATCTCATACATAGCTAGAGAAACTTTGAGTGTACCATTAGTAATGATTTTTAATTCTTTCCAAAAATATCATATCAAGATGGAATTATAACTCCTAAAATTGCACAATGATGGTCAAATAAATCACCCTGATCTTCATCCTCTCTTTCCTCAATGTCCATACTGTCATCCTGGTCATCGTCAGCATCGTAGTTGTAATTGGGGTCGTAGGTTATGTACTTCAAACACAACTTGATAATTGTTGGGATGTGAGGGGACATTTCCTTTGGACATCTGACAAAAAAAGAATTTCTGACTTAATATCTGACATACAAGTTCACACAGAGAGAGAAAGCATTGTGTCATGATGAAAAGTTATAAAAGTTATTAAAGTTATAAATCAAATAATGTAGACGCAGTTTCACCTGCTAACAAAAGCTTCGAAAGCTTGAAAGCAGAACTCGCGTAGCTCATCATCTTCCACGTTACAAAACTTCACCACCATGGGTACAATCTTCTCCAGGTGTTCACCTTCATATCATAAAAGACTCAATATTAATACAGCAACCATGTCATATTCAAAATCTCCAAAAGACATTTTAGTAGGGTTGTGTCCGAAAATATACCCTTAAATAAGGCACTATTTGAGGGGATGGCCATTTCTAGTGGTGTCCGAAACCATAGTGGACGTTATTAAGTGCACTCATTCAATCCCATAATGTATCGCAATAACGAGTACAACCGATGTATGCTTTACAGCTAGAGAATACCCATAATGTACTGTGTATTATTTATTTGCAAGAATGTAGCTCCTACCAAACTTGTACACGCCGTTTAGACATAGGCTTACTTCTGACTTTGTTTTTGTCCGTTGCTGCTTTGGCCATGACAAAAACATACGCACGAAAGCCGGAAAACAAACGCTGGTTGGCCTCTCACGTCCAAATTTGAGGAAGTGGTGGGGGAAGTGACGTACAAATTTTTTGAGCTCGGGTTACTACCCGAACCCCGAAGTTACGTAGTGCCAGTAAAAGCGATACAGACCCCGCCAGGCTATGGCAGACGTGTCATTCAACCTATTGTAAGTCGATGTACCATCACAAGGGTCTTGGAAATATATTATGAAGGTTGAAAAGCTACATAGTGTTGCTTTAAATTGTTTAATTAAGGTTTATACAAGCTAGTTTCCATGACAGAGTTCTTTTATCTTAGCCTACTACTGGAGCTGCCAGTTTGCTAAGTTTCAAATGATCATTAAACAGCAAGCACCGTTTTTGTGTCTGTCCCTTTAAATGCAAATGAGCTGCTGCTCCCAGCACAGAAGGCGGAGCTTCAAGAGCTTGTGTCCTTTTACCTCACAAAGACATGCACTGGAAATTTCTAAAACTTTTAGCCTTTTATGTTCAAACCGGAGTCAGAAAGATGGAGAGACTCAAGAAGAAGTGACAACATGTAGACAACATTTCTGAATGGTTAGTTGGTGAATTTATGTAGCTTCTAGTCATTGATTAGCATATTCTGTCTTGATAATCTATAAATTGCGTTCCCGGGGGCGGGGTTTATGTAAATTTTAGGGTTGGTGATGTTACTAACCTGGGAGGAATGTTGTGTAGTCCCTACCAGACATTTGTTGTAGTCCTTAATAAGCAATTTCTTTAAAAGGAAATATCTCCATTTGCTTTGAACTTTGAGCGTTGTAACTTTGCAGATGTTGTTTATGCTCAAACAGCAACATTACACACTAACTAAAGTTAAAAAAGTGAAATCATATTCAACCACCCCTTTAACTAGATTCATTTTTATCTTTGCTAGTCTCTTCAGCTCCCTCTGCTGGTCACATTAATACTACATTCCCTCAACATTGACGGACATAATTCTTCTAGCATAAATATAAAAGCAGCTCTCACCAATTCTGTGTCCTCCTCGTCTGCTGACCGTGGCCAAGCACTGGATGTACGTGCGCACGTTGGAGGAGGACGGCCCGCGGGACAGCTCGCCCATGAGGTGTTCGATGAGCTGAGTGAACAGAGCAGGGCTACAGCTTGGCACCAGGTGACCCAGCGCGATAATAGAGCGCTTCCTTACAGCCATACGAGGACTCATGAGCTGGGCGAGGAGACCGGTCAGAATCGACTGATGGAAGCTCACCAGAGGAGTGCTCAGCCTGTCAAATAATGCATTAGGCTGATGGGGGCATGTTCATAAAACACTTTTCATGCAAGTATAAGGCACTTTGACCAACCTGCCCAACATGTCGGAGAGAATATCCAAAGCCTCCAGCTGAATGGACACGTCGTCTTGCATTCCCAATGCTCCAATCAGCTGGGACGTGATCTTCCTACAGACGTTGACTGTGAGGCTCAAACCTTGAATACAATACAACAAGTATAACCAAAGAGATCCTAAGAAGTCGGAAATCTCTATAATGTCAGCATGATACCAGCAGATGACGATGGCAGTTCAGCGATGACGGTCTTCAGGCCCATGCTGGAAATGTCCCTCAGCTGCTCTTTGTTGGACACCATGTTGGAACAGAGAGTGTCCACCATCATCTCCACCTGACACTCCTTCACCTTTCCCACGAGAGGACCAAGACTACACGAACCAGAAATAATCGTGATTATTTCATCACGTTCATGTTCGGAAGAAAATCTGAGGGAGAAGATACCATTTGACGGCCAGATTCTGCACTTCTCCGTTTTTGTCCTCCAGGAGTTTGAGAAGCATGGTCACGACTTTCCTCTCGCTCTCCTCGTCCAGTTTGATCGAGTCCTTCTGGAGCTCCATCATCAGGTCATTGGCTGCCATAAACCTTTCATTTGTTTCAGCAAAGTGCTCATCAGTTTTGATGTTCTTCACCACCACATTCCTCAAATAGCATGGCACATGTCCAAAACACACGGTATCACCATGGTAAATACTAGCGAAATAGTGGTACTTAGTTAGCAAAACTGTCTGGTGTGGAAACCCATTTCTTCCACATAGAGAAAAAAACATGCTTTTGTAAATCATATTATGTGATGAAAAGTTGAAAAGATGACACACTAAGTCATAATTGTTAGATAAAAGTCAAAATTATGACATAAAGTTTGAAATATGACATACAAAGTCAAAATGATAGTTATGACCCTAAAAAGTATAAAATTATGACATAAAAAGTTGAAGTATGACATAAAAAGTTGATATTCTTATAAAAAGTTGAAATATGACATAGTCATAATTATAGTTATGACATTAAAAAAGTACAAATTATGACATTAAAAGTTGAAATTATGACATAAAAAGTTGAAATTTGACATAATATGAAGTCAAAATGATAGTTATGACATTAAAAAGCTGAAATTCTTAAAAAAAAAGTTTAAATATGACATACAAAGTCATATGTATAGTTATGACATTAAAAAATCTAAATTATGGCAGAAAGTCATAATTTTGTTTTTATGTCAATTTCAACTTTTTCATCTCATAATTATGACACTCATAGTTATTACGAAATCTGTCAAAATGTCGACGTTTTATGTAATAAAACTTAAATAATAAATTAGTAGGTCATCATTTCAACTTTATTTCATAAAATATTTTAGTCATAATTATGACGATGGATTTTATTTAGTATGTCATAATTTCGATTTAGCGTGTCATAAAAGTATGACGCAGTATGTCGTTAGACTTTTATTTAATTATCACGACTTGTATGATATATTTTTTATAATTACCAAAGCATGATTTTTTCCCCCTCATATGCCGGAAATGGGCTTCCATAATTTGGGAACAGCAAATTAGAAACTGAATTCTGTGGGAAGCGTTACAGAAATCATAAATGTTAATTAATTTAATATTTAATTAAGTTTGACTGGGTTTACATTTCCAATTAGGCTATTAACCAAAATACAAATATAATATAGTGTATTGAATAGTCAACATAAGTTAAAATTTCATGCAAACAAATCATCGTTTTCAGTAGCCTATGTCCACAACAGTTTACATTTACAAAAGTAGCCAATGTTTATTCCACTTCACTATTTTTCAAAGGGTTAATATAAATCTGAAAATGATTATTTAAGCCACAAATAAACTGCTTTGTCATTGGCCTATTTTAGTAAACATTAGTCGTGAGTCTGAAACATGCGTCTATAACACACACACTGTCTTACCGAAAGTCTTTGTCAGTTGATGTCATTTTTTCCAATAGATTGGAAATGTAAAAGGTGACACTCGACATCTTGACTTTTTAAAAGTAACGCACTTCACTGAATGACGATGTAAAAATTACTATAGAAAGTTGAGCTTGATGAAGACCATAGCGCCTGGCTGGACACTGGGCAGACTGGGACATATGACACTCTCGGACAGTTATAAATAGATATGCGGGCGATATATATTCATTTAACTCGCTTTTGCCGCCTTCTGCTGCAGCCAGTGTGAACTGCAGGACGGGGACGGAAGAATCGAGCGGAACCTTTCTTCTGTTCCACCCGGAGACTTTAGCAGGGGGAGCACAGTCGGCACTGAGCGGTCAGTCTCTGCCACGTCGGAAATACTATCAGTGTTTTCATTTCTGAAGAGCAGAAGAGCAACTAGAGACGTTTTTTAGTTGAAGGAGTTTGTTGGAGGGATATAAGCAAATATGGTGAGTGTTACATTATTCATATTCTCAGATATTGAAGTGCTCGGATTCTATAGTTTCATAATGAATGACCGGATGGAAAATGAATGCATTTTACATGTCTGATTACGAGATTAAAGCTGTTTAAAGAGTTATTTGGATGTGGTTCGATATTCAACTCTTTATAAAAACAGCCCTGATAATATAAAACAGTTATCTTTGATTATGTACATTAACAAAAAGTGCCATGCTATTACTGCGATGTTTTCAGTTTTTCCACTATTATTATTATCATCAGTCAGTTTTAGCTATGTTGGATCCGAGTTTAATGAGCTGTCAACTACTTAATTAGTAGTAATTTTTGTTATATTTACTGTTGTAAATTGATTAAAATATTGTATCCAGTTAATAACTTGAAAAAGTATTAAAAAATAATAAAATAACAAATTAATTAATTAATTGCTCATATCAGTATTAAGAAAAATACCCCCAAATAATTCATATATATATATATATATATATATATATATATGTAAATAATTTGTATAAATAATATTTAATTATATTTTTGTTCTCTTTTAAATTCTCTCTATCAAAGACACTGTACTTTGGTAATTCTGTGATTTTAATCTGTATTTTAATCTGTCTCTTAGTTTAATCTGACGCGCATTAAAGTTAAACATCATTAATACGTTTTCGACAAATACCAGTTTAACTGACATCTCCGCACATCTGCGGTCTTGTGTGTTTCAGGTTTCGGTCATTAACACGGTGGACACCTCACATGAGGATATGATCGTGAGTATCTCCATCCATCTTTACTTGTACTGCATGTTTTTTTCAACGTGGCATGACTGTGATTTGTGGTTCTGTGTTCAGCATGACGCTCAGATGGATTATTACGGCACCAGACTGGCCACCTGCTCCTCCGATCGCTCCGTCAAGATCTTTGATGTCAAAAACGGAGGGCAGATCCTCGTGGCTGATCTGAGGGGGTATGAGAAGCGCGCGACTAAAACCAGGGTTTCCGTGGAGTCGATTTGAACTCTAATTCTGATTCTGTTTTGGCAGCCACGAGGGTCCCGTGTGGCAGGTGGCCTGGGCTCACCCCATGTACGGCAACATCCTGGCGTCCTGCTCCTACGACAGGAAGGTGATCATCTGGAAGGAGGAGAACGGCTCCTGGGATAAGATGTACGAGTACACGGGCCACGACTCGTCCGGTAACTTCACGCTTTTTGATTCTCGTATCAAACACTGTGACAGAAATCCCTCCCGCTGTGGACAATCACACATTGGCTTCTCCTGCAGTGAATTCTGTGTGCTGGGGCCCGTATGACTTCGGGTTGTTTCTGGCCTGTGGCAGCTCAGATGGGGCGATTTCAGTGTTGACCTGCTCTGGAGATGGACACTGGGATATTAAGAAGATCAACAATGCACATACAGTGAGTTTAGCCTTTATATGAGATCTTAAAATATACATATACAGGATTCTAATAATTATTTTATTTAAGTATGATTAGGCTTCATAACACATTAAAAAAGTGGCAACACCTTTTGCATTCCCGGGTCAGTTTTGACCCGGTGGAGCGCAAGTTTATAAAATCTTAACTTAACTAAAACCATATTTGAATCAAGCACTTCAGTAACACTTAATTTTAGTGTCCTTGTTACACGTTACATGTTGCATAATTACATACAACTAACCCTAATTATTTCTCAGTACTTTAATTTATAATTACACTGTAACATTGACACTGACATAAAGTGCAGCTGAACTTCTCATTAATTAGTAAATGTGCAAAAAAATCGGTTGCACTTTATTTTAAGGTGTCATTGTTACAGTGTAATTTTATGTTTAAGTACTGAGTAATAGTAATTAACTACATGTACTTACTATAGGGTTAGGGTAGGATTAGGGTTTGGTTGAGGGTTAGTTGCATGTAATTATGCATAATTTACTGTTATTACTATGGTAAGTAACATATGTAACAAGGACACTAAAATAAAGTGTTACCAAAAAAATCAATATTTTTGAGTTACAATGCTATTACTATGTTATTTCTGTATTATTACTTTGTCATAGCCTTTTACACTTAAAATAAAAATAAAAAAAATAATAGGAATCCTTTGAAATTTCACATGAACTACAGCAAGAAAGAAAAGATGCAAAAACATTATTTATAAAAAATTGTATTTAATATTTTTATAGGTGCTTGATCTGTATAGGCTCTTTGGGAAATTATAAATCAAATTTTTGATTATTTGAATGCTGATTGGACAATACAGTGTTCTAGACGTGCAGTAAAGAGGCTTCAGTCGAGTATGTCATATAAGACTGGCGAAATGTATTGTACTTCCTGTTATTTGAGTTTTTTTGACATGGCTTCTCTGGTGTTTCTGTCAGATCGGCTGTAACGCTGTGAGTTGGGCCCCAGCTGTTGTCCCAGGGAGTCTTATTGAGCAGCCAACAGGACAGAAGCCCAACTTCATCAAGAGATTTGTGTCTGGAGGCTGTGACAATCTGGTCAAGCTGTGGAAGTGAGTTCTCTCCTTATTTTAAAGTGCACAGCGACGAGCACCTGCTGCCAGCTACTACACTGGGTCATAAATACACCAAAATATATATATATATATATATATATATATATATATATATATATATATATAGGCTAGTTTTTATTTTCTACATTGTGCTGATTGTGTGAGGAAATGTGTTTAAATATAATACAATGGTGCTGATAGTGCTACATTCTTACTGTTTCTCACAGCATTATCAAATTAGCCAAAAATATGTCATGTTATTCATAAAATCGCTCGCATATGCGACTGAATCTTCACTTTGGGCGACTAAATCATGTCTATCATTAGCCATTAGCTAATAAATTCTATGTGTTAGAGGTATGTGTTACTTAATAAGAGGTTAAGTATCAGTTTAGCATAGATGTATTTTCACTCGTTGAACACTCTGACTGAGCGCTTGAGAGTTTCGCTCTCCATCAAGTGATTCTATACTATTTCAGTTCATCAATGGATGTGCAGGGAACCTGTATCTGTTCTCACACACACGCAAAGAGAGAGAGCGAGAGTCTTGCACACCACGCAGTGTCGACGCGCTACATTTAAATGCTATTTTTTTTGTATTTTCCTGTCAAAATAGCTGAGTTCATTCAGAATTATTCCGTTTTTAAGAACAAGCAGAAGATATGCGGTTTCTCTGGTAGTGGGCGGAGCTAATGCGCAAACGGCAATCTCATTGGATGGACCTGGAGTGAACGCTGATAACGTGATTAATATTCATGAACCCAGCAGCTCATCAATCCTTAGTGTGTTGTATATTGTTATTAGTAGTAGTATTATTATCTTTTAATAATAATAACTATTATCTTTTTTTTTTTTTTACAGAAAGAGAGTGACCAACAATATCTTAAGCATCACCAGTCCTAAGTTCAGTTAAAATGACAAATATGCATTCATACATGGTTACCAAGTTTTAGTTCTAATTACTCGAAGTTCTATCATTAAGTGCTTGATTATCATAATATCATAATATAATGCTAGATTGACTGGTGTTAAGAGATATTCAGATATTTAAAAAGATGTTTTTTTTTTTACATTTTATAATATACATTTTATAATAGTATATCTGTCTGGCGAGTAAACAAAAAAATGACTAGCCAATGGCGATTCTATTGCCAAGGTGTTCGTAGAGGGTTGAATTTAGTTTTGAAGGTCTCCTGTAGTAGATCTACAAGCATCAAAAGTCAAAAACGCTTTAAATTTCTCATAATGTACATCATCTAATTTCTAAAAAAGTCTGAAAATGCTTTGTTCGAAGATTCGGCCTCTCTAAACCCCTCCTTTCCGAGAGCTTTCTTTGCTCTGATGGTCCCATCGGTTGTGATTGGTCTACTCTGCTCTGATTGGTCTACTCTGCTCTGATTGGTCAGATGGCCAAGTCTGTTGTGATTGGTCTACTCTACTTTGATTGGTCAGATGGTCCAGCCTGTTGTGATTGGTCTACTCTGCTCTGCTCTGATTGGTCAGATGGCCCAGTCTGTTGTGATTGGTCTACTCTGCTCTGATTGGTCAGACGGCTCAGTCTGTTGTGATTGGTCTACTCTGCTCTGCTCTGATTGGTCAGATGGCCCAGTCTGTTGTGATTGGTCTACTCTGCTCTGATTGGTCAGATGGCCCAGTCTGTTGTGATTGGTCTACTCTGCTCTGATTGGTCAGATGGCTCAGTCTGTTGTGATTGGTCTACTCTGCTCTGATTGGTCAGACGGCTCAGTCTGTTGTGATTGGTCTACTCTGCTCTGATTGGTCAGATGGTCCAGCCTGTTGTGATTGGTCTACACAACAGACTTTCTTTCAGGACACAATAACTTTATTTGTCAAATTATGTACTGACATTCATACTTTCTTCCCAGAGAAGAGGATGGCCAATGGAAAGAGGACCAGAAGCTGGAGGCGCACAGTGATTGGGTGAGAGATGTTGGTTGGGCTCCTTCCATTGGTCTGCCCACCAGCACAATCGCCAGCTGCTCACAGGTAATCAACTCTAATCTACTCTAAATGTTCTACTGTGGGACTCTTCCAGTATCAATGTGAATGATAATTGTGATAAAAAATTAAAAAAAAAATTAAAGTAAACTGAATACATTTTAATCTTATTTTATTCCTGTAGCTCAAACAATAGAACATAGCGTCAACAACGCCAAAGTGGTTTGATTCCTTGGGAATGCTTTTGTTAAAATGGTTTGTATAATTGGTCTGCAAAATGCATAAATCTATTTCATATTATATTATACCATAGGATGGCCGTGTGTTTATCTGGACGTGTGACGACCCAGCCGGTAACACCTGGACGGCCAAACTTCTCCACAAGTTCAATGACGTGGTGTGGCACGTGAGCTGGTCCATCACAGGAAACATCCTGGCTGTGTCAGGAGGGGACAACAAAGTACGTACCTGTCAAATATGACCCTAGAATTTGAATTTAATGTCAAAATTTATTCATCCTCGTATTTACTGTCACTTTTGATTAATTAAATATTATAAAATAGTATTAATTTTATACTAACCCCCAATGTATGAACCGTATCTACTCCGAAACTACTAAAAATGACTAATTTTAATAATTTATTGTAGCAAATTAAATAAAAAATGTTTAAAGTAGGAACTAAAACAATACTGTAGTTAAAAAAGTTTTGAATATTTATATATAAAATATTTTAGCATTTTAATTATATCCACCAATATATTATTATAATGAGCAGTGTTTACCCAAATATATTTTACTTGCATACTATTTTTTGCTTTTTAATACATGAAGTTTTGAATCAGTTCATTAAAATGGACAGTTTAAACTCTACACCTTTTTGTCTATTGAAGTTTAAATAGCAGGCGGTAATAGACAGTTTTAACTCCCTCATTTACAAGAATGGATCATCAAACTAATGACAAATAAAAAGCACACTTAAATCAGTGTGATATTGACGCTGTATATTTAGAGGACAGGCCGGGAATGTGCTTTGACATTGTGATTCATTGACTTTTCACCATGAAACTAATGTTGACGCTCTTTGGATGTCATCCCATGGGATTACGGAGTAAAGATGCTGCCGTTGGAGCCGATTTACCCAGCATCATTACTCATTTCACAGTGCGCTCTCAGGTTCAGGAATTAATGACAGAGGTTATATCACCCAGCACTCGGCCCGGCGTGAGGGAATCCGTCCCTGACATCACCGTTTATTTAAATAAAGACGCTTTCGGTGAGATGCTCTGCCTTGTAATTATTCACTGCGGCAAGCGGCGGGTCGAGCCATTTGCTCGCCGACCAACATGCCATTATCTGATGCATTTAGAAAACAGACAGCTTAATAATGCAAAAGGGCTCTGAAAATACACGCAGGTTAACAGTCCTCTCTAGGTGCTTCTAGAGAGCTAAAGTAGGCACGTTTTTGTTTTGTCCGTTACTAATGGTGTGTACGCAGTGATTCTTGAAGGTTTTGATTCCTTGTTAGCTGGCCGTAATCATCTTACGCCACGCTACACTGAAAAAAATTGTGTAAATGGCAAGTATCAACATGGAATTTTAAAAAGTATTTTCTTGTAAAACGTTCTCCAATAACCTTGGTTTTATCTAATTATTTTTTTTAACTAAGTATAGATGAGCTTTGGGGTGTGTTCACATTTGTAGTTCGGGTTCTCTTGGCTCTTTTGTTCCGGACCAAAAAAAAAGAAAATGATACATTGTTCGCACTTGGCATGTTTGGTTTGATTAAAACGAACCCTGGTGCGATTGCTCTGTTAGTGCGGTTCATTTGAATAAGTGTGAACGCTGCCATCTGAACCCTGGTGCATCAAACAAGAGGACCGAGACGCTGAAAAGACGGGTCTCGCTCCGCTTCCTAACAAACTCTGGTGCGGTTCGACTGAAATATGAACGCAACATGGACCAAAGACTTGTGAACGAATCTAAAACAGGAAGATGAGACCCTAAAAAGGACAGAATGCTCATGCGTATCTGTTTTTTCTCATCATAGTCGTGATGTTGTCCATCACAGTTCAGAACAGGCATCAGAACCACGTCGTCTCGCAGCAGATCTGTGTGTGTGTGTGTGTGTGACGGAGGGATTCCTGACGATGTTTTGACTCCTTTACACATTTTATAAGCTCTTCACGAGTTCTCATCTGCTCAAAATACCATCATATGTAGCTACGCACACACAGCGAGTGCATTTAGCCCAGCAAACAGCATTAATTTGGGTCTATTCGGTACGTTCTGTCGCGAAATATACGTCATAAAAGCCGACCAATCAGGTTGTGAACGTATCCCTATTCCTTTAGGTTCGGTATTTTTAGTTTCGGTGATAGCAATGCCAATCTGACACCTTTAGTCCTAACACCCTTAGTCCTAGTTCGCTTAGCGTTCACATTGCCGTCCAAACCTAAAGATAAAAACAAACAAAAAAAAGGCTTTTATGGCGTATATTTTGCGTCTGAACTTACCAAACCTGCAAATAATGGTATTTTGAGCAGCTGAGAACTCGTGAAGAGCTTATAAAATGTGTAAAGGAGTCAAAACAGCATCAGGAATCCCTCTGTCACACACACACACACAAATCTGCTGTGAGATGACGTGGTTCCGATGCTTGTACTGAACTGTGATGGGCAACATCACGACTATGATGAGGAAAAACTGCTTGAGCATTCTGTCTTTTTTAGGGTCACATCTTATGACATCATGTCCTGTTTTTGGTTCGTTTGGAAGTGGACGAGACCCATCTTTTCAGCGTCTCGATCCTCTTGTTTGATGCACCAGGGTTTCTTTCACACTTGTTCAAATGAACCGCACGAACAGAGCAATCGCACCAGAGGTCATTTTAACCCAATCAAACATGCCAAGTGTGAACACACCCTTAGATTGCTTCACTGACACTGGAACTGGAAGACGTGAGGCTTCCTTTTACCTAACAGCGTTTTTAAAGGGCTCATTCAAGCACTAAAGAAATTACGTCATTGAAATTGTTTGGCATTGACTTCTGCTCATAGGTGACCCTGTGGAAGGAGTCAGTGGACGGACAGTGGGCCTGTATCAGTGACGTCAACAAAGGCCAGGGAGCCGTGACCTCCATCACAGACAGCCAACAGAACGAGCAGTGAAGCCCATCTCCTCTCAGACCAGCGGGACACCCCTTCTGCCCTCAAAGACTTTCCTCCAACGCTAGAAGTGCATCTCACTCCCAGCCGGCAGAACCAAAATCTATTTTTTTTTTTCAACTCTACCCTGATTTTTACATAATTTCCATTGGTTCATTTACAGACCAGATGTTTGAGCTGATTTGTATTGTTTGTAAAGATTCTTAACATGTCGATTATTTTGAGAAGAAAAAAATTATAATGAATGAAAACTTAATTCAAAAATATTGGACACATTGGACATTAGTGTGTTTCAAGACCTGGATGAACATTGAAGAATAAAGTTTTCTACACTAAACTATAACTAACTTGTTTATTAGTATTATATTACATTATATAATTATTAACAATATATTCATTGTGTGTGTATATATATATATAAATAACAATTTGTTATTAATACCATATGAAATATCTCACACTGCAATCATTTTAATGAACTTTTAACCCTCATTTTAATGAACTTGGTGCTCTGGCATTTTTTGACTGAAAAATTTTACGTTTTCGTTTTTTTAGCATTATTTACTTCATTGGAAACTTGGCAAAGGTTTTGGCACTTGCTGTGTGAACACACACACACACACACACACACACACACACACACACACACACACACACACACACACAAAAAAAAAACATCTATTGTTCAATGTCAAAAATGCGAATTACACCTAGTGGAAGCGTTTGGTACTGCGCTCAAACAAAATCTTACTGAAAGCTAATTTTTTGAGACATCAACCTCAGATTTTTAAAAACTCTTTTAGATGTATGGCTTTGATTTTTCTTTGATTGAACTTTTTCATTTCAGCAATAATCTGCCAAGAGTCTTCTTTAAAAAGAGACCAACCATAACAGTTTAATACATCTTAACCGACAGTCTTTGTCTTAATTGCTCCGCGCCTCTACATCACAAATTCCTCATACAAATTCATATTTATTAGCCATCAATTTGCCAAAACATAAAATAGTTATGAATTGCCATATGAGTGTTGGAATGAAATTGGTTGCGAACAGCATTTCATGTTGACTTTAAACCATATTTCAAAATGCAATACTTGGAGCTCCATTAAACAACTAAATGAGTAAAGCCATTGGCATCACCTGCATAATCTGTCAAGTAAACATGCCATCCAAACATCCAGCGTGAACGTAGCATGGCAGTTGTTTCCATTACTGTCAGATGAAATTATCCCTCGGTTACAGATTTTGTTGGAGTTGCCCAAGGGTTCAGGAGATCAACACAGAGGCCTGCCAACCCTCCTTCGGCCTCCAGTTATGAGTTTGCATCTGGGGTCGTGAAAAACCTCCATTTGTGTGCCAGCCTCTAACTAGCACAAGAGAAGTGTCACTTAGAATAACGTGTTGATTTATTTTGATTTTTTTTGAGAAATGCGTATTTTCACACATCAGCTTAGCGTTTGCAGTTCTGACACGTTCATTACTCATATTACAAAGCCAAAATCACTCATCTTCAGTAAGTTTCACCATCATTTTTCAATACACAGTTCTCATTTTTCTTTCATTTTGTATGTTTCAATGACCTAGTCAAAACTTGCAGATATATATAAGTTTTAACCCTGTAGACTGCAAAAAATTTGCCGCCTTAAAATTTTAAGTACAATCAACTTGGATGTTTAAATCATTTCAACTTAAATTACATTAAACTGACTTAAAAATTAGTTGAATCTTGTATAACTAGAAAGTTGAAAATCGCTTAAAGCAATTAAAAAAGATATGTTGTCATAACTTATTGATCATATATATTTTTTGTTTTTTAACATTGTGACATTAAATTTTTTGCACTTTTTACTTCCAATTCACATATATAATTATTTGAATAAATATTAAATAATTCAAATTATTCATTATTATTCAATTTTTATCATAAATATTTAATTATTTAATAAATTACATTTAAAAAAATAGTGGATTAAATATAGTGAAAACATAGTGAATTGTTTGTATTATTTAATTGTAGTATTTGTTGTACTGGCTTTAGATGATATTGATTTAAAAATCCTCACTTTTACTACATTGCAGCAGGGAATACGCATGCAATTTTCTTTATACAAAATATAGTTTTATTATTTAAGAAAAAGTTGAAAATGTTCTAAAGTAAGAAAAGTAATGTTTAAAATCTTTTATATTTCTGCTAAATAAAAAGTACCATAATGCAATCTTTTGTATCATAATCAATATAATCCATATGAATATGTTAATAATTATATATTGTACTGAAAGGCAGCATCTGTACTCCTCAGAGCCCGCCAGAAGGTAAGGGTTAACCCGTTCGCTGTGGCATATTGCGTGGATCTGAGAGTGTGCCGGCGGTCCACGCGTTCACACACTTTGGAGAGGCGGTGACACTCCGTGAGTCATTTGCGCTCCGGTCTCAGGAGTGACAGCTGATGCCCGCTCATGGACCACTGCATGAACACCACAGGATCTGTCCACGATACACCTGATCACCGACACTATTCCCTAACCATCATCGTTACAAACCAGCGTCCGTTTCTGCTTCTCTCCGCATAACGCATTACTCTTAGTTATTTGCCATGCCAAGCTGGAGGAGAAACCTGACTTTTTGCCTGCAGAGAATGCACGACGAAGGTAAGTGAACTGATGTCACCACTTATGAATCAGTTTCGTGCGTACCATCGGTTCTGACGTTAGATGCGCAAATGTGCCTAATAGACATTAGCTCTGTTAATTCTCAGTGTCTGCTGCTCTGAACCCACGTGCTAATGAAGTGGCATGTGTTTTCTCTTGCTGTGTATCTATAATGATGTCTAAAATTATGTTTCAAGCTAATTGTGTAGTGCCCCAGGACATAGCCTTGAGGTTCCCCTCGATAAATGTTGGGTGATTCCTATTGTGCCGTACTTTTTCATGTCTTAACATAATGTTTACGTTACGTTCATGTCTAAACATACATTATAATGTTTAAATATGGAAATCACATTTTTATTCTACAATACTATCACAATAAAATGAACAAGGTGTGACTTTTAAATAATTAAACTTTGATTTAAGTGGATATTGTCATTTTTGACATGTCCATAATGCAACTTTTAACATGAAAACATCAAAATATTTCAAGCTAAACTTAATATATTTGCAGAATATAATTTTTATTTGGTAATTAATTTATACTTTATGATACATTTATAATATAATTACATATCAAGTTGAAGCATCCAATCTTGACCAGAACACATGTTTCTAAAATTTTGTATACCCTTTTTAAATACCCTTACATTACAATTGTACATTGTACATTGTATACCCTTACATTACAACAGAAGAATTTGTATTTCAGAGTTACCAGGTATTGCTTAACAGGAATGACCCCCATAGTCCATAGCCTGGAGGTATTCCTGAGCTCCTATACCTATGTCCAAGGCTAAATGAGTTTTGCCCCAGTACATAGCCTTGAGGCACTCCTCAGCATCTTGATCAGCGATGTTCAAAATAATATTGTAATGCAGCTAGTGATGTTTTTTGAATCGAAGTTGAACGACTGAATGTTCATTGCCCAGGGGAGAGATTTTGAGTCACTCAACTTGCCTGAACTCTCTTTATCATGTGCGTAGAATATCTCATGAACTGTGCCTGCAGAGAGCTGATAATGTCAGAGATGTTGTGTGAAACCATTGCATTGCAGATGCTTTGTTGATCACAATCAGTAAATGACAGAAGTTAATTGTTAATAAACACAGTTGGTCACCTCTGGCCAAAATGTTGTTGAAACACTCAGAAGAACAAGGAGAAAATTGCATTTATATTCTGTTTTTCTATCTCTCATGCAAGAGCTTAATCCTCTTATCAGAATTTGAATTCCAAGACTCAAGATCCCATTAATCATAAGAACCCAGTTAAATTAGAATAGCGAGGATGAATTTGCAGTTTATCAACAAAGTGTGCATTTGGAGGAAGTTGTCGCACTGATAGAGCGTTGCCTGATCATATCTGGTAGTGTCTGCGGCAGTATATCTGGACAGAATCCCACGCTTAGCTCCAGCAGAATTGATTGTAGCTGCATGACTGCTTAAAAACCTATAACTGAGATCTGCACCAGGGTTTTGTCCATTTGCTTTTAAAATTCTGATGAACCTTCCTGTTAGGTTTTTGTGTGTGCGTGTGTGTGTGTGTGTATTGTTTCATCAATGAGGCCCTGTATGCTGTGGCATTTGAAATGGCACTTCAGAAATATTTTCTCTGTCTTGTGTCTCAGAGCGGGATGAGGTCAGAGAGCAGAACGCTCATTTGCCCTCCGCTATAGAGCCGTCATCTTCCTCCTCCTATTTTTAGAGAGCTCTGGAATCACATGTATGTTAAATATCAAAGGGTTGTGCCCTGTTGCTGAAGTCCAGTCATAGCAAACATAGTTTGACAAACCACAGAAAGATTGTCTCAACCTTCTGAAGTCAACATTTTTTTTTATGGCTTGTTTTGAAAACGTTATTATGAAGGCAGTCATATAAGGTTATATGGGTTTGTCAAAATGCATATGTTTTCTTTTGCACACGGCAAGCCTCAAATGAAACATGAGCAGAACAAATATCTGTGTAAAACATTTGTGAGTGTAACGGACGTAGGCCAGTAAGAGCTGTGTGTGTAAACCTCACTCCCCTGGTCTCAAGCTAGCGACTAATGTAGGGATTGCGGTCTTTAGCGTCCTTGTTTGCACATGCCGGAGACGCCGGTTCAAATCCTGCTCAGAGTGGGTAGAGTACCGGTTACACTAAGAATCACTTATCAATCTTTTTAACTTTTTATGCAATTTTTTTTATTTTTTTTTATGGAATTCAATCTATGTAAGAATGGCTTATGAATGCTTAACACAGATTTCTATTTTGCTCTATGACCACCTGACTTTGCCTACAAGAGTCAATAACAAATAACAAGTGTGCCAGGTTCTTAGAAATGTACTCTTGGTATTCATGATGGTTTTGAAAAACCTTTATACAATTTTCAAGAGAAGTTCAAATTTTATGAAAAATGTCATGTTTTGTGACGTGTTTTATATAGGCCTATATTCAATATTAAATGAATTTAATTACATTTAATTAAATGAATTAAGAATTCATAAATATTACGTATTTGGGGAGTTGTACCACATGACATTTTACAACCAAACCAACCTGAGACCTCTTGACATTAATTTGAGACCTGAAAGTTGTGATGTTTTGCGGGGGACAATGATGAAATAATTTTCTGTTTTCTGTTTTTTTCTGCATGTTTGATTTGGCGAACAAATTATTATTTTATTTTTTTAAATAGGTGGAGCTTAACCCAGTCCAGCTCCATCTCTGTGGACCTAATGGGTGGAGCTTGACCTAGTCATGTTTAGGGATAGGGTTATTGGGTAGGATTAGGGCGTGGCTGAACCTTCAAGCTCCTCCCATTAAGCCCAGAGAGGGGTGGGGCCTCCGCTAGACATCAAGGCTGCGTCCATTCTGTGACAGTTGAGCTAGAAAAATAAAATATGGCGTCTGAAAGTCATCGGTTTGTGTGTAAATGTAAATTTTTTATCAATGTTTTCCACTTAAGATGTCATTTCTAGCAAGAAATTGCTATTGTAGTCATTAAATATTCACTTAGTCTTCACCAAAGCTCGCTCTATTTTGCTGTAGATCATTGAACTGTTTCACTGCCTCTGTCCAAAATCAGTTTCATAAGGATCCTTCATGCACAAACGCTGCCTGTAAAGTCATTGCCTGATAGGATAGAGGCAACAAGTCACTGCCTACATTTTCGGACGCAGCCCAAGTTTCGCCCACTGGCTCTGTCTGCAGTCACCAGCATATATCTGCAAAACTGTTGCTCGTTGTGTTATTATGGCTCCAGGTGAATCAAATGAGCCATTTGAGGTCGAATACACACTTAAATATTAAAGTATCAAAGACTGAGCCATCAAATCTACACTTCAAACCCCAAACTCCACTCAAGTTCATTTTAGGTTCTTCATTTTTCAGTGTTTCCCATCTATTTTCAGAAGCGATCATGATAGCGTGGCCAATTTGCATAATCTACTTTGGTGCCACACTTTACAAATCCCTCTGGCTAACATACCGCTCCTCACAATTCACTGATTTTGCAAACGACACTAGCGGCATCAGGCCTTCATCACATCAGTGTCTGCGCTCAACCTGAAAACGTGTAGGCCTACGTCCCCGCAAAGGTCCTCAGTGGCAATACACTTCCCTCGCTTAATTCGCTTAAATGTGCCCTCATGCCATGGCACGACAAGCCCACGGCGCCTCTTCAACTCTCATCCTCAGAAGCACTTGATCTTCCATTATAAATATATTCAGAGCGGTAATGAAGAGATGTGTCGCATGTTATCTTACGAATGAAAATTAGGACTAAATGCAATGATAAAACACTCCCCAAAGATGTTTATATCACAAACGGATTAGTTGTGAACATCCCATAACACATATTCTGTAATAGTCTATGGTTAGTAGCTACAAGCAGAAAGAAAAACTAAATGGTAGCCTACTTAACCCTCCTTAACCCTCAATATAATATATAATCCTATAATATAATATAATATAAAAATGAAGTCTGAGGATGCTGGTTAATTTTGGATTCTCATTAGACATGGTCATCCATAAGGCTCTTGGGTTTTTCTCGATTTGAATCTTTTATGTGGTTCACATAATCAGTTTCGCTGAACTGATTAACTCTAATGAGAATGTTTATGGTTCATTTTTTTTCCATGGGTATAATTTCTTTATTTATTTTATAGAATGAAATCGCTTCATGCATGCAAGCAATGGAAACAATACATATTTTAATGACTTGAGTCAAAAAATGTGTAATATTTCTCGCATTAAGCTACTAAAATTAATAAATGTAAAACAGTATATTTTGTGTTTCATGAGAAAGAGAAAATCATACAGGGTTTTGAGGGACTTTAGCTATGTATAAATGTAAAATAATGCAAGTAAAAGTGAACCTTTTTACCCTACCCTTCTAAATCCTAGGGAAGCTTGTTTCCGCCACAGAATAAAAAATAAAAAAGGTAATTGCAACTTTTTATCTCACAATTCTGACTTTTTTTCCTCACAGTTGTGAGTTTACATCTCACAGAATTGCGTGATATGAATTCGCAAGTTATAAAGTCAGAATTGCAAGATGTAAACTTGCAATTGTGAGGTAAAAAGTCGCAATTATATTTTAAAATGTTTTATTCTGAGCTGAAAAAAAGCTTCCAAGCTTCCAAAGCTGATTCTCTTTCTCATGAAGCATAAAAGGTATGATGTACAAACTTTGTTTTTGAGACTTTCAAGCTTCAAAATGATAGCAAAAACAATATAAAGTATTATAAAAGAAGTCCACATGCCTTGCATGCCTGTACATGCGCTTCACAGAAAACCTTGACTGAATGATTTTTCTTTTAATCTGTATTTTTCAATGAGTCAGTTTATGCAGTTCACAAAACTGAATGATTCATTCACGAATCCGATTCTTGAGTTCAACTCACTGAATCAATGATTCGCAGTTAATAGCTCACTGGGTTCCACTTTATTTCGATAGTCCACTTTAGACATTCTGCAAACTATAATCTCTACCAACTTAAAATAAAGCGTTACCGCTCACTAAATTAAATTCAGAAACATTCTTATTTAAATCACCTTTTTCATCTTCCATGAAAGAACATGAGACATGAGGTTTGGAACGACATAAGGGTTTTTAAATGATCTGAATATTCATGGCTGAACTAAGCCTTTATTTTTGGATCCTGAATGATAATTATGTTATATTAGTAATTTTTTCATGAAGATGGAATAGCCCTAGAATCTTTTTCTTTTTTTATAATTACCATATTCGCATCGATGCCGGCCAGATTCTTCCTAATCATGGGTGTGCTTCAGCATGTGGCAAAGTGCTTAATTAATTAGCTTGGCTCGTTTTTCCTGAGCCCGATATTTTGCCAGCTTGTCCCACAGGCTTGTGTGCTTATCAAGCATATAACAGTCGGGATCATCAAAGAAATATGATTCACAACCATTAATGTCCCTTGTTTCCATTAATGTACTTATTTTCCTTTCAGAGCATCATGGGAAGGGAGGGGCCGATGGGCGGGATATATATGACTATATGACAATCTCAAAACAGATTGTGTTGAATGCGGTTTGCCATGACGACGCGTTAAGTGACATGCGTGCAAGCAGCATTAGCTAATCTTCATCTAGGTCACTCATTGGAATTGTGGGTAATGTGATTTGATGACTCACCCAAGCAGAAAAAACAGCTTCGTTTTTCAATCCGTTGTGTCATTGTGAAGTATAACATATCATGCTGGGAAATTTCCTGTCAGGATTGTGCCTGTTTCTTTCCCATGAGCGGTTTGGTTTGGTACTGTCAGTGTTTTTGTGACAGTGAATGTTGCTCACCATGACTAACCCGGCTCGGACTTGACATTGTGATGAGCGACACCGATGGCTGATCTACAGTGCCTTCATACACACACTATCTGGCTTGCTTTGGTTTGCGCAGTAAAGCCTGCTGGGGCTTGAATGCTCTGAGAGGCAGTGGCCTGTAAACGCAGACGACCAAAGGAAGGGCAGCTCCTGAGAAAGACAGTCTGCCGTTCATCACTTAGTCAGAGTTGTGGGGTTCAGCTAGTTCACAAACATACGCCGGTGCTCTTTTGCTGTGACAACTGCAGCCTTTTATGATGGGTTGCAGCATTTAACCTTTAAAACGTTCCCACTGATGATTTGTCGCTTGTATTGTCTTCAACAAAGAGTTCTTCTGTTAGACATTTATTGTAGACGAGAATAACATCTTTCTTAACCCCACTGCACATTTATTGGTTTATTTGGTTGAAGCCATGCAGAAAAACAGCATTTCCTAAACATAGGGTCGAGGTTAGCATAGCCAGATTAGCCACATTAGCACCTGCTGCAGTAACTACACCAGATACGCTTCAAAAAACCATTTCAGTATATCATTATATTAGTAGAGTGCACAATACCTTTTTGGAAAGTCTTAAATTCATTAAATTACTTATTTTTCTTTAACTATTAAGGATTAGTTCACCCAAAAATGAATCAATTAACCGCAGCTAACAAATGTTTTGCTAACATTCCCATTATTTCTGACTGTTCTGAACATTCAGTTTTTGAAATGTTTTAAAAATGTTTTTTTTCTTTTTGGTTTTGCGAACATTAAAGGGACATTCCGTTTTATAATTTTGCAAACATTATGGGAATGTTACCTTTGAGTTTTCTCTGAACGCTCTGAAACAGGTAAACATTAGGCTAACATCCAACCAAACATTTCAGGAAAAATTTTCCATGAAAGATGTATAATTAATGTTTTCGATGCTATCATTTTGAGCACTTTTAAAGACCAGAAAAGTTCGAACAAATGTTTTCCAGCATTACTGGAATAACGTTTGTTCATAACTAAGAGAACTTTGCCAGAACGTCAGAGCATTCCTTATTAGCTGGGTATTCATTCTCATGTTGTTCCAAACCTGTTCCAAAAAGTTCCAGACTTCCATTATTCAGAACACAAATGTAGACATTTTAATGAAATCTGAGAGATTTCTGTCCCTATTGAAAGTCTGTTCTCCCAAAACTGATGTGTTAATAAAGTGATAGTAAAATAAATTTGTATGAATTGAGCGGTTTAATCCAAAATCTTCTGAAAAAACAAGATTGCTTTATGTCAAAGTTTTGTTACTGTGCAGTTACTGTTCATTATATGATGAACAGATTCAATTTAGGCTTTTATTCATATATAAACATTGATCAGCGAACATATAGAGCACTCAGATGTGGTAAACGGAAGCTCAACCTTGATGCTTGATGCTTGAGAACCAATGAGGATCCATATTTACCATATTTTTATCCATATTTACATATTTGATGTGCTCTATGTATTTTGCAATCTCTTTAATAACGTTTTGAAGTGTCAGAGTTTTGGGTGAATAGACTTTCAATGGAGGGACAGAAATCTTACAGGTTTGGAACAACATGAGAGTGAGAAATTAATGACAGAACTTTAATTTTTGGGTGAACTATCGCTTTAACGTCACAACTAGGCTAACAGCCTTTGAGATCAATAAGAATGCTAAGAGCTAGCTCTCTTCAGGTATTATAAACATGCAGAGGTGACACCACAGAGCAACAAGTGATAAAAACAATCTTTACTATGTAAATCTAAGGGTTTGGCTAGCAATTTCTGCCATGCTAACTTACTCCATTTTGCTAACGTCAACCACCCTCTCCAAAATGTCATGAAACTCAATGTCAACAACTCAATTAGCCGGTTTTCTGATTTGGATAAAAAAAATAAAGACATATGTTAACAGGGCCTAGAGCTGTCGCGTATGATTTCTCAAGACATCAATTTCAGTGATATCTGTCATGTAGAAGTGGGTTACATTACGATGATACTATATTCTGGACCACTTTTTTCGAGAAGTCATATTTTTGTGGCCTTGTGTTATAGATGCTTGCTAATCTCAGTGGAGAGAAGACGTCAGGAAATATAATTAATTTGACCTTTATCACATTAGTTTAAGTTGTATCTCATTCTCATTCTAGTCGAAAGCAAAAGTACAAGTAGCACAGTTTTCCCAACTCTCTCCTCTCTCTCTCACACACACACACACAAATCACTTGCAGTTACACAATCTTTAATTACTTGAAACTGTTCGATAACCAACACAGATACTAACGCTTGACGCTTCCTATGGCTCAATACATTTGCCCTCAGTTCATTTATCTCTGGAGATAAATGAACGAACTGGGTGGGTGTCTGCAATGACCAAAACCAATGTCAGGCTCATGCAATAAATGACTCCGAAACTAAATTTATGGACGGGCTATATCTCCTCTAACTTCCACCCACTCTTTATCTTTCCTGCATTGGTCTGAGTCTATAATTATTCAGCTTTAGTTATTACCAACAACCTCGACACTTTTATGGAAAACGTCACTCTATATTAGCTTTTCTGTGACTTCCTGATTTAAAGTTATTCCGAATAACTTTTTGCACTGTAAAAAAGTAATCACCAGTGATTATTTATTATGTGATATACAACAGTTTCGGGTCCTTGAATTTGATTAGCTAGGTTACATCATTATGCCATTATAGGTGACAACAAATGACTTGGAATCATTGAATAATCAATTGATTTGTTTAAATCTGTCAGTGAGTCTGTGAATCATTCTTGATTCGCTCAGGAACGAATGAAAGATGTTGTTGCTTCGTCTGGAACTATTTTCGTCAGCGGAGCAAAACTTACAGTGTAACTGCCAACACTGTGTCTAAAATGTAAGTTCAGTAACTTCTTGAGCTGTTGTGTAAAAACTTTTTGTGGCATTAAGCGAAAAGTTTGGCAAAGCTAATCTTTTGTTGGAATTTTAAAAATGCTTCTGCTGCCGTTTATAGTTTTTATGTTTTTGCCATGATTCACTGTGCTCGTCTTCCTATCTCGACCCAAGCTCTGCCACACTTTTTTAATTTTGTTCAATTAATTACGAATTAAGTTGAAAGCTATCGTTCACCAAGGGTTTGCCATGCCATTTGTGATGGTTTAAGTAAAGGATGAAGATAAAGAGAACGCTATAAATGAACACACTCAATCAGGAAGCAAAGTGTGTAATTGTGTTAACTAGGAGATGCAAAGCGGACAGAATGTTTCCAGTGCCACAATGACACAATGATAATTGTTACTGCATAGGGGATGACTGAATATTTTGGTTCTTTAAATCGTCAGGCCATACTGGACATTCTGTAGCATGTACAATATATATATATATATACAGCAGGTGAAATAAGTATTGAACACGTCATGACACCATTTTTCTCAGTAAATATATTTCCAAAAGGTGCTATTGACATGAAATGTTCACCAGATGTTGGTAATAACCCAAGTAATCCATACATACAAAGAAACCAAAACAAATAAGTTCAGAAATTAAGTTATGTGTAATAATGTGAAATGACACAGGGAAAAAGTATTGAACACGCTTACTGATATTTATTTAGTACTTTGTACAAAAGCCTTTGTTGGTAATGACAGCTTCAAGACGCCTCCTGTATGGAGAAACAAGTTGCATGCATTGCTCTGGTGTGATTTTGGCCCATTCTTCCACACAAACAGTCTTCAAATCTTGAAGGTTCCGTGGGCCTCTTCTATGAATCTTCATCTTCAGTTCTTTCCATAGATTTTCAATGGGATTTAAAGGGATATTCCACTTTTTTTTGGAAATAGGCTCATTTTACAACTCATCCAAAGTTAAACAGTTGAGTCTTACCGTTTTCGAATCCATTCAGCCGATCTCCGGGTCTGGCGGTACCACTTTTAGCATAGCTTAGCATAGATCATTGAATCAAATATAAATGAAATTATTCAGGCTGATATATGCATTTATGCATTTATTTGAATGCACCAGTTGTAGCATTTATTTATGTCTTATAATAACAGATACAAATTGTCATATCCTTTTCAACATTAGTCTTTTGAACATTCAGAAGGAGGGCCCTATCTTGCACCCAGCGCAATTGACTTTGTACACTGACGCATGTATCATTCCTATTTTGCACCCGCGCAAAGCGCGCTTTTCCCTCCACAGAAGCACGTCGCTAAACTAGGGAATGAACTTGCGCTCCCTGGGCGGTTCAGCGCAAAAAAGGAGGCGTGTTCCGGCGCAAACGTTCCTTCATGCTATTTTGCAGGTTTAGAAAACAATTGCGCCACTAACCAGGAAAAAATAGTTTAAAGTCAGTGGCGCGTTGCGCATGTTATTCATATGCTATTTTAAGGGCGCATGCTTGGCCATAATCAATGTAGCGTGTGCACAACGCGCATACACTTTGATTCTCTCATCTACACAGAAGCAGCAGTTTTCATTTTTGCAAATCATACATTATTATGATAGATAGATAGATAGATAGATAGATAGATAGATAGATAGATAGATAGATAGATAGATAATATATTATAAAAGCATACATCTAGCTTACACATTTACCCAAATTATCATACACCTTTTTAACCGAAGTTAATTTGGGTGGGTTTCTCCATCCCCAACGTCCCTGACGAGAGCGTTGCTCTCCTTGGCTGTGAACCGCTCCTGGCGTGCGTCTGGCAAATCCGCCGTTATAATAGGAATCCGCTTTAGAGCAAACCGCGTCTGCTCTTAAAGGGAATGTGAGATGACGCTCTGATTGGTTTATTTCACGTTACGCCCAAACCACACCTATGAATAATGAAGCTACTTCAGACCAACCCATTTTAGATTTGCGCCTGGCGCAAGAGTTATTTATTCCGCTGGGAAAATAGCAACAGCGCCAAGACCCGCCCACAAAGTTACTTGCGCTTTGCGCTTTGACACTTGCGTTTCAGATCGTTAAAATAGGGCCCATAATGTTAGTTAATAATGTCAAAAAAACTTGAATGTTAGAAAAACGTCTTACAATTTTTTTGTTTGTTGGGAATGATATCAAAAGACAGCTGTGAGTATGGTGGCTTCTTCGGTAACATCAATACATTTCTTTCTTATTCTGAAAAATGCAGTAAGCAAGAGTTTTTAAAGAGTTTTTTTAGTTTTGCTAAATCTTGTGACTATGGCTAATTAATTACATCTTTATTGCAGTCATTCGGTCTCAAAGCGTTTTTGCAGTCTGTTAACAGATGTTTTATGGAACCTATTACTGATTTAGCCTTGTCTATTCGCCTATAAACAGCCTTTTTAATAAACGTATTTGCTTCTGTTGACTTGAGTTGGTCAATCAAGAACTTGAAGACAAATCAGTTGCAATCACCCAATAAATGTGGCGTACTGATTGGCCACACACTGTCTCTCAATAAAAACCCAAATGAAATCATTTGACAAACAATTGTTTTGGTATTTTCTTTTGAAGTTAAGGCAGTGTTAGTGGTTCCGCCACAAATCTGTTTAGGTTACTTTATCAACTTTTTTAAGTACACTAGAATATTTACAACCTCAAATGTAACAGAAATAGAAAAAACACAACTTTGATTTAATTAGGTCTTTAAGAGGCATATTTCAGTCTGATTTAAATGTTTAACCTCTGTTTTCAGTGCAGTAGTTTGGGTTTTGCACTCATTATTGTGCCTTTTTGCTGTTTACTTCCTACATAATGGTCATTATTCAGCATAATTCTGCCTTTCTAGATGACTTGCTCTGTGGCTCCAGGATACAAGATCAAGAAGGGGAACCACGATGCACTCTGTCATTTTGGCTACAGGGGTCTGTCGCTTTGAGTTTAAGATCTGTGTATCATTTAAAGGAACATTCAACCTATTCTCATCTCTTCAACACAAATCTTCAGTTTTCATACAGTCAAAGTGTCACACCTGCCCCTCAAAGGCTGTTTTGTGTGTAAGTCACAATTTATTATATATTGCTCAAAGTTACCTAATGTTTCAGATGTTTAAACTAATACAATCCCCTAGCTGAAAGTGCTATGATGCTACGATATATAATACAGTTTATGTAATATATGCAAAATTATTGAAATTAAATGAATATGTATTTTGCAAAACTGAAAAGTCACTAAAATATTTTAAAACGTATTGTGCATTAATTATTAGCAAGACAATACAGAGCTTTTTTGACTGATTTCGCCATTCTTCACAATATACAACGTATTTATACGGTATTTCAAGATACTTTCAAGATATAGTACTACCATAGTAGATGTCTAAATACATTGTCCAAAAATACCCCAGAATACTAACATGGTATATTATCCAAAAATGGTATGTTTAAAAACAAAATGGTATTTTACCAAAAGGTTAGTGTAAAACCATGATAGATGTGCAAAAATCCATCTCTTACTGTAAACAAGTACCATGGATGGTAATACTATGGTACTTTAAAATATGCAATGGTACTAAAATTCATGTACCTTGGTTTTCATATGATACTTCCAAGAATACCATGATTCCACCAAGGTAAATTTCCAAAATACTGTGGTGGTGGTAGTAGTAGTACCATGGTGCAATGTCAATAAAAATCATGGTAGTACCATGACACAACACCATGTTATTACCATGGTATGTCCAAGAAACCATTGTACTACTTTCTAGATTGCCAAAAGTGCATGGTGTTACCATGGTACAATAGGCTACCAAACAAAATCATGGCATTACCAAAGAAAACATAGCTAAATCTGTTTGAGAGCAAAACTGTTAACTGTATCGTCCAAAAAAACATGGCTATACCATATTACTTTTTGGTTGTGGTTAATCCATTACACACCTGTGATGTGCAAGTAATATTATTATTAATCAGTAAATGAGACCATGTAGTGATTTCTGATGAAATTTGGAGGCAGAGCAGGTGTGTTTCCAGACGCCCACGGAAATAAACTAAGTGATTTTAACAGTTCATGATCGGTGTAAAGCTTCCATGCGGCCCAGTGGAGTGCAACAGGATCTTTTCCCTCTCAACCTTTGACTCAAACTGGCAGATCTGTCTCATGTGAGCACTCACGGTTTCCTGATTTGCCCCTACGCCACACAAGTGGAACATGAGAAATCTGAATTATCGGTGTGATGATGTTCAAGAGATGTCTGTGGGGAGCTTTTTTTTCCCGTGATGGTGGGCGGACGTTAAAGAGAGCTCTAGGGCAGGAGTAGCAGACTCTCCACTCGCCGAGATGAAGAATATAATCCAAGATGAAAGCTTGTGTTGAGACGGCAAACGTCAAACCCCATTCACTGTTCTGTGAAACTGGCAGGAGGCCACAGAAACTGCAGCAAAAGCATCTTTCCGGCTATGTAGCTTTCTCATCTAAGCTGAAATGCACCGCTAGGCTTCAACACACTTTTGTGAAAGATGATAGAGCATTTAGGGATAGAAAAAACATGAGTTTTTAGCATGACTACAAATTTTTTGTTTGCTGCAGTCCAAAATGAATATGCACAATGCACAAATGCTAGTAAATTAGCTTTTAGCGAGTACAGCGTTTACATACGTTGTGAAAGTACATAAATGTGACGCTTCTTGCTACACAAGCTCGTTTTCATGAGGCGTTGCTTTCCGAATTGTGTCAGACTGCAGCAATGCAACTGAGCGATTTCTCAGTGTTTCCACAAGGGGCGTTATAGCATTAGCATTAGCATTATTGTTTTTCTTTCAACTTTCTTTTAATTTTTTCATGGCTAAATTTTAGACGAATACGTACAATGTGATTAATAGCATAAGCCTGCACCCCTAAACCTATCTCAGTAGGGCATGTGCATGTTTGTATGAAAACAAACAATGAGTGATCCGGGAAGTGCGTTAAGATTTCTGCTTCTGCTCAAGGCAAAGCAGCTGGACAGCCGGTAGATCCATTATTGTGTGGTCCGGTATACAATCATATCACGTGGGTGTAATAAAGCGCACAAAGAAGGAGTGGAGAAACAAAAACAGTCTTTAATATATCCAAAACAGAAAACTGGTACTGGTAGCAAACAGCGTTGCACTGCTGCGTGCGCCCCCTTCTGGACTGGAGTGTGGATCGACTGTGACTGACTGTACTCGTGCGATACTTATATAGTGACACGGTCATAATTTCCATGGTTACAAAGGCTTCTCTCACCAATGGCATATTAGACCTACAGAAGATGACAGATGATTGCTTTGAAACATTCAGCTCTTTATGTGATCAATAGTGCCTGTCTGAAGAAGATATTTACCGTGACATCGATCATCCTCAATTAAAGCTCTCGTCGGTCCCCTCACAGTTTTATCCAGCAGCAATTTTCGCTTTGGATAGAGTCTAACCGCTAAACAAAAAGGATTGGATTTACTTGAGCCTTTCATGAATTATATTCCTTTTATGTCTGTTATTTTTGCCTTTTTTTTATTAACTCCTTTTTTCCCCCCAACAAAAGCTACTTGACTATCTCTTCAGGGCTTAGCTGTGTGCAACTTGGCCCTCACGCCTTTTGTTGCTTTTGTCTCCCACCCATTCAGTCACAATATCCTCACCCCGGCACGAATAAACCAATAAACACCTCGCTGGGAAAACTTTTCACAGTGGGCCACTGCATTCGCTTCTTGCTGTTAGAATTGTTGCTCTTTTTATATGTAAGAAATAGCCTTTAGAAAGACTGCTGTCTCTGTGTGTAGATTGGCACAAGGGCTTGTGTGGAAAAAAATATTGTGTGAATAGTGTGGAAATACATTTTGTATATCAAGATGGCTTGTAATATAATATTTTTTAGTATAAAATTATTTGCTTAGCTAAAAAAGCAGTATTGAGCACTATTAAAAGTCATAGTAGGCCTATTAAAAATAAATAATAGGTAAATAGTACTGTAATAAATGTAAATATTGCTATGAATAATAATATAAATTGGAAAAAATATTAATATGAAATATTTTAAATATAATATTATGTTATATAAATAATAAATATAAAAGAAAAGTATAATAGCATGTAACAATATATATTTGTACTGTCAATAAATGTATGATGATTAAAAGTTTGTATATATATCATACCATATTTTATTTTCTATTTTATAAATACATTTATAAATTTAGAAATATATATTTTGTAAATGTTTTTAGATTTACAATTTAATATACGATAAATTTAAAAATTTCTAAATAATTCTAAAGTTTATAAATATATTTATAAAATAATATATAAAGATATGGTATGATAGTATCAGTATAAAGCAACAAAGTTTTTAATATGTTTATATGATTTTATAAAATAAAATAAAAGATACAATAGAATAATGTAAAAATGTTTTATGTATAATACATATTTTTTCTTTTTAATTTAAAATATTTTAATTAATAATAATAATGATAATAATTATTAGTACTGTCAAATAGATTATATATATATATATTGATTTGACACACACACACTTATGTTAGATGCGATTAATCAATTTGACAAGACTAATAATTATTATTCTTATGATAAAATTTGTATTAATCATTATTTTTTTATTTTTTTTAAGTATAAATGGACATGTTCAAAAGAAATGCCTGTGCTTATGGGTGCACGTGTGTGCTTTCCACGGTGTTGCTCTATGCAAGATATATACCTGCCGAAGTCGAAAGAGCCCAAGGCTTGCTTGGTCAATAAGACGAGGTCAGTAAGTGCAGTGATTTACCACCATCCTGCCTCTGGGACCAGACCTGATTGGCATTATTCTCAGTCGTCCCTGTGGCACCTTCAGCGCCAGTGGTGCCCGCGTCGACCCCGCTGGCTCCCAGCTGTGCGAACACGCATGACTGACGCCGGGGAACTATTCAGGCCACTGACAGTCACAACTATAGCGTGTTAAATCGGACCCTCC